>NW_027361714.1:13892500-14312500 GCF_039654945.1 Dendrobates tinctorius | reverse complement strand
TCACACACATTAAGTAACCCCCTATCCACACTCCAAATCCCTCACACACATTAAATAACCCCCCATCCCCACTCCCAAATCCCCCCCACGCATTATGTACCCCCACTCCAAATCCCCCACACATTAACCCCATCCCCAGTCATTAACCCCCATCCCCACTCAAAATCCCCCACACATTAAATAACCCCCATCCTCACTCCCAAATCCCCCCACACATTATGTACCCCCCACTCCAAATCCCCCACATATTAACCCCATCCCTACTCATTAACCCCCCAAACAATAACCCCCATCCCCACTCATTAATTCCATCCCCACTCATTAACCCCCCATCCATACTCCCAAATCCCCCAACACATTATGTACCCCCCCACTCCAAATCCCCCACATATAAACCCCATGCCCACTCATTAACCCCCCCAGACATTAATTCAATCCCCACTCATTAACCCTCCACAAATTAATTCCATCCCCACTCATTCACTCCCCACTCAATAACCCTCATCCCCACACATTAACCCCCATCCCCACATTAACCCCACACACATTAACACCATCCTCACTCTTTAACCCCCCCACACAGTAACCCCCATCCCCACACATTAACCCCCATCCATTAACCCCATCCCCACTCTTTAACCCCCCACACATTAATCCCCATATTAACCTCATCTCCACTCATTAACCCCCCCACGCATTAACCCCATCCCCACTCATTAACCCCACTACACATTAACCCCATCGCCACACATTAACATCCCCCATCTTCGGTGGTTTCTTCAGCTCCACATTGGAGCACACTTACCACCAGCGCTGAGCGTTCACTGAGCACTCTGGGTGCCGGGGAGTGACGTCAGCAGCGTGATCACATGACATGTCACGCTGCTGACGTCGCTCTGGCCCGGCTGTCAGATCTGCAATTGTACTGGTAGACGCCAGTACAATTGTTCCCTGGGAGCAGGCACGTGCACCTTCTCTGCGCCAGCTGTCAGCTTGACAGCTGACACAGAGAACCGCCGACTCTCAGGCCAGGGGGGGCGGCAGAACGCAGCAGCCAGGGAGGACACTGCGGACCGCTGCATTGCGGCCCGGACTGCGCCCCCTGCCGGCTGCGCCCGGGGCAACTGCCCCGGCTGCCCCCCCTAGATACGCCCCTGCCTATCAGTATGTCTTTGGTGTGTGGGAGGAAACCCACGCAAACACGGGGAGAAAATACAAACTCCTTGTGGATGGTTGGCTTCGGTGGGATGTGAACCCAGGACCCCAGAGCTGCAAGGCTGCAGTGCAATTTTGCTTTCTGATCATCATGGGTAACTAAATATCACCTCCTGCCACAAGGTTAGCCAAATGGCCAGAAACAGCGATGTTGTAGGGAAAACTCGACATCGCAAAGCACCAACTGAACAGTGGCCAATGTTAGTAGTGAATATGGGCACAATTCAGTCATAGAACCAGGTTTTTTTTCTATAATAAGGTACATAGAAAGTTGTTGCACATAGAGGGTAACCCAAAATCAGCATATGGACTAACTGAGCTTACAACAGATGCCCTTTGGTCAGTCAGCTACCATTTTAAAGGGAATCTGTCACCAGGTTTTTGTTTCTCCTTCAGAGAGCAGTATAATGTAGGGGCAGAGACCATGATTCCAGCAACGTTCACTTACTGGGCTGCATGCACTCATCTTGATAAAATCACTGTTTTATCTGCTGCAGATCCAGAAGTTATCTAAATGTAGAGCTCTGTAGAACTGCATTTCCACCATTGATTGGCAGCTTCTTGTCCATGTACAGTGTACACAGAAAAATGCCAATCACTGGAGGGGGTGGGGTTACACATGAATATACTCGACTACCTGGCAGCAGGTTTACTAGTCCTATAGTGATAAAATTACCATTTTATCTGCAGGAGAGTATCAAAACTGCCACAAGCAGCCCAATATCTGATACATCACGGGAAACAGTAACTATATCTCTACATTATTGCTCCCTTAGATTAAGAAACAATAACATGGTGACAGATTCCCTTTATTAAACATACTATCATGATTATATAAGGCTGATTTCACACTAGTATTCGATCGCGCAGCGCATTGTGCGCTATCGGGCGCACGCGCAATGTTCCCCTATGTTTAACATGGTGATCGCAGGATCTTGCGAATGTATGCGCTCTTCAGCATTTAGCGTGCGCTGCGCATTTTACAGTTGTGCGCCCAGATGCGCCGTACGCTACATGTTGCATTTTTTTTTCGGCGACATCGTTAAAAAAATCGCGCACGCACGTGTGCGCTCGGTGTGCACACAAAAATAGCATTACAGTCTATGTGGTCGCTGATGAGCGCTTGGCACCACGCACGTCAGCGCCTTGTGCGCGCACGCGATTTGAGTAAACAATGTCTAGACACTGGTCTAAAACTCCCCCTAAACAAGCAACATTGTTTTGGAGGAGTGTAAATAAAAGAAGGTGTTTTCAGGGTCAGACAATTACTCTACAGACAGCCTTGCAGAGAGCAGACAAGAGCCTACAAGTGTGGATTCAAGCTTCAGGAGCCAAAATGTGAGTATTCTTCAACATAATGTCTGTGTGTCTTGTACAATTTTATAATGTACTAATGTATTTTTTTTTCTTTTCAGCATGTCTTCTTCTGGCTCAATGTATTCTCCAACATGGCAAGAACTGGCCCAAGCTGATCGTGAGGTGAGAATCTTGCTGCCATTTGGTAAGTATAGCTGCCTCTAGAAATGTGTTTTAATTTTTTCTTTCTTTACAGACATCGGACACGGGCACTGAAGAAGAAGTGCGGGAGCGGTCTCAGTGGCAGCGGTCTGAGCGGGAGTGGTCTGAGTGGGAGCGTTCTGAGCGGGAGCAGTCTGAGCAGGAGCTGTCTGAGCGGGAGCCGTCTGAGGATTTTGAGCGGGAGCAGCATAGTCAAGTCGTGGCGAGGAGACGCAATGTGAGTGTATATATTTATATATATATTTTTTTTCTGTCTTTATTTACCTTGCTTCTTTTCTGTTTCTTTTTGTATCTTATCCAAAATTCTAAACATTCTATTTTTTTTTTCTAGGTTCCACAACGGGATGACGAAGTCTACATCGACAACGAGCACCTTATCCGCCTTGTTGAGGAGCGTATCCCGTTGTGTGACAGCTGTGACCAGCAGTACAAAGACACAGTGGTGATCCGGCAGCTCTGGAATGAGGTGGCCGCAGCGATGATGGATGGCTGGGACAGCACCTCTGCAGCTTCAAAAAGGGCGTTCAGTACGTATAAAGATGCTCTGTGATACTGCATTGATTTATGGCCCTGATGGTGCTGGTGTTTTTTTGGCAAGATATATTCTTGCATTTAAAACGCCTATGCCTTGTGGAAAACTGTGATTGATTTGTGTCTTCAACTGCTGCATTGATTTATGGTCCTGATGGTTTTTTTGGCAAGATATAATCTTGCATGAAAAGCACCAATGCCTTGTGGAAAACTGTGATTGATTTGTGTCTTCAACTGCTGCATTGATTTATGGTCCTGATGGTGCTGGTGTTTTTTTTGGCAAGATATATTCTTGCATGAAAAGCACCAATGTCTTGTGGAAAACTGTGATTGATTTTGGTCTTCAGCTGCTGCATTGATTTATGGTCCTGATGGTGCTGGTGTTTTTTTGGCAAGATATATTCTTGCATTTAAAACAACAATGCCTTGTGGAAAACTGTGATTGCTTTTTCAACTGCTCTCTTGATCCTGTTTTCACTCTTGCTCCTGATGATACTGTTGTTTTCGCTGATACATATATTGTAGCAGGAAACATAACAGTGTCCTCTGTTTCAACAGTAACTGCATTGTGTCTAGAATTTTACTTGTGCTGCAGCATTGACTGCTTGCAAAGTTCTATCCGGTGTGTGTGCTGATAATTAAGTTGCCTTAAGTGCATTTTCTAATTTTTTTTTTCTTTTTTTCCCCAACAGTGAACAAAATCTGCACACGTTTGCGCTCGATGAAGGACCGCTTCAACACTGATGTTCATGCTGAGGGACAGGTTCGGAGTGGTTTTGCGGCAAGGCGCAGAAGAGAGTACCGCTATCATCGCGAGTTGGCTTTCCTGAGACCGGTCCTTGCCAGCAGAGCGTAAGTGTTTTTTTTGGGGTTTGTTATTACTATGTGCTTTTCTATTCCACAGGTGATGCTTCTTGTAAATGCATGATACTCATGTTTTCCCTTTCTTTCCACAGCACTTGGAGCAGCACCCTGCAACCTGTACCGGGAGCGGTTCTTCATCGATCGACCTCGGACCCGTCCCAGCCATCCAACAGCCAGGAAGCATCTTGCAGGTCAGCAACACAGACAGCTGGTGACCAGGAAGCTAGTCCATCAGGTGTTCCCCTGTCCCAGGTCTCTGTCACTGGTTATGCGGGCACTACCCGCCAGCGGCAGAGGGCATTGGACAGGAATGTCATGCCCGAGTTCATGCACTTGAGCAAGGCCTTTAAGGCCAGCGTCAAGGCGCTGGCCGCCAGGACGGAAAGCGGTTTTTCCCTGATGGAACGTGGTTTTAACCACATGGAACGTGGTTTTAACCACATGGAACACCGCTTCCACTCTGTCTACCAGCGCCTTGACCGTCTTGAGGCCGACCTCAACAGACCAGCACACCATTTTTTCAGTAAAATTGAACAGGGCATGGCAGAACACCTTAGTCCTGAGCAACAGCTGAGTGTGTTACAGGCCTGCAACACTGCTTACTTGCAGGCTATGCAGCAGAATCGGTATGTTCAGCAGACAGTGGTATCATTTCCAACAGTTCCACTGCTGACTTGCTTTACCACACTACCGACTTCTGCTGCATACCACTGCACGGCCACCTGCATTCCCAGCAAAGCTGGACATCACTACACCACCTCAAGTCTGAGTGCTGCTGGACATTCCTCCGCCACCACCACTATGGCAAGTGCTGCTCCTGTATGGAGCGCCACCACCGCCACAGCACCACCAGCTTGGAGCCAAACCACCACAGAACCTGCTTGGGCCACCAGCACCACCAGTCATCACCAAAGGAGCACCGCCAGCACTCCGCAGCAACAGAGCACCGCCAGCACTCCGCAGCAACAGAGCACCGCCAGCACTCATCAGCAAAGGAGCACCGCCAGCACTCCGCAGCAACAGAGCACCGCCAGCACTCCTCAGCAAAGGAGCACCGCCAGCACTCCGCAGCAAAGGAGCACCACCACTACTCCTCATATCGACATAACCGCCACGAATTCTCCTCCTCTGAGTCCCCCAAGAACTTTGGATGAGATCCCAGACAGGCAGCCTCCTGCTCAGAGCACCGACCCAAATTTCTCTCCTAGGAGCACCGCCACTTCTAGCAGCACCGCCACCGCCACCACAGAGCAGTAAAGGGGTGATCCGCATTCCCTATTTTACAGGGCAACGCTACAGTCCACCGTTACCAGGCGGTCAACAAAAGTAAGGCTGTCACAGGCTGCAAGTCGGTCCGGGCAGGATATTCCTGCGCCAAAGAAGAAGAAAAAAAAAACTTTGTTTGTCCATCCACCGTCTCCTCCTAATGTGTCTCAAGCTGGCTCAATGTACATTCCAGAGCCCCCTTCCCCCAGTACTTTTGTCACCTCTTCTCCTAGAACCCCTTCCTCTACCTCCAGTCATTCCTCGTCTCTCCACACACCCAAAGTCTCCCAATCTTCCCCCAAACGTCATTCCTTTTTTTTGGTTCTTTTTTGTTACAAAATAAATGTGCACTTGTGCTTTCAAAAAATTTGGAATGGTTACTGTGTCTATCGCCGACTACACGCACTGCGCCGTACACACACTGCGCCGTACACACACTGCGCCGTACACTTAGCGTTTTGCAACAAAATATATCTCCATTACTGTTTCTTGTGTGAGACATGTTTCTTGTGTCAGTCTTGGAGATATGTGTGATGTCAACAAACCAAATCTACATGACTTGCCTTTTCAACAACAGTCTCTACATTCTAGTAATATTGCACATACTCGATCCAGCAGGGTTCCCCAATGCCAGTTCTCAAGGTCCACCAAAAGATCATGTTGTATGGAATCCTCTTTTTTTGGGCTCTTGTGAAACAGTTATCAATGGAGCTATGGATTTCATTACAACATGATCTGGTGGTGGACCTTGTGGAGTGGAGTTGGGGAACTCTGCTGGATCCAGTTTGTCTGTGCAATATTACTAGAATGTCGACACTGTTGTGAAAAAGACAAGTCAAGTAGATTGGTTTCATTGACAAAACATATCTCCAAGACTGACACAAGAAACGTCAGTAATCAAGATATCTGGTGTATTGCACACACTGAATTGAGCAGGGTTTCCCAACTACAGTATTCAAAGCAAACCAACATAGCATGTTTTTAGTAATTAAATTTGAGTTAAAAAAAATTAAAAAAAGGAAACATGATCTGTTGGTTGACATTTAGGACTACATTTTGAAAACCATGGCTATAGAGGATGGTGTTGAGTGCAAGGCATATCTATTGTTCACATTTAACTATTAGACAAAAAGGCAAGGAACTATAGATATACCTTGTAAATAACCACATAATCTATATAGTCACCTACTCTGGAGTATTAGTGAAATCATGATGCTCAAAACACAGCATCATAAATTCACTGATACACCTGGCTACTTGCTAATGGTATTGGGAGTGTAAAAACAGAGAATGCACTCAGTACAGGTATCAAAACAGTTTTTTTTATTAACATACAAAGAACATGCAATAAACATTTTTTTAAACCATTTGCTCTTGCCATTCCACCCGTCCTACATCTGAGTTGAAGTATGCCGCAAATTGGTCCCTCATTTGGCCAACTTCAACGGATGACCTGAGAGGGTGCTGTGTAAATTCAGGCAATGGATTAGGATCAACATCATTAAGATCAAAGTTCGGGTGATCTCGAGAAAGTACAAAGTTATGTAGAACAACACAGGCCTTGACCACCTCATCCACGGTTTCCAGTTTCAGATTAATAGCAGTGCCAAGAATGCGCCATCTAGATACAAGGATACCAAATGCACACTCTACTGTTCTCCTGGCCCTGGTGAGCCTGTAATTGAAAATTCTTTTGTTGTAGTCCAAGTCCTGGCTGGATTAGGGTTTCAGCAGGTTTTGGCACATCTGGAACGCTTCATCACCAACCATTACAAATGGCTGTGGCGGACCTTCAGTGTTGGCAAGAGGCCGTGGCATGGGGAAATTGAAGTTGTTGCCATACAACCTCCTGCCCATGTCCGAGGTCTTAAAAGCCTGGGAGTCATTCCCAAGGCCAAATGCCCCAATGTCTACTGCAATAAGCATACAGTCTGCATCCGCAATGGCCATCAGTACAGTAGAAAAGTACTTTTTGTAGTTAAAGAACTCAGAGCCTGTTCTTTTGGGCTTGATAATCCGAATGTGTTTCCCATCCACCGCTCCCAAACAGTTAGGGAAATTGCAGCCAGTCCAGAATCTTTCGGCAATTTCCAACCACTTTTCTGCGGTTGGCATGGGCATGAATTCGGGACAAAGAACGTTCCAGAGAGCTCGGCAGATGTCCGCTACAATTCCAGACAGCGTGGAGATTCCAATCCGGTACTGGAAGTGCAGTGACGAGAGGGTCTCTCCAGTAGCCATGAATCTGTGACACAAAGAAAACAATAATTAATATTTGTGTACACATAATTTTTTTAACACGTTAAATTAAAAAAAAAAAAAAATTCTGCAGCCTTTGGTTCAATACATGCCATCCAAAAATTAACGCAGCTTGTAGTTACTGACATGGCAGAACTGTAATTATGCCAGATTTGGAAGCGTACATGTCACAAGCAAGAAAAATCAACAGGCATTGGTTTAGCAAAACTACCTACCTTAATGTGACCAGGAGCCATTCCTCAGGAGTAATTGCTCGCCGGAGCTGCGTGTCCTGTCTCCGGATGACTTCTTTGACCCGACCAAGCAAATGGTTAAAGGTTTCTTGGGTCATCTGGGTATAATCCGTAAATTTCTCCGGGTTTGCCTGTAGCTCACTGTAGAGGGTGTGGTACGCTCCATGGCTCTCCCAGAGTTCAATAATGGGAAGTATCCACATACGCCGCTGCTGCCGTCTTCGCTGCCTCTCTCTCTCCCTCTGTTCATGGCAAGCAACGGCATAAGCCTGAGCCATCCTCATGTCCAGATCCAAGTCAAAGTAAAAGCTCTTCCAGCGCAGATCCATGTTTCTCAAGTCAAATGCAAGCAAATGTGAAGAATTCAGGTGTAAACAGTGTCTATATAAGGAATTACCATAGACTCATCCACTGGTGTCCCATTGGTGGAGTGTGTTGCAAGAATTTTTCAAGGATTTTTTCTCCTGTTTATTGCGCATAAAAAATGCAAACGCATGAAAAACGCTTACAAATACATAAAAAGGCTGCGATTTTTTGTTGTAATGCGCACAATAATGATACAAAATAACGCAGCGCTTACCAGCGTTTGCATGCGCTTTTGACATGCGTTTGATGTGCACTCCAAACGTAGCGCAAAAAAACGCTAGTGTGAAAGTAGCCTAAGAACATTGAATTACCTAATATATCTACTCAGGAGTTGTCCTCTATTAGAAATCAACATTTGCCTCCCCCCCACTCAAAAATAGCACCACTCTTGTGTAAGTGTCCTGACTGGTATTGAAGCTGACTTTCACTTAAATGGGCATGAGCTGCGACGCCAGTGGTAACCCATTGATCAGAAGAGGGTTGTTTCTTGAAAAAAGCAGATCCTTTAATTAAACTTTGGATAGCTCCATTTCAGACGGAGAACTATATACACTGAAAACACCTTTGGTGAAACCTATATCCAATCAGTGATCATAATCTAATGATATAACACTAATGTATGTCTCTTGTTAGATTAAGCTTGCTTGGAATATATTGTACATTTTATAATACTGCATTTTACCTCTAGCTACAGTAGGTTTATATCTCATATATATCTTACGATATATTATAATATAACTCTGGTTAGACAATTATATGAAAGCTGCTGCTGTTTCTAGATGTATACCTAGCTAATTTCATAATAATATTCGCATTGCTATTTTGTACATATGGCAGTTTTGTGATTCTAATAATATTCTCCAAAGTGATTCACAGTTTCTAATTGAATACTCAGAGACTTACTTATAAAACATTGCATTCCCTGGCACCATGACCACAAGACAGATTAAAACACATATATAAAATTAGATTTTTTTCCAGCTATTTATAATAAAAAAGAACCTAATTAGATTTTTTGCAATAACGAATTTAATCAAAGTGAACTTTTCTTTCCCTCCACAAGCAAAAAGTCGCAGTTTAGTCACAATGTATTTTTTTTAAAATTTTGTTCTAGAATCAAAATAGACAGCAAAAGGGTATGTGCATATGTTGCGGATTTGCTGCCGATCCGCAAGTGATTTTAAGCACAAAGTTATTCTATGGGGGAAAAAAAACACGGTGCACATGCTGAGGAAAAATCCGCACGGAAACGCAGCATTTTTTTCCCGCAACATGTCAATTCTTTATGTGGATTCCGCAGCATTTTTACACCCATTCCATGATAGGAATCCGCAGGTGTAAAAACGCATGCCACATCCGCAATAAATCCACAGGAAATCTGCATAAAAAACGTGAGGATTTTGACTTGCGGAGTCTGCCTAAAGATGCAGATTCCTCGCGGAAAATTCCGCACAGCAATTCACAATGTGTGCACATACCCTAAAACTGCTTTCACTGCTGTGTGTCCATGAGAATCAAGGAGCCTTCACATATCATTTTTTGTTACAATTTTTATCTGCATTTATCTCATCATAGTGATGATTCTAGTGAAAAAAAATGGGCAAAATTATGATCCACAAAAATCCAACCTAAAAAGATAAATATACCGGTACATTTTTATTGCAAATTACAATCTCCATAGTAGATGGACTGGCATTTTTCTAACAAATTTCTTTTCATCTCCTAAAATATAAATGGCTAGCTCAAGTCATTGTGTCAAAGATGGATGATCTTTTGAGGAAACATTTTATTTGATCATGTATAAAGAAACAATAAGATTGTTGCATGGAAATCTTCAAAAAGAACTTGAAGACCTTCCTCTTCCGACAAGCCTACAACTTGCAGTAACCACCGATCCACCAAACCGCTGCACGACCAGCTCTACCCTCGCCTACTGTATCCTCACCCATCCCGTTGTAGATTGTGAGCCCCCGCGGGCAGGGTCCTCTCTCATCCTGTACCAGTCATGACTTGCATTGTTTAAGATTACTGTACTTGTATGTATTATGTATACCCCTCCTCACATGTAAAGCGCCATGGAATAAATGGCACTATAATAATAAATAATAATAATAATAATTGTTTTGTACATTAAAAAGTAGAAAAGAGTAAATGTGTCCTAAATACAAGTTAGAATGATTTGTTCTTCAAGGTTGATCTTCAAGAAATAATTTTTTATACAGCCTAAAAATCTCAAGAAGCTACAATACTTTGATGTATTATGTCATTTATTAAAAGTAATGTTTTACAGTATATTAATTCATATACACTAGCTTGGCCCGTGCAAAATTTTCACAGATTGGTCGTCGCGGGCGCAGACAATTTCAGCAAAAGCAAGCTGGTCAAATGTAAATGTATTTCATGAGATGATGAACGCAGACAGGTATTTATATACGTAGACTGGTAATACAATAAATTGTTTTGATAAGTAGAGGCCAAAAATGTTTTCCGGTTGAGGTGCCACCTGCAGGTCATTGTGTCTTTCTGCAGGTTTATGAAAATGAATGTTTAAACTGTATTCAGTGAAAAAATAATGGATGTGTGGTTTGTTTGGTTGTTTTCTTGCTGAAGGGAGCAAGTTTACCTTTCAAATGGTGTATCATGTGTGTGTAGGGCGGAGTAATGAGCAAAAAAGCAGTGCATATTTACAAATGTGTTGGTAGTGTGCTTTGGGGTACTGTGGTGCCACCTGCAGGTCATTTTTCCTTACTGCAGGTTTATGAAAATTAATATTTAAACTGTATTTTGTGATCAAATTGTGGATGTGTGGTTTGTTTGGCTATTTTCTTGCTGAAGGGGACAAGCTTACCTTTCAAATCGTGTATCATTTGTGTGTGGGTGCAGTATGAACGAGGATACAAAGGAATGACCGAAAAACAGTGTTTAGAAATAATAGAATAGATACATACATTGGGGAAAATAAATATTTGATTCACTGCCAATTTTGCAAGTTTTCCCACCTACACAGAATGGAGAGGTCTGTAATTTTTATTGTAGGTACACTTCAACTGTGAGAGACAGAATCTTACACGAAATCCAGAAAATCACATTGGATAATTTCTACATCATTAATTTGCATTTTATTGCATGAAATAAGTATTTGATTCAATGCAAAAACAGAACTTAATATTTGGTACAGAAACCTTTGTTTGCAATTGCAGAGGTCAGATGTTTCTTGCAGTTCTTGATCAAGGTTGCACGCACTTCAGCAGGAATTTTGGCCTACTCCTTCTACAGTTCTTTCAGGTTCCTTGGCTGTCATTGGGCATTGAGTGTCAGCTCCCTCCAAAGATTTTCTACTGGGTTCAGATCTGGAGACAGGTTTGGCAACTACAGGACCTTGAAATGCTTCTTACGGATCCATTCCTTAGCTGACCTGGCTGTGTGTTTTGGGTCATTCTCATCCTGGAAAATCCAACCACGACCCATGTTCAATGCTTTTACTGAGGGAAGAAGTTTGTTAGTCAAAATCTTACGATATATGACCCAATCCATTCTCCTTTAAATACGGTGCCGTCATCCTGTCCCCTTTGCAGAAAAGAACCCCCAAAGTATGATTTGTCCCCACCTTTTCTTCATGGTTGGGACAGTGTTCTTGGGGTTGTACTCATTCTTCTTCTTCTTCTTCCAAACATGGCAAATGCAATTAATGAAAGTAGAAAGTTCCAGCTCACCCGTGATTGCATTGCACTGTTTTCAGGAGACAAAACAAAAAGAAAGTCTGAGCATGAACTAAAAATAATAAAATATAAAATCAGACATACTGCGAAGAAAATTAAAATACCTTTATTAATGGCAGTAAGTAGTACTATACATAAGAAAGTGCTTGTACACAAAAAATTATATAAATAAAAATAGAATAAAAAATCACCAATATAAGGGTGGTTTCACATTAGCGCTTTTTAAGCGCACGCACGGCCGGGGGTAGCTCCGCCCCCGAGCCGGCTCTCTGCCCGGCGTGCCCGCCCCTTGCTTGTAGCGCCGCCTCCTAGCGCACAGCGGCGCCTGCGATCGGCGCACCCTATCTTTAGCATAGGGTGCGCAGATCGTGCGCAGGCCGTGCGCTAGTTGCGCTTTGACCTGCGCTGCGCACTTTTGACGGTGCGCCGTGCGCGCCAAAATCCGAAAAGTCGGATTTTGGCGTGCACGGCGCACTGTCAAAAGTGCGCAGCGCAGGTCAAAGCGCAACTAGCGCACGGCCTGCGCACGATCTGCGCACCCTATGCTAAAGATAGGGTGCGCCGATCGCAGGCGCCGCTGTGCACTAGGAGGCGGCGCTACAAGCAACGGGCGGGCACGCCGGGCAGAGAGCCGGCTCGGGGGCGGAGCTACCCCCGGCCGTGCGTGCGCTTAAAAAGCGCTAATGTGAAACCACCCTAAGGAAATATATATTGCTATCAATAGTCCATAATATTACAGCAGCAGAGACCAAATGGGGCATAAAAAGTGCCTTGAGGTGATAAAAAAGTGATCAGTGCTAAAGTGCCTAAAGATATAATAAACCAGCAATCATTATAAAAAACAGTAAACCCATGAAGTGATGTTAAATCACCTAAATTGAGAAATTAAATAATCTAATAAAGTGCAAAAGTGCCAACAATATGCAACAACAGTAATATTGCACCAGAAAAACCCTACACAAGGACTTGCTGCAGATAAATAATGACAATTCAATATTGAGCAACAGTGATATACCTGAGAAATGGTGATATGCGTGCACAGCGCACCCCGACGCGCGTTTCGGTATAGCTCCTTCATCATGATATATCATGATTAAGGGAGCCTAGTCTCCAGAAACGCATTGACATCAGCTTCTGTCATTTACTGCGCTGAAGATTTTATCCTCTATGTAACAATTCGTGTGAATAAAATTTGATCTTCATAGAATCGGTTGAACTGGACATTTCTCTTTTCTCTAAGTGCAATTAATACCAAAAAGTTATATTTTGGTCTCATCTAACCACATGATCTTCTCCCATGCCATCTCTGGATCATCCAGATGGTCACTGGCAAACTGAAAATGGGCTCAGACATGATCTGGCGTGAGTAAGGGAAATTTTCGTGTCCTGCAGGATTTTAATCAATGATGACGTAGTGCATTACTAAAGGTAATATTTGAGACTGTGGTACCAACTCTCTTCAGATCATTCACCAGGTCCTTCCTTGTAGTTCTGCGCTTATTCCTGACATGTCTCAGAATCGTCCTTATCACGTGAGGCAAGATTTTGCAGAAGCCCCAGACCAAGGAAGATTGACAGTCATCTTGTGTTTCTTCAATTTTCTAATAATTGTGCCAACAGTTGTTGATGTCTCATCAAGCTGATTGCCCATTGTCCTGTAGCCCAGCCTTGTACAGGTCTAGAATTTTAAACCTGCAAAAGACAAAGTGAGCAAAAACCCTGCTGTAACTAAATAAGTAAAAGCAAAAGTGCATCTAAATAATACAGAGTTTTTAGTAATACTGTTTTTGATCAAAAGTAGCATGAAAGCCATCCCACCACGACAAGGTAACTCTGTTCGGGATAGTCCTACACTGTCTAATATTAAAAACCTTGCTTTGTGTCAAAGTTGACCTCAATGTGTGAACAAGGGCAGACAAAAGGACTGGGTCCCAAACAGTAGACACCAGTCTGGGGAAGCCTTATATACAATTTCCAGCTCAGGAGAGGGAGGCCACACCCCAGCTTGCACAGAATGCAAAAAATACAAAGAAAAAACACAAAAATTGAGCTTGGTTTGAGATGATACACATGCAGCGTATAAATGCATGTTGACATTGGCCATAAAACATAAAACCTGCAAAAGACAAAGTGAGCAAAAACCCTGCTGTAACTAAATAAGTAAAAGCAAAAGTGCATCTAAATAATACAGAGTTTTTAGTAATACTGTTTTTGATCAAAAGTAGCATGAAAGCCATCCCACCACGACAAGGTAACTCTGGACGGGATAGTCCTACACTGTCTAATATTAAAAACCTTGCTTTGTGTCAAAGTTGACCTCAATGTTTGAACAAGGGCAGACAAAAGGACTGGGTCCCAAACAGTAGACACCAGTCTGGGGAAGCCTTATATACAATTTCCAGCTCAGGAGAGGGAGGCCACACCCCAGCTTGCACAGAATGCAAAAAATACAAAGAAAAAACACAAAAAGATCTAGAATTTTGTCTCTGCTGTTCTTAAACAGCTCTTTGGTCTTGGTCATGGTTGAGGGGTTGGAGTGTGTGATTGACTGAGTATATGGACAGGTGTGTTTTACACAGGTAATGAGTTCAAACATGTGCAATTAATACAGGTAATGAGTGCAGAGTAGGAGGGTGTTACACCCGGTTCTGTACCCAGTTCTGGTGTTGGTGCTGGTTCTAGTTCTGGTCCCTCACCTGCTCCTGCTCCTGACGCTGCCCCTGTACCTCTGCAAGGTCCCTGCCAGGATCCTCGCTCTCTGTCTCTCCTTTGGAGTCCTGCTGCTGCCTCTCTCTCCTTTACTTCCTGGCATGCTGCCAGCAGGCCTTCAGGGAGAGTGATTAGTATGCATGCGCGCTTACCCTTGGTCTCTTAAGGGCCTGTCACACTAAGCGATATCGCTAGCAATATCGCTATAACGTCACTGATTTTGTGATAATGCTAGCGATATCTCTATGTCTGATACTTACCTCCGACCGGCTCCCCCGCTGATTTTCGCTGATCGCGCGAGAACGTCCTGGACCATTTCTCGTCGTCAGCTTCCTGCTGGGCTTCCTGTGGCACCAATGAGCAACGCGTGGACGCGGGCGGGAGGACGTCTGGATCGCCTCGTCTGACAGGTAAGTAGCGACCCCTGACACCCTGCTATGTCGCTGGTGAGATCTGCCTGTGTGGCAGCTCACTAGCGACCACATAGCGATGCACCAGCGATCCTGACCGTGTCATATCGCTGGTCGGGATCGCTAGTGCATCGCTAAGTGTGACAGTACCTTTAGGTTACTTTCACACTTCCGGCTTTCTGAATCCGGCGCTTTGCGGCGAAAATTTGCAAAACCGGATCCGGCGATATGTGGCGCCGGATCTGTTTTTTTCTCCATTGACGTACATTGTTGCCGCATTGCGCCGCATGGATAGGCAGCGTGTCCGGCTTTTGCCGGATACGGCAAAGAGTGACGGTGTGGCGTCAGGAAAAAACGTTGTCGGACCACTTTTTTAAACAGCGCATGCCCAGAAGATTTCCTCTGGCATGCATGTTAACCCTTGAAGCGGCAAAAAAATCTCTCTCTCGCTCTCTCTCTCTCTCCCCCCGAGATTTCCGGATCACTGTTCCTTTAAATATCCAGTGCACCATATCTGTCCAAAAAACGGATCGGTTGCATCAGGTTGTTGCACAAAGGAAACTGATCCGTGTTTTCACACTCTGCCGGTTTGCAACTGACGGCAAAAACCTGAAGTGTGAAAGTAGCCTTAAAGAGAAAGAAATCTCTATGTGTGATACTTACCTCTGACCGGCTCCCCCGCTGTCCATCGCTGATCGCGCGAGAATGTCCGGCTCCATTTCTCATCGTCAGCTTCCTGCTGTGACGACGAGCGACGCGTGGAGGCGGGCGGGAGGATGTCAGGATTGCTGTGTGTGAAAGGTGAGTATCGTGCGCTGCGTCGCTGCTGCATCGCTGTGAGGTCTGCCTGTGTGGCAGCTCACTAGCGATCATTTAGCGATGCACCAGCGATCCTGACCAGGTCGGATCACTGGTCGGATCGCTGGTGCATCGCTAAATGTAAAAGGGCCTTTATTTCATGCAAAAAATGCAATTTAATTGTTTAAAAATAATACAATGTTATTTTCTGTTTTATTTATTCTGTTTCTCACAGTTGAAGTGTACCTACAATAAAAATGACAGCTTTCCCCATTCTTTGTAGGTGGGAAAACTTGCAAGATCGGTAGTGTATCAAATACTTATTTTCCCCACTGTAGTATATATATATATATACTGTATATATATACTGTGTATATATATATATATATATATATATATATACACTGTATATATATATGTATAAAAATGTAGATTTTTAATGTAGACTTTAAACATCTGGGCGGTCACCATATTAATCTGCAAGGACATTCTTAAATGTCACTTCAAATTAAACAGCTGCACAAGATCATGCAGCTGCAGAATCGGAAAGCCTGTTGTCAGACCCAGCTGTCACCCTATAAGAAGGCAGGGATGGTTTATTACCAACATTACCTTTCTGATTGCTGTATACACAGCACTGAAAAAGTGCTGTGTGTATAAATTAGCAGGCACTGACAGTGCTTTCTCCTTCAGACCCTGTATTCATCTGATCACTGAGTGTTATTAGAGGGAGCAAGAGTTGCTGGGTCCTAACAGATTCAGATCAGTTCTGATATGCAGAAAGGAGGCTGAATTTTCCTTGTAACAGGGGCAATATAACAGTAATAAAAAAGGAAGGATTCAAATGTTGAGATTCCCAGAAAGGAGCATAATGTGTGAAATAAAAGAATACTACTACCAACACTGACCTACAAAGCCATCCACAACCTTTCCCCTCCCTATATCTCTGAACTAATCTCCCAATATCTTCCCTCACGTAATCTTCGATCCTCCCAAGACCTCCTACTCTCCTCCACACTTATTCGTTCCTCACACAACCGCCTCCAAGATTTCTCCCGAATATCCCCTATCCTCTGTAATCCCATGCCTCAACACGTCCGATTATCCACCACCCTCGGATCCTTCAAACGGAACCTGAAAACCCATCTTTTCAGGAAAGCTTACAGCCTGCAATGACCATTCTGCCGCCTCAACACCGCCCGAGCTGCCGCCTCATCACCACCAGAGCGGCTGCACCCCCGACCTTCTGTCTCTTCCCCACTATCCCGTAGAATGTAAGTCCGAAAGGACAGGGTCCCCTCCCCTCTGTACCAGTCTGCCATTGTAAATTTGTTTACTGTTAATGATATCTATAACTTTGTATGTATCCCCCTTCTTATGTACAGCACCATGGAATTAATGGCGCTATATAAATAAATAATAATAAATGAACAAACTAATTAAAAAGGAGGAAAAACATAAATAAAGAAAAAATTAGCCACTGCCAGGTGAAACACTTTTACAAGTTCCGTTCATATAGGGAAAAACATGTGTCCGAAATGTAAAAATAATTATGATGGAAAGACGAAGAGAATTTGACATTTCAGTTGGCCATTGTGATAAAAAAAAAATGTGAACAAAAGACGCATATGTCCTTTCCCCCATGTATCACAAAAGAAGGATGCAAAAATGATTTGAATATTCAAATGTATGATTTCAATATCTAATGTACTGTATATATGAAAAACCTGAATACTGTATATGCCTGATAATTTATGGGAAAATAGCCTGGTCTTGAACTGGTTAAAGATTGCATTTTTGTATTGTAAAGCTGAATGAATGATATTATAAATATTCTTTACATCACCATATGACTGACAATGTGTTCTGAAATGTTACTTTTGGCTAGCAGCAGTACATGGCCATATTGTAACAAGGACAATTTAACACAAAAATGAAACCTCTCGGTGGGGCAACTATTATAATGTAGAATGAGACATAAAGTCCAATTTCCACCTAACCACCAGACTTTAAGGAACAAAGATGAGCAAAACCTACCACCAGCCTTTAGGGAAAAAAATCAACAAAAGGAAATGACCAACAAATGGTGAATAATGGAAAAGTACAACCCGAGTTACACATTTTATACTCTTGCTCTACGGCCCTTACCTGACTGTCTCTATAAACTGGTTTCATACACTCACTGATTTATGAGTTGTAATTTTCCCATGCATAAAAGTTTGTTGTATAGGTAGATTTGCATACATTGGCTGCCTTTGGCTATTCCACCATGCAAAATAAGGATATATGATTTGTGTGCTTTGTGATTTCATCTACAGCTGAACATCAAACCTGTTGCACCTTTTGCACCACAAATAAACAAACTAGAGAAATTATGAAAAACAAATGATGTAATGGGCAATCAATCTGAGAGTAGTTTACTATGTTTAAAATCCCTTATAAAAATCCATATTGGATATATGCAATATTCCATTAATATTGTAGGCTTACATTTCAGCTTCGCTCCTAGATTGGCATAACATAATGGGGTTTATTATTTTTGTTAATTTAGCTAATCCTATCAGATTTTAGACCTAATTTTCAAGCCTATGAGTAAATTGACTGCAAATATCTTTTGTGTATGGTGCATGATAATATTTCTACCAAAAGGATAATATACACTGTGCAATTATTGTTAAAATGACATCCTTTGCAAATGATTCTATCAAAAAATTGTAAGGGCTCATGCAGATGACCGTAAAAGACGGACAAATGCGTACTTTCAATGGATAGCACTTATCCCCATGATATTCTTTGGGCACGTGCACATGTCCAGGTTTTTTCCTCGGGCCAAGTGTAATAACCTGCAGGAAATGTGGGATGCAGTCATGCTCGTGGAGGCAGAGCAAGGGTTAAACAGGTTTATTTACAGGGGTATGTGCTCCACGCAGGGAGTGAGGGATTGTAGGGTGACGGCGAGGAATGGGGCAGAACTGGAAGGGCAGGGTAGGTGAGGGATGAATGAGAGTTCAGTAATAAAGAGGTTAAACTTATCGGTCTGTAGTCTTCTGTTTTAATGGAGTACAGAGTTCCAATGATGGAACCGGCAACAGTGGAGCGGGTCGTCTCGTCGCTGTCTTTGACAGGCGGGAATCCAACGGTGGCACCAACAACAGCGGCACATGCAGTCTCTCAAGTCTTTGTCCACGATAAAGAAACATCCTCCGGGGAAAACAACAGGATGCTGGGCAGTGAGGGGGGTCCTGCTCTCACCACTCTTAAGCCCCCGTTACACACTGCGATATCGCTAACAATATCGCTGTAAAGTCACCGATTTTGTGACGTTGCAGCGATATTACTAGCGATATCGCTGCATGTGATACTTACCTCCGACCGGCTCCCCCGCTGGTTATCGCTGATCGCGCGAGAAGCTGCTGGATCATTCCTCGTCGTCCACTTCCTGCGGCGCTTCCTGCTGTGACGACGAGCGACGTGTGGAGCCGGGCGGTAGGACGCAGGATCGCCGCGTCTGACAGGTAAGTAGCGATCCCCGTCCCCAGCGATGTCGCTGGTGAGATCTGCCTGAGTGGCAGCTCACTAGCGACCACCTAGCGATTCACCAGCGATCCTGACCGCGTCATATCGCTGGTCGGGATCGCTGGTGAGTCGCTAGGTGTAACGGTACCCTTAGTCACAAGTCCACACTCGGAACATGTCACCGCAGGGACAGTGCTGCACTCCTCGTTCAGTCCAGCTACTACTCTCAGGGGCTCAGATCTGTCACTGCGCATGCCAGGCTTGCATGCACTAGCGACTGTCTCAAGCTTGTCAAAGAAGTCTCCTCCAGTCATGGAGGCTGGCAGGTCCACGTTTACACAGAGGGCGCTCACCACTTACTGTCGGTCTGTCTCAGTCCTCAGCAGGAGGGCTCTTTTGACTATGCTGTCACTCTTGCGCAGAACGGGTGTGTTACTCACTGTCTCCTACTGTACAGCACCTGTCTTGGCTCCACACACTCTGCTCTGCTGCACAGCTCCGCACACTCCGCTCTGCTGGCACGGCTCCACACGCTCCGCTCTGCTGACATGGCTATTTCCCCCAGCACCACAGCTCCTATTCTGGACAGCAGCAGCATGGCCTGTCACAGGGCCAGCACTCTCAGGAGGAGGAAGCAGGGCACGCTCTTCAGTGCATGCTCTGCACTTACTTGGCACCAACTGCTGCTACAGCACGCGCTTTTTCCTTCTTATATCTGTGTCAGCATGCTCTCCCTAGGCTCTTCCCACCCCCTCTTGTCAGCAGGAAACTCCGTCTCTCCTCTCCTTCCCTCCTGCAGCAGGGGAAGGACCGCCTCCCTCAGGTTTCCCCCCAGAAACAGAGGATGCAGCCCTTTCAGTTCTGAACCAGGCATGCAGGTACCCACGGTCTGGTCCACCTCCTTACACAGTCCATCTGAGAAAACAATGGGAGCATGCAGAAGTTTCATCCAATATGAATCACACTCGGACATTCATGTCTATGGGTTTTTGAAAAAAGTCAGGCTGTACTCAGATGACATCGAAGTGTGGTCCAATTTTCATGGACTAACAACATGGAGAAGATATAGAATTTTAATTTTTTAATCTCCGCTTCAGAGAAAATCAGATAACACTCTGATCAAACTCTGATCAGAGTTTGATTAGGGTGTGATTAACATAATCGGACCGATTTTCTCAGATGACCCTAGCCTAAGGGCGTATCCAAGATTGGACTGCAATGAACGGACTAGCAGCGAGTCTCCCTACCCAAGAGTGACAGCTTTGTAGAAATATATGAAGCTGTCATGCTCAGGTCAGGAGACCTTGGCCAGTCTTTGTATTGATGTACAATCTCCGACCAATTTGCATGGGCGTCTGAATGCGCCCTAAATATATATAAAAAATCCATTACAAATTATAAAATCCTAATCGATAGTGTGCACCTACACATTACCATTAACAATGTGATTAATTGTACGTCCCAGGAAAGCTGTAGCTAGCCAACAGTTAACCAGCTAGACAGGGAGGTGAGATTAATACCTAATATCCATTAGAACATCTCTTGAAAACACTCAACATTTTTGGTGGCTTGAAAATTTGTTCCCTGTAAGAGACTTTACCCTCATTCCTTCTTTGTAATTTCTCTAAGTGTCATCCACTTGATCAGCTTGTAAAATGAGCAATTAACCATCTAAAGTACTAGACTAGAGAATTTAGGCTGCTAAACGTCATTTAGACTATGTTCTGCCAACAGACATTGACTGTGGAAAAGTTCATCTTCTGCATTGTTTTTTTTTGTCACTGTGGGGAGCAGTTGTTGGAAAGCTGTTCATGCGAAATGACAGATGTAACAGATCTGACGGGTGAGTTGATATTTCAAAAGTGTTGTCCCATCATAATTTATTCTGTTAAGATCTCACAAAACATATGTTTTGAATTGGAACAAATAAGAAAATGTTCTTTGTGCATCTAATTATTGCTGTTACTTAATTGTTATGGTTCCCCCTTCTGCTATTTTGAATACCTCTCATAGTGTCCATCTGGTGTAGGGGGTCACACATGCTCAGTAACAGTACATAACAAAATCATGTGGGTAATCTTTCCACCTGATAAGAAGTGAATTTAAACCTATCTAGAATAAAACAATAGACTTTTATTAATTTACAAAAAATATAAAATCAATTAAGAAGACAGGGAAAGGGACCTCCAATAAATGAGGGGAAACTACTGCAGACCGTTATCGAAAGATGTAAGTAATGGTGGGGAGATAAATGAGTTGAAGGATGGGGTCCTAGTATTCATACAAAGCTGGTTTTTGTGCTCATTGCCTGGATCATCTTGTACACAGGCAGTGCAGTGATTCTTGTAATTGTGAAACCCAGCCAATAAGGATCAGTTCACCCGATTTTCATTACCTGCATTAAACACATTACATGGATCAAAAATCCAAATATGCTAAAACAAGTATGTAACAGCAATATCTAGACACAGGAGCAATTTTGAATTATTCCAATTGATCGATTGTTAAAGTAAATAATAATGTTGTAACTTTAAGCTTCAAAACCCCAGTGCAAAATCTCCAACAAGGTCCCAAATATTATGGTTCTTTAAGAATATGGACCTTGTCATATGGCCTAAACAGACTCTCCCCCCCAAGCTCTATAGTCCCAGGTATGACTGCAAATAGTGCCCACGTTGCGTTTTTTAAGCGTTTCCGCCGCATTTTTGCCGCTGCGGAAACGTTGAAAAAACGCTAACAAAAGGCATCCCATGCAATCCTATGGGATTCCACAGTTGCTGTGCCTATAAAAAATAGAATTAAAATAAAAAATAGGGATATGTTTACCCTCTGTCGGCCCCAGGAGTCCTCAGCGGTGCTGCCGGCAAGTTTCGTTCCCAGGTGTACTTTACGAGAATGACCTCTGATCACGTAGCGGTCACGCGACCGCGACATCGCAAAGGTCATTCTCACAAAGCACACCTGGAACCGGAATTTGCCAGCAGCGCTGTTGAGGACCGGGATTGCCACTGAGGAGATTGGGGACCACCAGGAGGTGAGTATATCCATATTTTCTTTTTTATTATTTTTAACATTCTATCTTTTACTATTGATTCTGCATAGGCAGCATCAATAGTAAAAAGTTGGTCACACTTGTCAAGCACTATACTTGACAAGTGTGAAAACCTGTCAATCACTTTTCCAAGCGATGCTTCAAATCGCTTGGAAAAGCGCTAGCATTCTGCAAGCTAAAAACGATGGCAAAACACTTGTGTTTTGTGGGAAAACGCATGAGAATTCCGCATGCGTTTTACCCGCGGCGCGGAGTTGTGGAAATGCTGTGGACAATTCCGCAGCATTTCTGCAACGTGTGCACATAGCCTTATAATTACACCACTTGTAAATATTTATCTGCGAGACAACATCTTTAACTCCTTACTGACATTTCCCGTATATGGCGCAAGTGGTGAATGAGTGTATAGAGTGGGCTCACAGCAAAATCCAGCCCTATAATCAGCAGATAATGGCTGTGACAAACAGCCAGGATCTGACCCTTATAGTCGTGGATGGAGGGGAGCTTGGCACATGACTGTTAACCTGTCAGTCATGATCTTGGGGTGCCGTTAGGTTTCTATGACAGCTGGGGGTCTGTTGAAGGCCTCCATGCCTGTCATCACGGAGCTCATTTGAAACCCAGTCTGTAGCTCGCCTTTAAACAGAATGTGATTTTTGTTGCATACAGCAATGCTGAGGTATTGCTGTCTGTATATTACACAAGCGATCAAACGATCGCAGGTTCAAGTTCCCTAAGAGGACTAACAAATACATAGTATTTGTTTGATTGCTAATATCTCTGCAACAGTGAGACAAAATTAAAGAAAACAAAAACATTTCATGTCACTTTTCTGCCACTATTACATCCTTTGTCCAACTCAGAATTAAAAATTTGGTGATACAGGTGCATCTCACAAAATTAGAATATCATCGAAAAGTTAACTTATTTCAGTTCTTCAATACAATAAGTGAAACTCATATACTAGATAGTCATTACAAACAGAGTAATCTATTTCAAGTGTTTATTTCTGCTAATGTTGATGAATATGGCTTACAGCCAATGAAAAACGAAAAGTCATTATCTCAGTAAATTAGAATACTTTATAACACCAGCTTGAAAAAATGATTTTAAAATCCAAAATGTTGGCCTATGGAAATGTATGTTCAGTAAATGCACTCAATACTTGGTCGGGGCTCCTTTGTCATCAATTACTGCATCAATGCGGCGTGACAGTGGTGTTATGGAAGCCGAGGTTGCTTTGATAGCAGCCTTCAGATTGTCTGTGTTGTTGGGTCTGGTGTCGCTCATCTTCCTCTTGACAATACCCCATAGATTCTCTATGGGGCTATGGTCAGGCGAGTTTGATACTGTTGTTTTTAAACCAGGTATTGGTACTTTTGGCAGTGTTGACAGGTGCCAAGTTCTTCTGGAGAATGAAATTTCCTTCTCCAATAAGCTTGTCAGCAGAGGGAAACATGAAGTGCTCTAAAATTTCCTGGTAGATGGCCGTACTGACTTTTGCCTTGATAAAACACCATGGACCTACACCAGCAGATGACATGGCTCCTGAAACCATCACTGATTGTGGATACTTCACACTAGACCTTGGAATTCAAGGTCCCAGAGTCTGGAGGAAGAGTGGAGAGACAGACAATCCAAGCTTGTGGAGTTGGAAATTTTATTCTGTAGCAGGACTTGGCACCTGTCCATACTGACAAAAGTACCAATACCTAGCTGTCATGCCAACGCATCGGTGACCCGCGGTCACCGATGGGCGGATTTCCGACACGATTGCCGGAAGCACGCGATAAATGCCACTGTCAGAGTTTGACAGCTGCATTTAATTGGTTAATAGCTAGGTGTGGATCGCGATTCCATCTCTGGCTGTTCCAGGTACATGTCAGCTGTTCAAAACATGTGGCGGGAAAGATGTGGGCTCACCGCTGGAGCCCACATCAAAGGGAGGGAGTCGAGATAGGCTTAAAGGGGTTAAGGTATCTTTACACACACTTCCAATCTTATCTCCAACACACATTTTGTCAATTTGCACTTCAAAAAACTAATTAACACAGAGATTCACTTTCTTTTTCTCCCAACAAAAGTCATGAGCGATACAAGTGTTTTTTTATGGTGTAGATTTACCTAGACTGTTTGCTTATAACTGTGAATTAGATAACAATCTCACCATTTTATTAATAATCAATATACAAAAACATATGTAATGCCAAGGGTTTATTTACTATTTCTTGCAATTAAATGATCTATTAGAAACCTTTATCAGTAACCTTTATTGCATTTGCTATGGACTAACAGTCCATAAGTTTGACAAATACTGATGCTTTCACCTTCTCAGAAATGTAATATCACGAGCAGATGTACAATTGAGTAGGCCATTTCTTGTAAATATTATTTCCACTTTCAGTTTGTGACAAAGTCAAAACCAACCATGAGTACGGGTAAAGTAACTTTTATTTTTGCATTTTTACAGCTCTTGTCCGTGGGCTGTCTTTTATTGCAGAATGAATAGGAATGACTAGATATAGGCCATAAATAACAGTAGCACAGTTTCAGAAAATCCCTTCTCTAATTTTGGACAACCTCTTACCTCCCTATACTTTGCACATATGTCAAGTTGTGTGGTGAAGTAAACCAGTAATAATATTACAACACACCCTAAATGGGATTTTCTCGATGCGTAGGAAGTTTTCTACTGTTCGTGACAAATATAATCAGCTATAAACACTAAATGTTTTATTTGCATTTGGTAAGTGCATACACATTGTAATTCTGCTTTGATATCTACTCCAATTTGCAAAGACTAATCCCCTTTTAGGATGCCTCCCTGGATTTTGCTGGTATCTGAACTTCTCAATCATGAGTTCCAGATACACTGTCAGTATCCAGTTTTAGGTCATCACATTTATATTCCCAGTATGTGATGCCTTTGTTGTGCATTGTTATAAATGAATCCTTTTAATGTCAAGTGTGATATCATCAGAGATTTTCTTTTCAGGCAGAACACCTGGAAAACTACACAAAGAAGCTATTTTCCATTTTTCAGCAGGATCACACCAATGCTTAAATAAACTACAACTACGCCACCTTATATTAGGTTCACATTACACTGGATGAATGTGGCACCCACCCACCTAGGGCGAGCTGACCTTGTGAGGAACTACCCCCTATTCAGGGAGTGTCAGGGGCAAGACCAAGACAGCCAGCTCAAGGAAGACACGAGTGTGAGTGTCTGACAACAGGGAACGTGCAGGGTACATCACAAGACAAAGCGTGATCCCAGGGTTTCTTCAATAAAGCGTGGTCTCAGGGTTTAATCAGGTTCAAGACGTGATAACAAGGACGAAGTGATATATACCAAGGTGCCTTCGAGGGCATGCCAAGGTCCAAGGCATCATACGTGATAGGTGGCACACCAGGGTTACGGCAAGGGCTGGATGGCATCGGACTCCGGACATTTGGCAGTGATCGACAGGATCCGGACATCAGGCTGCGGACATCAGGCCGCAGTCATCAGGCTCCAGACCTCTGGCAGCGATTGGCAGACTCCGGGAATCTAGCAGGCAAGCCAGGGTACAGGCAAGGAGGATTGCCAGAGTTCAAGACATGGTGCGTGTTAAGACACATGCCAAGGTCCAAGGCAGGGTTCAAGGCAGGATCCGTGCTAGGAGACACACCAGGGTCCAAGACAGAGGTTCTAGGAAGGATGTGTGGTAGGAGACACATCAGGGTCCAAGGCAGGTTCAAGGCAGGGTGCGTGCTCAGAGACTCACCAGGGTCCAAGGCAGGGTGTGTGCTAGGAGACATGCCAGAGTCCAAGGCAGGGTTCAAGGCAGGGTGCGTACTAGGAGACACGCCAGGGTTCAAGGTTCAAAGCAGGGTGCGAACTAGAGAACAAGCCAGGTTCAGGCTAGGGCCTGTGCATGCTAGGAGGCATGCCAAGGTTCAGGCTAGGGCCTGTGCATGCTAAGAGACATGCCAGGGTTCAGGCTAGGGTCTGTGCATGCTAGGAGGCATGCCAAGGTTCAGGCTATGGCCTGTGCATGCTGACACGCCAGGGTTCAGGGTAGGGCCTGTGCGTGCTAGGAGGCACGCCAGGGTTCATGACAAGACGTGTGCATGCTTTAGAGCAGCATGGGAAGGCATGCCAAGGAGCAGGCTAGGGTCTGCGCGTGCCAGGAGGCACGCCAAAGTTCATGGCAGGATATTGTGAGTTCATTTTTCCCTTCACCATTGAGGTCTGATGAACTCCCTCCTCTGGTGAAGGAAGGTAGTGAGACTGATTACCAAACACCTGGGCAGCTAGATGATAACTGGGTGGCTGGAATTGAGGACTGGATATAAGGCTGCCGACGCCCTTCTTCCTGGCTGGTGATTTTCCTGCTGGATTCTTGGAGACCAGTCTGATTCCTGCATCTCAAAGCTAAGTTTTTCTGCTCTGCTTTGTACTCTTCAGTTTTGTTTTTGTCTTGCCTTGTTTTTTGGGAGTTCTGCCATCCCCTGCCGGGGGTGAGCTGAATTCCATTTTTGTCTCTGATCTGTTGATCTTTTTCTCTGTCTTCAGAATATACCTGAGTGCTGATATAGTCTTTTGAAGCCTAGCGACTTCAGGGCCTGTTTTTCCTATCAGTCGGTTGGCTCATTTTGATAGGGTTTTTGCGGATGGCAGACAGCAGCTTTCCTATCCTGTCCTATGTAGTTAGCTTGGGCCCCATCATTTGCTCAACGTATCTTTCTATCTGTGTTAGTGTTTTCATTGCTTTGGGGTCTGCTCTGGGGCAGTTTAGTTTTTCCCCTTCTGTCTTTAGGCTATGTAGCTCTCCGGCTGTGATCGAGGGGTCTAGGACACCGTAGGAACCCCCCACGGCTACTGCTAGTTGTTGTGGATAGGTTCAGGGGTCTGCAATCCGATAGCTGCCAACCTCTCTGGTTTTTCTGGACTTAGCTGGTATTTTGTTTTTTCCTCCTTCGGTGACTCATCATAACAGAATCACCAGCCAGGAAGAAGGGCGTCGGCAGCCTTATATCCAGTCCTCAATTCCAGCCACCCAGTTATCATCTAGCTGCCCAGGTGTTTGGTAATCAGTCTCACTACCTTCCTTCACCAGAGGAGGGAGTTCATCAGACCTCAATGGTGAAGGGAAAAATGAACTCACAACAGCAGGACCTGCGCGTGCTTTAAAGAAGCATGGGGAGGTATGCCAAGGAGCAGGCTAGGGCCTGCACATGCCAGGAGGGCACGCAATGCATAATGCAGGGACAGCGTGAGTACCAGGAGGCTCAGAGAGCACAGCTGGGGCACTGGCTAGTTGGTCGGGCTGAGGCTAAGACAGGCGGGCACGACTGAGGAGGCGAGCACGGCGGAGGCACAAAAGGCAGACACAGCTAAGTCACTGGCCGACGAGCACGGCTGAGGCACAAGCAGGTGGGCATGGCTAAGGCGGGCATGGCTGAGGCACAAACAGGCAGGTGAGGCAAGGCCAGGTGCGTGCAAAGGGCACGCGGAGAAACAAGGCAAGGCAAAGTACAGAACAAGGAGTGGAACGTAGGCTGAAGCACAGAGCCGGGTAAGAAAAGAGAAGAGGAGTGTTGTGAGTTCATTTACCCCTTCATTACTGAGGCCCGAGGAACTCCCTCTTCTGGTAAAGAAAGGTAGTGAGCCTGATTATCAAACACCTGACACTGATGATGATGACTGGCTGAGTGGAGTTACTGACTGGATATAAGGCTGCCGACGCCCTTCTGCCCTGCGGGTGACTTCTCTGTGGGATCCTTGGAGACCAGTCTGAATTCCTGCTCCTCTAAAGCTAAGTTTGCTGCTCGGCCTTTTGCATTTGTGCTTTGACTTTGTTTTGCTTTGTTTTTCTGGATTTCTGCCATTCCCTGCTGGGGTGTGCTGAATTCCTTTAGCTCTGTCTTCTGAAAATACCTGAGTGCTGATTTAGTTTTTGAAGCCTAGCTACTTCAGGGCCTTTTTCATATCAGCTTGTTGGCTTATGTCTTTGATAGGGTTTTGGCAGATAGCAGACAGCAGCCTTCCTGTCCTTTCCTATCTAGGTAGTTTTGGGCCCCGTCTTTGCTCAGTCTATCATTCTGTCTGTGTTAGTGTTTTCATCTTGCTTCACCGTCATTATATGTTGGGGGCTGCCTATTGCTTTGGGGTCTGCTCTGGGGCAGTTTAGATTTCCCCTTTCTTTCTTTAGGCCTATTTAATTCTCCGGCTGTGATCGAGGGGTCTAGGGCATCGTAGGAACCCCCACGGCTACTGCTAGTTGTGTTGATAGGTTCAGGGGTCTGCAATCTGATAGTTGCCAACTTCTCTGGTTTTCTGGACTTAGCTTGTATTTCTGTTTTTGCCTCCTACAGTGACTCATTCATAACAGAATCACGCACGATACCGCAGATCCTAGGGTACTCAATAGCAGGAAAGAATTGTATATAAAAAAAGTGTATATTTTTTCCTCTATATCTCTGAGGCCGTAGGGGGAATTTTTCTTTTCTCAATGGAGATAAAGCAATTGTCTGATCGTGTGGAGCAGCTCGCTGCGGAAGTGCGGGGAATTTCCGCCTACCTTGCTCATTCACATGCTGCTGAACCAAAGATTCCTACACCTGATGTATTTTTCGGGGATCGGTCTAAATTTTTGAATTTCAAAAATAATTGTAAATTATTTTTTGCCTTGAAGCCTAACTCGTCAGGGAGCTCCGCGCAGCAGGTTAAAATTGTCATCTCTTTGCTGCGTGGCGATCCCCAGGATTGGGCGTTTTCTTTGAAACCAGATGATCCTATTCTGACTAATGTGAACGCATTTTTTCAGGCCTTGGGGTTGTTGTATGACGAACCTAATGCCATTGATCAGGCTGAAAAGACCCTGCTGCCATTGAACCAGGGTCGTGATTCTGCAGTATTGTACTGTCAAAAATTCCGAAAGTGGGCAGTACTTACAACCTGGAATGATAATGCCTTGGCTGCTCTCTTTCGGAAGGGGTTGTCAGAAGCCGTAAAAGATACTATGGTGGGATTTCCTGTTCCCTCTGGTCTTGACGATTCTATGTCATTAGCCATTCAGGTTGATCGGCGTTTGCGCGAACGCAAAGCTGCACGAGAGGTGTTGCCACCTGTTGAACAAATGTCTGGACCTATGCAATGTGATAGAGTTTTTTCCAGAGAGCAGCGTCAGGAGTTCAGAAGGCGTAATAAGTTGTGTTTTTTCTGTGGAGATGCCTCGCATATTATTTCTGTCTGTCCTAAACGAGAGAAACGCTTTGCACACACGTTTTCTGTTGGGGGTGTTCAACCTAAGTTTCTTCTGGCTATTACTCTGATCTGCTCCCTGTCCACATTTTCCGCCAAGGCTTTTGTGGATTTGGGAGCAGCCCTAAACCTAATGGATTTGGATTTTGCTAAACGTTGTGGATTTCCGATGACACCTCTGCAGACGCCTATCCCTTTGAGGGGGATTGATGCTACTCCTTTGGCTAAAAATAAACCTCAGTTTTGGACCCAGGTGGTAATGCGGGTCACCCCAGACCATCAAGAAAATTGCAGATTTTTGGTGTTGCATAATCTGCATGATACTATTGTTCTGGGGTTTCCCTGGTTACAAATTCATAATCCAGTTTTGGATTGGAAATCTGTGTCTGTGGTGAGTTGGGGTTGTCGGTGTGCCTTTAGTGAGGCTCCGGTGTTTTCCACCTCTCCTCAGTCGCATGATGTTCCTGATTATTTGGCGGACTTTTATAATGTATTTAGTGAGAATGAGTCTGCGTCTCTGCCTCCTCATAGGAGTTATGACTGTGCAATTGAACTGAGCCCGGGGTGTAAATTTCCCAAGGGTCGGCTCTTCAATTTATCTGTACCCGAGCACGAGGCTATGCGATCCTATATTAAGGAGGCGTTGGAGAAGGGTCATATTAGACCATCCTCGTCACCCTTAGGTGCCATTTTTTTTTTTGTAGCCAAAAAGGATGGATCATTAAGACCTTGTATTGATTATCGTGCCCTCAACAAAATTACTGTTAAATATCAGTATCCGTTACCCCTGATTTCTGATCTATTCTCCAGAGTTAAAGGTGCTTGCTGGTTTACCAAGCTTGACCTCAGGGGGGCGTATAATCTTATTCGCATTAAGCATGGGGATGAATGGAAGATGGCGTTTAATACTCCGGAGGGACATTTTGAGTACCTGGTGATGCCTTTTGGGCTCACTAATGCCCCTTCTGTCTTCCAGTGCTTCATGAACGATATTTTCCGAGATTTTATCGATAAATTTTTGATTATCTATCTGGATGATATTTTGATCTTCTCCAAGGACTGGGATTCTCATGTGGAACATATTCGGGCTGTGTTCCGGATCTTGAGGGAGAATTCCCTGTATGTCAAAGGATCTAAATGCCTTTTTGGAGTACAGAGGATTTCATTTTTGGGATTTATTTTGTCCCCGTCAACTATTGAAATGGACCCGGCCAAGGTACAGGCCATTTACGATTGGGTTCAGCCCACTTCTTTGAAGGCCCTCCAGAAGTTTTTGGGTTTTGCTAATTTTTATCGGAAATTTATAGCAAAATTTTCTAGTATTGCCAAGCCATTGACTGATTTGACTAAGAAGGGTGCTGATTAGAATTGAGCGAAACGGGTCGAAAAAATTCAAAAGTCGCCGACTTTTGGCAAAGTCGGGTTTCATGAAACGAAACCCGACCCTAGGATGAGGTCGGCCACGAGGTCGGCGACTTACGCGCCAAAGTCGCGTTTCAAAAGTTTGTTTTGCGCTCTTTTTCAGCCAATCAGGATCCACGGACACTGTGGGCAACGTGATGACATAGGCACGAGTCACCACCATCTTTCAGAAGGGCATGCAAGTGATTGGCTTGCTTTGGTGGGCGTCACAGGGGGTATAAAAGGGCGTGCACGCCGACCGCCATCTTACTTCTGCCGATCTCAGTATAGGGAGAGGTTGCTGCTGATTCTGTAGGGAGAGCGTTAGGCAGGGAAGAAGACCAAAAAACTGCTTCTGCTGCTAGCGATTTGGCTTGCACAACACACCAGTCACTGTGTGTGCAGTGCAAGGGGAGGCTATATAGTGGTGTATCAGTGGTGTTGGTTGTTGGGCTGCCTTCTAAGGCTTCCTGACAGGCTGGCATTGCTGTTTACCCACTGCTCCGCAAACTGCTTTTTTAAAAGCAATCCAATCTCCCTTATCCTCTAGTCACTTTGGTCACAGCTGTGCCATCGAGCCTGTCACATAGCGCTCAGATATTCATTGGGCCTCAAACTGCTTTTTTAAAAGCAATCCCAATTTTTTTTTTTTGTCCTGCTGAGAAGAAAAAAAAAACTGCTTCTGCTGCTGATAGCAATTTGGCCTGCACAACACACCAGTCACTGTGTGCAGTGCAAGGGGAGGCTATATAGTGGTGTATCAGTGGTGTTGGTTGTTGGGCTGCCTTTTAAGGCTTCCTGACAGGCTGGCATTGCTGTCTACCCACTGCTCCGCAAACTGCTTTTTTAAAAGCAATCCAATCTCCCTTATCCTCTAGTCACTTAGGTCACAGCTGTGCCATCGAGCTTGTCACATAGCGCTCAGATATTCATTGGGCCTCACACAATCCAAAAGTGTCCAGTGTCCAAAAGTGTGTGCAGAGATTCAAACTCTCACTTATCCTCTAGTCACTTAGGTCACAGCTGTGCCATCGAGCTTGTCACATAGCGCTCAGATATTCATTGGGCCTCACACAATCCAAAAGTGTCCAGTGTCCAAAAGTGTGTGCAGAGATTCAAACTCTCACTTATCCTCTAGTCACTTAGGTCACAGCTGTGCCATCGAGCTTGTCACATAGCGCTCAGATATTCATTGGGCCTCACACAATCCAAAAGTGTCCAGTGTCCAAAAGTGTGTGCAGAGATTCAAAATCTCACTTATTCTCTAGTCACTTAGGTCACAGCTGTGCCATCGAGCTTGTCACATAGCGCTCAGATATTCATTGGGCCTCACACAATCCAAAAGTGTCCAGTGTCCAAAAGTGTGTGCAGAGATTCAAACTCTCACTTATCCTCTAGTCACTTAGGTCACAGCTGTGCCATCGAGCTTGTCACATAGCGCTCAGATATTCATTGGGCCTCACACAATCCAAAAGTGTCCAGTGTCCAAAAGTGTGTGCAGAGATTCAAAATCTCACTTATTCTCTAGTCACTTAGGTCACAGCTGTGCCATCGAGCCTGTCACATAGCGCTCAGATATTCATTGGGCCTCACACAATCCAAAAGTGTCCAGTGTCCAAAAGTGTGTGCAGAGATTCAAAATCTCACTTATCCTCTAGTCACTTAGGTCACAGCTGTGCCATCGAGCTTGTCACATAGCGCTCAGATATTCATTGGGCCTCACACAATCCAAAAGTGTCCAGTGTCCAAAAGTGTGTGCAGAGATTCAAACTCTCACTTATCCTCTAGTCACTTAGGTCACAGCTGTGCCATCGAGCTTGTCACATAGCGCTCAGATATTCATTGGGCCTCACACAATCCAAAAGTGTCCAGTGTCCAAAAGTGTGTGCAGAGATTCAAAATCTCACTTATTCTCTAGTCACTTAGGTCACAGCTGTGCCATCGAGCCTGTCTCATAGCGCTCAGATATTCATTGGGCCTCACACAATCCAAAAGTGTCCAGTGTCCAAAAGTGTGTGCAGAGATTCAAAATCTCACTTATCCTCTAGTCACTTAGGTCACAGCTGTGCCATCGAGCTTGTCACATAGCGCTCAGATATTCATTGGGCCTCACTCAATCCAAAAGTGTCCAGTGTCCAAAAGTGTGTGCAGAGATTCAAAATCTCACTTATTCTCTAGTCACTTAGGTCACAGCTGTGCCATCGAGCCTGTCACATAGCGCTCAGATATCAGTGGGCCTCACACAATCCAAAAGTGTCCAGTGTCCAAAAGTGTGTGCAGAAATTCAAAATCTCCCCTGTCCTATAGACACCTTGTTTTAGATACTATATAGTTTGTTGGATTTTGTCTACATTTCTACCAAAAATGAGGAAGGCTGGTGGAAGAGGCCGTGGAATTGGGCGGGGGTTGGCAGCTGGTAATGATGGTGTTGGTGGTGGATCTGATGGTAGTGGCAAGAGCAAAATAGGACCGAATGCAGGAGGTGTTGAGCCTGCGTCATCGTCTGGCTACATAAGGCCTCGAACGCTTAGTTTTCTAGGAGTTGGCAAACCGCTTTTAAAGCCAGAGCATCAGGAAAAAGTTTTGTCTTACATTGCTGACTCAGCCTCCAGCTCTATCGCCTCCTCTCCTTCAGTTGTAAAAAGTAAAAGCACTGAGTCGTCATTGGAGGCTCATGTTCATGAACCACACCTTTCCTTGTGTCCTTCACCCCAACCAAGTTTGAAGGATGACGCAGGCCATACTACTGATTACTCCATGGAGCTGTTTTCACATACCATGCCTGGATTATCAAGTGAAATGGTGAATTACCCAGGCCAAGATGAATCTGACATGGAGTGCACTGATGCACAGCCGCTGATGGATGATTCTGCTGGTACATTCACTCAGAGCACCACATTGTCCTCGCAGTGTACAGAGCCAGATTCTGACCCTGATGAGACTCAGGTGCCCCTTCCCGCACACTATACCACCATACACGGTGACACAGAGGAAGGTGCAAATGACATAGAAGAGGAGGTGATGGATGACCCAGTTGTTGACCCAGATTGGCATCCATTGGGGGAAGAGGGTGCTGCTTCCAATAGCTCAGATGAGGAGCATCCACAGCAGACATCGACATCGCAACAGCTGTAATCTGGCAGGCCCGGAGCACTCCAAAGACAGGTTCCAAACATCAAAAGAGTTGCTGGACAGCTTGTCCAGAGGGTCAAAAGATCACAGCGTGCTAGGCCGCAAAATGTCTGCCAAAGTAGGAAGAGTGCAGTGTGGCACTTTTTTGAACAAAATCCTCATGATCAGGCCAAGGTTATCTGTAAGAAGTGCGCAAAGACCTTTAGCCGAGGGAAAAATCTGAAAAATTTGAATACCAGTTGCATGCATAGACATTTAACCAGCATGCACTTGCAAGCATGGACACAACACCAAACCTCAAGTGCCACATGTGCAACTGATCACAACGAAGGTAGTCAGCAACGCTACATTGTTTCCCCCACTGTAAGCCCACCGGTTAGCACAGCAGCAAATGTTGAGGTGTCGTTGCAAGGCCACAGCAGTCAGGGAATCCCACTGTTATATCAACGAAAGACTGATTCTAGGCCATCAGAAAGAACACCAACTCCATCACCATCATCAACCCTCTCTCAGTCCGCCCTGTCCACCGCTACTTCCACCATATGCAGCTCTCAAGTCCAGCTCACCCTCCCAGACACTATGAGTAGGTCAAGAAAGTACTCAGTCTCTCATCCGCGTACACTGGGTTTGAACGCCCACATTGCCAAACTAAACTCGTTTGAGATGATGCCCTTTCGGTTGGTGGAAAGCACAGCTTTCCGCGAACTCATGGCCTATGCAGTACCACGCTATGACCTACCCAGTCGCCACTTCTTCTCTCGCAAAGCCATCCCAGCCCTCCACCATCATGTGAAAGACCGCATTGTCCATGCACTCAAGCAGTCAGTGAGCGGAAAGGTGCACCTCACAACTGATGCATGATCCAGTCGGCATGGCCAGGGCCGTTACGTGTCCATCACTGCGCACTGGGTTAATGTGGTGGATGCAGGGTCCACAGGGGACAGCGGTGGTGGGACAGTGCTGCCTAGCCCACGGTATAGGAAACAGTTGGCTGTAGGCGTTCGACCCTCCTCCTCCTCCACCTCCTCCAGAAGCGAAAGCTCGTCCACAGAGCGCAGTCGTACGAGCACTCCATCTGCAGCTGCCACTGTTGCACACGATGTGTCCCACCAACGAGCAGCTAGTGGAAAGCGTCAGCAGGCTGTGTTGCAGATGATGTGTTTGGGCGACAGACACACCGCCGAGGTGCTGGCCGAGTACTTGAAGCGACAAACTGAGTCATGGCTGGGCAGTGTACATCTTGAGGCAGGCAAGGTAGTTAGTGATAACGGCCGTAATTTTGTGGCAGCCATAGCCCTTTCAAAACTCAGCCACATACCTTGCTTGGCTCACACCTTGAACCTGGTGGTGCAGTGCTTCCTCAAAAATTATCCGGAGTTAACAGCCCTGCTCCAGAAGGTGCGAAGACTGTGCGCGCACATCCGCCGGTCGCCTGTACACTCCGTTCGTATGCAGAAGCTGCAGCGATTGCTCCACCTTCCCAACCACCGCCTCATTATCGACATTGCAACAAGGTGGAACTCCACCCTGCACATGGTGGAGCGGCTGTGCGAGCAGAGGCAGGCCATAATGCATTTGTGGGAGGATACACGGCCAGGCACTTTGAGAGCAGACATGGAGTTGACAGGTGTGCAGTGGTCGAAGCTGAAAGACCTTTGTAAAGTCCTTCAGTGTTTTGAGGAATGCACACGGCTGGTAAGCGCAGACGACGCCATCCTAAGCATGAGCATCCCACTTATGCGTCTGCTCATGCAAACTTTGACGCACCTTAAGGAGCAGGCGTATGCAGCCAATGTTGATGAGGAGGAAGAGGAGGAGGGAATCCTTGATGACATTCAGCCATTGTCTGCTCAGGGACCTCTCCTGGACGAGGTGGAGGAAGAAGAGGAGGAGGAGGAGGATGATGGGGATGATTACTTAGGGGAGGAGGATGCATCTCGTGGGGCAAGTGAAAATGTTGGCGTGGCAAGGTCTGGTACAGGGTTTGTGCGTGACTGGAGGGATGTGGATTTGCCAGAAAGTGCTCCTCCACCCAGCACTCGCAGTGCATCATTGACACCGGGAACATTGGCCCACATGTCAGATTATGCCTTGCAGATCCTAAAAAGGGACCCCCGCATTGCCAAAATGATGAACGATGACGACTACTGGTTGGCCAGCATCCTGGATCCACGCTATAAAGGCAAATTACAAAACATCATGCCACAGGAGAACCTTGACCTAATATTGGCTAATAAACAAGCAACTCTGGTAAATCGGTTGCTTGAGGCATTCCCAGCACACAGCAGCGGTGATGGTTCTCACACGAGCCGTACGGGCCGGGGGCAGCTTAGCAGAGGTGTTCGTGGTGCACACAGCAGAAGTGGCGTTGGAGACAGGGGTTTCATGACAATGTTGTGGACTGATTTTTCAAATACCGCTCACACAACTGGTAATACTGCATCGATGGAAAGTGACAGGAGACAGCAGTTGTCAACTATGGTAACAAACTACTTTTCCTCCCATATCGATGTTCTCCCACACAGGTCATTCCCCTTTGATTATTGGGCCGCTAAACTGGACACCTGGCCTGAATTGGCCCAATATGCCTTACAGGAGCTCGCTTGCCCAGCTGCAAGTGTGCTATCGGAAAGAGTCTTCAGTGCAGCTGGATCAATCCTAACAGAAAAAAGGACCCGTCTGTCAACCCAAAATGTGGATGATCTAACCTTCATTAAAATGAACCACGCATGGGTTTCCAAGGATTTTGTCCCACCTTCCCCTGATGACACATAGGGTGACAGAAAAATGGCTTGCTTTGGTCCACCTCTTCCTGGTACTTCACCTATTTCGCCTTTTGCATCAGCTGAATGTCCAACATCAACATATGCCACTTTCTAAAACTCCCTAACTGTGCTGCCTCCCCCCCATGGCCGGGGTCACCACCTACCGCACGACACCGTGCGAGTGCCGTTGCCCTGGACAGGTGGGTAGGCCGACTCTTGGGCGCGGGCACTGGCACAGGGTCCCTCATAGTGCAATCAAGTGTCTCTGACGGTGGTGGTGCACACCCGCCGTCAGACACACCGCTGTACTATGAGGGGCCCAGTGCCAGTACCGACGCCCACGAGTGGGCCCCCCTTGCTTGGCCAGGGCCCCAGCATTTGCAATCTTTACCTCTCCCTGCTCCTCCGCTGTGTAATCTGGGCCGTCAAATCCATACTGTGCCTGACACCGTCTGAGCCTGCCTCCTGAGACATATATTTTGAATGTGTACGCTATCCATACATGTTATCCAGGGATACGGTACCCTTTCTAACCTTTGTGCAATCACGTGCAATCCATACTGGGCCTAACACCGTCTGAGCCTGCCTCATGCTGTATAGACATATATTTTGAATGTGTACGCTATCCATACATGTTATCCAGGGATACGGTACCCTTTCTAACCTTTGTGCAATCACGTGCAATCCATACTGGGCCTAACACCATCTGAGCCTGCCTCCTGAGACATATATTTTGAATGTGTACGCTATCCATACATGGTATCTGGGGATACGGTACCCTTTCTCACCTTTGTGCAATCACGTGTAATCCATACTGGGCATGAGAACGGCTGGCGGGCTGTTAAGCAAGCTACAGCACCTGTCCAGACAAGTACAGGGATTCCCTAGCGAGGAGACTTATTTGATTGTTTTCAATGTTGGGACAGCAATTTTTCGGGAGCACTATACTCTTGAGAATGATAGATGGGGCCCACCATACACTGGAACATTCCAAAGGTGGACATCAGACACTGGAGCAGCATTTACAGGGCTCATTATACACTAGAGCATTAGAAATGGGGCCCATTATGTTTGGAGCATTATTTGGGCCCATAAGACAGTGGAGCTTCATCCATGGGGACCAACATATACTGTAGCATTATGTGGAGCTCATCATATACTGTTTCAAACATTATATGGGACCAATGATTCTGTATGGAGAAATAGATGGGCCTCGTCATGAGATGTAAAAAGTGAGGTATTTTTCATTGTACTATACCGCTATTTCTCTGCCGTATCGGAGCATGATGAGTTGTGGTATGTGTTAAAGGGGCGCTCTTTCGCCCAGGGCACATGAAAACCTGGAGCCAGCCCTCCCCCCACACAGTTTGTAGCCAAATAACCCCCATTTTTCAGTGCGTAACTTGTATTATGAAGTTAATTAAGGTTGACAAGCTTAAGAAAGAAAAATTGATGCTTTTGGCATTCAAATGGTCACTGTAGGTGTGTTTCCTGTCCTCCTCTCACTGCCGACTTTTATTCCCCATTGACTTACATTGGGTTTCGTGTTTCGGGACGACCCCGACTTTTCCCTATAATCGGACGATCTTGCTCGACCCGACTTTTGGAAAAGTCGGGTTTCACAAAACGAAACGCGACCCTAAAAAACCAAAAGTCGCTCAACTCTAGTGCTGATGTGTTAAATTGGTCTCCGGAGGCTGTTTCTTCCTTTCAGGAGCTGAAGCGAAGATTCACCTCTGCCCCGGTTTTGCGGCAACCTGATGTCTCACTTCCATTCCAGGTAGAGGTGGATGCTTCTGAGATTGGTGCAGGAGCTGTTTTGTCCCAAAAGGATCCTGTAACATCTAAAATGAATCCCTGTGCTTTCTTTTCCCGAAAGTTCTCTCCATCTGAACGTAACTATGATGTGGGGAATAGGGAACTGTTGGCCATGAAATGGGCATTTGAGGAGTGGAGACATTGGTTGGAGGGAGCTAAGCATCAAGTCGTGGTCCTCACTGACCACAAGAATTTGATTTACCTAGAGTCGGCTAAGCGCTTGAACCCTAGACAGGCTAGGTGGGCCTTGTTTTTTACACGTTTTGATTTTGTGGTTTCTTTTCTTCCTGGAACGAAGAATGTCAAGGCTGACGCCCTCTCTAGGAGCTTCTTTGCTGATTCTCCTGTGGTGACCAAGCCTGCTACCATCTTAGGCGAAGGGGTAGTTCTTTCTGCCATCTCGCCCGATTTGAGACGTGCTCTGGAAGAGTTCCAGGAGGACAAACCTGAGCGTTGTCCCAGTGGAAAGTTGTATGTTCCTGACCAGTGGAAGAAGAGAGTGATGTCTGAAGTTCATTACTCTGCTTTGGCTGGTCATCCAGGTATTTTTGGTGCTAGAGATCTGGTGAGTCGGTTTTTTTGGTGGCCCTCCTTGTCTCGTGATGTCAGGAATTTTGTGCAGTCCTGTGGGACGTGCTCCCGGTCTAAATCGTGTTCTCGCTCTAGTGGGTTGTTGATGCCTTTGCCTGTCCCCAAGAGGCCATGGACCCATATTTCAATGGATTTCATCTCTGATATGCCTGTCTCTCAAAGGATGACTGTTATTTGGGTGATTTGTGATAGGTTCTCTAAGATGGTTCATCTTGTACCACTCCCTAAGTTGCCGTCTTCCTCTGAGTTGGTGCCCCTGTTTTTACAACAGGTGGTTCGTTTGCATGGGATTCCTGAGAACATTGTATCTGACAGAGGAGTCCAGTTTGTGTCTAGATTTTGGAGAACTTTCTGTTACAGGCTGGGAATTCAGTTGTCCTTCTCCTCTGCTTTTCACCCTCAGACCAATGGGCAGACAGAGAGAACAAACCAGACCTTGGAGTCATATTTGAGATGTTTTATTTCTGCTGATCAGGATGATTGGGTTTCATATTTGCCCTTGGCCGAATTTGCTTTAAATAATAGAGCTAGTTCTGCCACTTTGATGTCACCTTTTTTTTGTAACTTTGGGTTTCATCCTCGATTTTCTTCAGGGCAGGTGGAGCCCTCTGCCTGCCCAGGTGTTGACACTGTGGTGGAGAGAATGCACCAGATCTGGGACCAAGTGGTGGATAAGTTATCTCTCTCCCAGGAAAAGGCCCAGCGGTTTTCCAACCGACATAGGACCATTGGTCCCCAGTTTAAGGTTGGTGATATGGTGTGGTTATCATCAAAAAATATTGCTATGAAGGTGGCTTCTCCTAAGTTTAAGCCTAGATTTAATGGACCTTACAAGATTGTGGAGATTATTAATCCGGTCTCTTTTCGTTTGGCTCTTCCTGTCACATTTAAATTCCATAATGTGTTCCATAAATCTTTGTTGAAGAGGTTTGTTGAACCTGTTGTTCCAGGGGTGGCACCTCCAGACCCTGTATTGGTTGAAGGTAACATGTAATATGAGGTAGAGAAAGTACTGGATTCCCGTCTGGCTAGACAGAGACTCCAGTATTTGGTTAAGTGGAAGGGTTATGGTCAGGAGGATAATTCCTGGGTCTCTGCCTCTGATATTCATGCCAAAAGATTGGTGCGTGCCTTTCATCGGGCTCACCCTGATCGCCCTGGTGGCGTAGTTGAGGGTTCGGTGACCCCTCCTCAAGAGGGAGGTACTGTTGTGAGTTCATTTTCCCCTTCATTACTGAGGCCCGAGGAACTCCCTCTTCTGGTAAAGAAAGGTAGTGAGCCTGATTATCAAACACCTGAGGCTGATGATGATGACTGGCTGAATGGAGTTACTGACTGGATATAAGGCTGCCGACGCCCTTCTGCCCTGCGGGTGACTTCTCTGTGGGATCCTTGGAGACCAGTCTGAATTCCTGCTCCTCTAAAGCTAAGTAACACAATTATGCTCATACCTGCTAAGAGTGATGTTGTTCAGAACATCAAAATTAATGGGCAACTCCCCATAAACATGGAAACCTTCATAGAATATCGGAGTCAGACAAACCCAACAAAGACTACTTTTCAAAGTCACATTTGTCAGTAAAAAATATTCAATTTTGTTACACATTTCTTACAAAAAAATATATTATACAAAATGAGTCAATATCAAGGTGGAGACATGTTAGAGGGGCAAGTCAGGTACAAGGTATGGAGCACCTATCAATATTATACCCCTAAAAAGAGGGGGAAAATTTGTCACACCCTAATTAAGACATAGAGGAGAGTGGAATGGGAGTCAAATTTTATATAAACGTTGTGTACAGCACACCTTTACTTATAAATTCATCTAGGAACAACTCGTGCCATTGTCACCAATCAATTCAAAAGTGAGGGCAAAAACATAACCCAGAGTTGTTCACTTCACGAAGGAAGGTGAAAGAAGTAATAGTCTTTTACCTATACTCCCATTATATCAAGCCACTCACCTACTATCTATAGTCAGGGAACCGCTAAAGTGCTATTGATAGTGCCATATTGTGCGTCACCTTACCCATATAGGGTCCTGAGGAGCTTCTCTGCTGCCCGACACGTTTCGCCCTGCTGGGCTTCTTCGGGGGCTGTGTGGGTGCTATATTGAACCACCTGTATGCTTTTATAGGGGAGCAAAGAATTTACGAATGGCGCGCGCCATCTTTGAAAAGCCGCGCATGCGCAGAAGCTCTCCTGAGTCCCGTCACGTCACTACCGGTCTTCCCGGAAGCCGGCGTGCGTCATCGCAGTGGCTGTTACCATGACTGCGTGTACACACAGCGGGACCATGAGGAAGACCGCAGCAGCGCGACAGGACACTCATGCGCATGCGTGGAACACATGAACAAACTCCTCTGCACATTAATGTAACAAATGCCAAAATCTATTAACCAATCAGAGAGTTTCTCAAATCCCATAATGTACCGATGCAGTCAAGGGGAGCCAAAATATAAATGCATTCCAGCACAAACGATTTTAACCCATAGCTGTCTATTTTACCACATAATGGAGAGTGTTGTGTTCGCGGTTGGTACAAATCATCCGTTTAAAGTACAATAAAACAGATATGCCAAAAAGACAATTAATATACGAGAATAAATCACAGGGATTTCTTTACTATAACATAGGCAGTTATTACAATAAGGATCAGTTAACTGCTAGTTGTGGATAGGTTCAGGGGTCTGCAATCCGATAGCTGCCAACCTCTCTGGTTTTTCTGGACTTAGCTGGTATTTTGTTTTTTCCTCCTTCGGTGACTCATCATGACAGAATCACCAGCCAGGAAGAAGGGCGTCGGCAGCCTTATATCCAGTCCTCAATTCCAGCCACTCAGTTATCATCTAGCTGCCCAGGTGTTTGGTAATCAGTCTCACTACCTTCCTTCACCAGAGGAGGGAGTTCATCAGACCTCAATGTTGAAGGGAAAAATGAACTCACAACAGCAGGACCTGCGCGTGCTTTAAAGAAGCATGGGGAGGTATGCCAAGGAGCAGGCTAGGGCCTGCACGTGCCAGGAGGGCACGCAATGCATAATGCAGGGACAGCGTGAGTACCAGGAGGCTCAGAGAGCACGGCTGGGGCACTGGTTAGTTGGTCAGGCTGAGGCTAAGACAGGTGGGCACGACTGAGGAGGCGAGCACGGCGGAGGCACAAAAGGCAGACACAGCTAAGTCACTGGCTGACGAGCACGGCTGAGGCACAAGCAGGTGGGCATGACTAAGGCAGGCATGGCTGAGGCACAAACAGGCAGGTGAGGCAAGGCCAGGTGCGTGCAAAGGGCATGCGGAGAAACAAGGCAAGGCAAAGTACAGAACAAGGAGTGGAACGTAGGCTGAAGCACAGAGCCGGGTAAGAAAAGAGAAGAGGAGTGTTGTGAGTTCATTTTCCCCTTCATTACTGAGGCCCGAGGAACTCCCTCTTCTGGTAAAGAAAGGTAGTGAGCCTGATTATCAAACACCTGACGCTGATGATGACGACTGGCTGAGTGGAGTTACTGACTGGATATAAGGCTGCCGACGCCCTTCTGCCCTGCGGGTGACTTCTCTGTGGGATCCTTGGAGACCAGTCTGAATTCCTGCTCCTCTAAAGCTAAGTTTGCTGCTCGGCCTTTTGCATTTGTGCTTTGACTTTGTTTTGCTTTGTTTTTCTGGATTTCTGCCATTCCCTGCTGGGGTGTCCTGAATTCCTTTAGCTCTGTCTTCTGAAAATACCTGAGTGCTGATTTAGTTTTTGAAGCCTAGATGCTTCAGGGCCTTTTTCATATCAGCTTGATGGCTTATGTCTTTGATAGGGTTTTGGCAGATTGCAGACAGCAGCCTTCCTGTCCTTTCCTATCTAGGTAGTTTTGGGCCCCGTCTTTGCTCAGTCTATCTTTCTGTCTGTGTTAGTGTTTTCATCTTGCTTCACCGTCATTGTATGTTGGGGGCTGCCTATTGCTTTGGGGTCTGCTCTGGGGCAGTTTAGATTTCCCCTTTCTTTCTTTAGGCCTATTTAATTCTCCGGCTGTGATCGAGGGGTCTAGGGCATCGTAGGAACCCCCCACGGCTACTGCTAGTTGTGTTGATAGGTTCAGGGGTCTGCAATCTGATAGTTGCCAACTTCTCTGGTTTTCTGGACTTAGCTTGTATTTCTGTTTTTGCCTCCTACGGTGACTCATTCATAACAGAGGAGCATATGCTAGAGCACAGAGCCAGGTATATGGCAAAGCACAGAGTACAAGACAAGACTTGTGCTAAAGGAGCACGGGAAGTCAGAATGAAAAGATAAAGCTCAAGACAGAGTACATGGCCAAGGTGCATACAGACAGCACGGCGAGGCATAGTACAGAACAGGCTTATGCAAGAGAGCACAATAGGACAGAGCATAGGGAAGAAGCAGAGCGTGTGCTAAAGAAGCACAATAGAGCAGAGGATAGGAAAGCCAGGCATAGCAAGATACAGGACACAAGGCAAGGTACAGGACACAAGAAGCGAAGAAGCACAGCAGGGCAGAGTGCAGGGGCACAGAATACAGGGAGCGACCAAGCAGGACCAAGCAGCCTAGCAGGGAAGCAACACGATACTCAGGCCCCGACCATAGGAAGGGGCGGTCTGATATAGGGCATTAGCACCTGGACTTCCTGTCAAGACCATGGGGAGGACTTCTGGATCGGGTCCTCCAGGATCATAGAGAAGACATCTAGTTCAGGTCCTCTAGAAGCATAGCGAGGATTGCTGGATCAGGTCCTCCTGGACCATTGAGAGGATAGCTGGATCAGGTTCTCCTGGACCATAGAGGGGATCACTGTGTCGAGTCCTCAAGGACCATAGAGAAGATCGCTGTGTCGGGTCCTCCAGGACCATAGCGAGAAGCCGTTGTAGGCAGCATGGAGATCAGCACGCACACGCGTGCCGGACACAGGCAGCAGCCGAAGGACCCAGCATAGCAGACATGCGCGCGCACAGCAACGGTGCACAGCCACAAGGTGAGCTGTGCATGCACACTAGTAACGGCATGCAGTTGTAAGGTGAGGGGCGCGTGCACACCAGCAACGGCGTACAGCTGCAAAGCGAGATGCATGTGCGCACACAAGAGGAACCCCCGGAGCGCCCGCAGGGACCGGCACTGGGGACAATGCGGCATGACAGGCATGACAGTGGGGATCACACAGCACCAGCAGCATGACAGGCATGACTGGGGATCATGCAGCACAAGCAGCATGACCGGCATGACACATATTCCTAAAAATAGATCACACAATCAAATGGAAAATATAAAAAAAAACTCTTGTCCATTAATTGCATCTTTTATGTATGACTAAAATCTATTCCTTGTAGGTGGTGAAGTGTGAATGAACACATGATTGAGAGAACCTTCACAACATGTAAAAGTTATTAAACAAGTGCTAATTCACTTGACATATCGATTGATACTTACTATGGCCAAATTTTTGATCAGTGTAAGAAGACCCTTAGCATCAGCATACTGTAAGTAATACTGAGAAAGTTACCAAAATCCCAAAATCTCTGCCCTCATATTCGATTCTATACTGGTTTACAGGAAGAAGAGTCATGGGGAAAGGAAGTTTGTCCACTTTTAGTTTCCTCTAAAAATTTTCCACTGTTTCGTAATACTACGACAGCCTAGTGATGGGTCTGTGCTATGGTATTAAAGGCTGGCCATACTGATACTAACACAAGGCAGCCTTATAAAATAGTAAGTAACATTTAAGTTGTATGCGAGAGATGTTAAAAAGAGTTTTCTAACATGCTAAATTCTCGTCATGCACAAGTTTGACAAACCAGGCAATTTTCTTGGTGAGTTTGGCCAAAGATCTAAAGTGTTTGCAGGAAGCTTTTCAGTCTTCCGACATCTGTCTTCAGGGCAATCAGGCATGCTCTATTTCAACATGCTTAATCCTTTACTGCATTATAAGTTAAGCACTGCCAAAGGTGTATGACAGCAGTTTATCACCTTTCCCTATCGAAATAAATACACACGCTCAGGCATGCATGTTAATATGGAAAGTGGATACATTGTTGGACTGATAGGAGCTCTTTCAATAAATTTGTGATGAATGATCAGCTAAAATACTGAATGAAATATGTATTATCAGAATTGCTGTTCACTTTCCAATCTGGCAGCCATATTTACATAAAATATTTAGTATTTCAAGTATACTAGGTGGTAATATACAGGAGTTCAATAATTTGGTTGCATAATTTAAAAATAATCAATTTAAATAAATCCTTTAAGCTGCAATTCCATTTGATGATATGAAGAAGTAGGAAATACCATGCATTTTCTTTCCTTTGCAGGCTTATTTTCTAGAAAATATTTTCCCTAACAACAATACTACTTTTGGTTTATCCCTTTCCGAAGTCGGTGTGGGAGCATTTGCGTTTTCCTGAGATGAGTCTTTGATATGATTGTCAGTTCACCTGAAGGTTTGTGAAATTTGTTTAAGCAAATTCTCTGAGAAAAAAAATCAGTGCTGTAGGAAAATCTGTTCTGACAGTGTTTAGTTAAAGGATGTCTGTGTAGCGTGTGACTGTTGAAGTAGCCTGAGGGAACTTTGCAAAAAAAAGGTGTATGCAAATGATTTCCTAAAAAAGCCACCATGTCCAACAATTGGTGGCAATGTTTAGTTAGGAAAGCTGAATACAGACTGGGGTAACAACAAGCTAGAACAGAGGAAAATTCCAGACATGACCAGTTCTATCAAGTCAGTGTCAACAAAAGTAAACTGCAATTGTCTTTGCTTCCTGACACCTTGGAAAGAGGTTTACACTTACAAAGACATTCACACAGATAAAACACAAATGATATTCTTCAGTCATATACATTGGCTGACTGCATTTATATCATGACATTCTGCGAAATACAAGGAGGGCAAGCTGTAAGAATAATAGTTGTAAATGATAAGCAAAAACCTGGGAGAAAAATGCAGGCATATAGCAAACAGCCATGAGACATGTATGAGTGACACACAATGCAAATGCAATTCCAGCCCGGGGGCAAAGATATCACATTCATCCTCTATGGCACCGGAAAACAGGATTAGGTCTCATGCACACATGGTTTTATCTAGGGTTAGGCAGAAATAAGACGTGCATGTAGTGGAATAAGCTTAGTAAGTACTTCGAATTCACATACACTCCTGGAGAGCCTTCTGTCTTTTGGAATATTTGTCTTGGTTGTTTCCATTTTTTTCTTTGTCAACGAGAGGAGAAGAAAAATACATTTTTTGTACTTTTTTTGGCAATAAACTTGAGTGGAGACTTGAGCCTGGTGGACTTGAGCCTTTTTAGGCTAATATTAAAGACTGGTGAGAAAACCCCTTTTGTGACAGCCTATAAAAATATTTTTTGGAGACCATTAACTTTAGAGCTCTATGTGTTCATTTATAAGTCAGACAGTTCTGGTAGCAACTTATCTAGCTTGAGAACTAAAAATCAGGTGCTTGAATTATGATCCATCTTTATTCTGACATCATGTTTAGGGGAAAGTTGAGAGATGCCATACACATCAGATGCTTGACCTGAATTGTTCGGCTTGTTTAGTTGGTAAAGCACTCGGGAAGATTTCATTTTTGTAATTGTATCTTCTAACTTTAAACAGTATGGAAGGAAGAAAAAGTATCACAATGTACCAAATCACATTTCCAACATTTTTCCACCCCACAGATCTCCATACCGGAGAAAAGAGGCAACACATTTCTTTTCCCATCACTATAGCCCTTAGCATGTAGAGGTGCCCATAGACAAGTAGGTTGAATTGTTTATTTCAGAAGAACTGCCTAACAATCTTATGTTTATGGCGGTGTGACGATTTTTCCCAAAAGGACTATGTCGAACTGCTGTGCAGGAAGAATAAAACTTCATTTTCTCCCTGCAGCCAAACATCAGGTTACAGAGCAAAATTTGTTTAGAATGGCAACAGAAAAATAAAATTTTTGACAGGCTGCTTTTAAGAAACTGTTTTAAAGGGAACTTATTGACAAAAACAGACCTATTGATTAAATAATTATTTTTTTGTTCTATTTTTTTAAACATCTTTAGCAATTTTTTTTATATCATGATTTTTATTTAGAATAAAATTATCAATCTTGCAATTTTCACAGTGGCCACTGGAGCTATTTTAGAATCATACTTCCTGTTCTTACAAGATCAGTTTAGGATATGTTCATGTGCATAGTAATCATCAGTTAGAACCGATCCAGGAGCAATCAGTTGGCAAAGACATTGAACAGAAACAACTTTTTTTTATCTGTTTTTAACCCCTTTCCGATGTCATGCGTAATAGTTTGCTGACGTCAGACTTCCTCCCTTTGATGTGGTCTCTGGCGCTGAGCCCATATCTTTCCCAGGACATGTCAGCTATTTTGAACAGCTGCCATGTGCTCGGAATAGCCGTAGGTGGAATCATGATCTACTCGTGGCTGTTAACTAGTAAAATGCCGCTGTCAAAAGCTGACAGCGGCATTTAACTCATGCTTCTGGCCATCGGGCTGGAAACCCACCCACTAGTGACCCCGTCACATAATCACATGTCACCGGTTTGTTGGCATGACAGCCAGAGGTCTCCTGGAGACCTCTATGGTTGCCAGTGCCGGCTTGCTGTGAGTACCACCTAGTGTTCGGCGCTCATAGTGAGTGAGTAATTCTGCTATATAGAGGCGATCTGATCATCACCTCTATGTAGCAGAGCCGATCGTTTTATGGCAGATTTAGTCTCTCATGGAGACTATTGAAGCATGCCAAAAGTAAACAAATAAGTTTATAAAAATATAAAAAAATGAAAGTTCAAATCAACCCCCTTTAAAAATAAAACAATAAAAAAATCAAACAAATCAAGCATGCACATATTTGGTATTTCCGCGTTCAGAATCGCCCAATCTATCAATAAAAAAAGAATTAACCTGATTGTTAAACGGTGTAGCGAGAAAAAAGACAAAATGCCAGAATTACTTTTTTTGGTCACCACGACATTGCATTAAAATGCAATAACGGCCGATCAAAAGATTGTATCTGCGCCAAAATGGTATCATTAAAAACGATAGCTCAGCACACAAAAAATAAGCCCTCAGCCCTCACTCAACCTGAGATCATGAGAAACGGAGATGGTATGGGTATCGGAAAATGGCGCAGTTCGTTTTTAGCAAAGTTTGGAATTTTTTTCACCACTTAGGTAAAAAAAGAACCTAGACATGTTTGGTGTCTATGAACTCATAATGACATGGAGAATCATACTGGCGGGTCTGTTTTAGCATTTAGTGAACCTAGTAAGAAAGCCAAACAAAAAACACGTGTGGGATTGGGCTTTTTTTTGCAATTTCACCGCACTTGGATTTTTTTTCCCATTTTCTAGTACACGACATGGTAAAACCAATGGTGTCTTCAAAAGTAAGCAAAATACAAGCCCTCACATATTGACGGAAAAATTAAAATAATTATGGTTCTGGGAAGAAGGGGAGCAATGAACGAAAGCGCAAAACCGAAAAAAGCTCCAGGTTAAAAAAATGATTTCAGCTCGATCTGTTTTTTTTAACAATGAAGTCTATAGAAAATGGATCTGTTAAATAGCCATCCGTTTTTCTTTTATTTGAAAAGGATCCGTCTTTTGCTTACGTTTTTTGCTTACAGCAAAGGAACACGCTATGAAAGGTGCTATACATAACAAGAGAGGATGGTATATAATAAGGGGAAGCAATATACATAACAAAAGAGGATGCTACATAATTAGGGATGATGCAATAAATAATAAATTAGAAAACTACATTATGAGGGACCGAAATATAAAAAAACAAGAGAGTGCACTATATACTAAGGGACAGTGCTATATATAAGAAAGTTCACTGTATACTAAGGGAGAGTGTTATACAAAAGAAAGTACACTATATACTAAGGGACAGTGCTATACATAAGAAAGTACATTATATAGTAAAGCACAGTGCTATACAGCGCATAAAAAGAAAATACACTATATACTAAGTGATGGTGCTATAGATAATAAGGCTAGACTTACACATAAGTGAAAGTGTCAGTGTTGTTTCAGACAGCACACAGATCTATTGGATATCCTTTGAACCTTAAAATCGGATCAGAATAAGAAAGTCTTTGAGTCTCACTGATCTCATTCTCGGATCTGTGAGTTTCACGGACGGGTTAATGGATTTGTGAAACTCTATGTGCCTGGGTGCCATTTGATAAAAAAAAATGTGGCAGCACGCAGACATTTGATATGAATGTGTGAGTGTAGCCTAAGGGAGGTTATTTTACAAACAAGAGTATTACTAAACGTCATAGAGTATAGATACAGGATAAATATTTACATCCAGTGACTTATCGGAGACATCTCATCTGATTAGAGTTCTCTTTTGTTTCTTCTTCATATGGTCAGATCTTCATGTCAACATCTTCCAACCATGACTAGTCTTGCCTAAACTGATCATCCTCAGCCCTAAAAATAACAAGGTTATATGTACATTTGCATCCCTGAATAGAAATACAGTTGTGGCCAAAAGTATTGACACCCCTGCAATTCTGTCAGATAATACTCAGTTTCTTCCTGAAAATGATTGCAAACACAAATTCTTTGGTATTATTATCTTCATTTAATTTGTCTTAAATGAAAAAACACAAAAAGAATTGTCTTAAAGCCAAATTGGATATAATTCCACACCAAACATAAAAAAGAGGGTGGACAAAAGTATTGGCAGTGTTCGAAAAATCATGTGATGCTTCTGTAATTTGTGTAATTAACAGCACCTGTAACTTACCTGTGGCACCTAACAGGTGTTGGCAATAATTAAATCACACTTGCAGCCAGTTGACATGGATTAAAGTTGACTCAACCTCTGTCCTATGTCCTTGTGTGTACCACATTGAGCATGGAGAAAAGAAAGAAGACCAAAGAACTGTTTGAGGACTTGAGAAACCAAATTGTGAGGAAGCATGAGCAATCTCAAGGCTACAAGTCCATCTCCAAAGACCTGAATGTACCTGTGTCTACTGTGCGCAGTGTCATCAAGAAGTTTAAAGCCCATGGCACTGTGGCTAACCTCCCTAGATGTGGACGGAAAAGAAAAATTGACAAGAGATTTCAACGCAAGATTGTGCGGATGTTAGATAAAGAACCTCGACTAACATCCAAACAAGTTCAAGCTGCCCTGCAGTCCGAGGGTACAACAGTGTCAACCCATACTATCCGTCGGCGTCTGAATGAAAAGGGACTGTATGATAGGAAACCCAGGAAGACCCCACTTCTTACCCCGAGACATAAAAAAGCCAGGCTGGAGTTTGCCAAAACTTACCTGAAAAAGCCTAAAATGTTTTGGAAGAATGTTCTCTGGTCAGATGAGACAAAAGTAGAGCTTTTTGGGCAAAGGCATCAACATAGAGTTTACAGGAGAAAAAAAGAGGCATTCAAAGAAAAAACACGGTCCCTACTGTCAAACATGGCGGAGGTTCCCTGATGTTTTGGGGTTGCTTTGCTGCCTCTGGCACTGGACTGCTTGACCGTGTGCATGGCATTATGAAGTCTGAACACTACCAACAAATTTTGCAGCATAATGTAGGGCCCAGTGTGAGAAAGCTGGGTCTCCCTCAGAGGTCATGGGTCTTCCAGCAGGACAATGACCCAAAACACACTTCAAAAAGCACTAGAAAATGGTTTGAGAGAAAGCACTGGAGACTTCTAAGGTGGCCAGCAATGAGTCCAGACCTGAATCCCATAGAACACCTGTGGAGAGATCTAAAAATGGCAGTTTGGAGAAGGCACCCTACAAATATCAGGGACCTGGAGCAGTTTTCCAAAGAAGAATGGTCTCAAATTCTAGCAGAGCATTGTAAGAAACTCATTGATGGTTACCGGAAGCGGTTGGTCGCAGTTATTTTGGCTAAAGGTTGTGCAACCAAGTATTAGGCTGAGGTTGCCAATACTTTTGTCTGGCCCATTTTTGGAGTTTTGTGTGAAATGATCAATGTTTAGCTCTTTGCTTCATTCTCTTTTGTATTTTTCATTTACGACAAATTAAATGAAGATAATAATAACAAAGAATTTGTGTTCGCAATCATTTTCAGGAATAAACTGAGTATTATCTGACAGAATTGCAGGGGTGTCAATACTTTTGGCCACAACTGCATCTACCACACCATTACTCTGGCTGTGTAATTTCTAAATGGCGCAGGAAGCGTGATGATGTCATCTTGCTGCATGGGTCATAGAGAAGGTTCTGAGGAGGAAGCTGAGGATATTTTCTTGTGGCTCTACTGCTATTTTTAAGTAGAGCTGCAGCAATGCTTTCTGCATGGCACACCACTAACGATGAGGGCAATCTGACCATGGGCACCCTGGAGCCTCAAGCTCTGAGCGACAGGCCAGGAAACTGGTTGCATCGGTGATATTATGATTATTACATCTATTTCATATTGGAGATTGTAAAACCAAAGTCCCAAATTATCATCTTTTCTGTCTATAACTTCTTGGTGATGACCCACTCTCCTCCACCATGAAAAGTGAATATATTTTCAACACTGAATGTTTTCTGGTTATAATTTAACCTTTTTGAATAATTATTTCTACTGGTAGATAATAGTGCCCTCTCAAAATCTTCACAGCCATGACTTTATGCTCAGGGTTGACATTAGCTTTGAACTCCAAGGCCTGCTCAGAGACAATATTTTTAGGAATATCACACCATAAAATGATGAAATGTAGTCTAAGAAAAACATCTTGCACCTTGAATCTAACATTCAGAGTTTCCGCATCAATGCAGCTTACAATTCCTACATTTATAAGTCTAAAAATGAGGAATGGGTCCTTCTGCTAGAAATAAAACTGCATCTTAAATGGAGACAGCATCTTAGTGTATAATGTATTGATCTGTTTCCTGTGATTCTGCATTCATCTATGTCAATTAAACCACAGCTTGATGGGTTAATGTAAATGTGCAAGCTATATGATTTTTGCTCATCTCTATGAGAACAGATGTACATTGCAGAAAGTGAGGCAGGCTTTTGTGACAATATTGCTTAAGCATGTCCTTGGGTTTTAAGTTTTAGCGCTTAAGATCCAAAACAGCTGTTCTAGATTCTGTATGTACATGTGATGAAAATATAGAAACATATTTAAATGCTGAAATGGCACAAAGCCCCAGAATTCAAATGACATTGATTTGTGAAGTGATGTCAATTGATTTTTCATTACTGTCCTTGTGTTCCTCTCCCAGGTCTGATATGTGATTGCTTTTAGCTGTTGTGTGATGGGGGAGGGGCGGTGGAGTCTGTGTGGCACATTCTTTCCTGTGCCCTTCAGTCATATCATTATGTGGATACTTACAAGTGAAACACATCTTTGTTAACCTATTTGTCGCCTTTTAAAGAGCTATTTACCAGGACAGAAAAGGGGCATTAATAGCCATCTGCTTTAAGATCTTGCTTGCGTTTGTCAAGTGCTAATAGATTATTGTCCGACTCAATTATTTTGCACTCAAAGCCAAATCTTAGTATCAGAATAGCTATTTTAATAAACTGCATAAGAAACATATTTTGCAAGTTGGAAACTTCACCTGACAAGCATTTTGTAGCTTAATTTCCCTCTGCATAAATAATTTGAAAAATGTCTCAACCAACCCGTATGTTTAAAAGTCTGTGCTCTCGTGACCTTCAGCTTAATCTCTAATTAATTTTGTAATATATTTTTTTCTTAAGAATTAAAAAAATGAAATATCTATTCCAGAATCATATACCATATAGATTGGGATAATTATTGGAGAATATTTTTAGATTTTTTTTTTCTTAGTGGGGCCTTAAAATGAATCTGTTAGAAGAATCAACCTAAAGAAGATGTTGTTTTATTTATGTTTTGCCAATCTAAGTTCCCTGACCCCAGTATTATACTAATCTAAGTTCCCTGATGCAAGTACTATACTACTCTAAATTCCCTGACCCCAGTGTTATACTAATCTAAGTTCCCTGACCCCAGTATTATACTAATCTAAGTTTCCTGACCCCAGTATTCTAGTTATCTAAGATCCCTGACTCCAATATTATACTAATCTAAGTTCCCTGATGCAAGTACTATACTACTCTAAGTTCCCTGACACCAGTATTATACTAATCTAAGTTTCCTGATGCAAGTACTATACTACTCTAAGCTCCCTGACCCCTGTATTATACTAATCTAAGTTCCCTGACATCACTATTATACTAATCTAAGTTCCCTGACCCCAGTATTATACTAATCTAAGTTCCCTGACCCCAGTATTATACTAATCTAAGTTCCCTGACCCCAGTATTCTAGTTATCTAAGATCCCTGGCTCCAATATTATACTAATCTAAGTTCCCTGATGCAAGTACTATACTACTCTAAGTTCCCTGACACCAGTATTATACTAATCTAAGTTTCCTGATGCAAGTACTATACTACTCTAAGCTCCCTGACCCCTGTATTATACTAATCTAAGTTCCCTGACCTCAGTATTATACTAATCTAAGTTCCCTGACCCCAGTATTATACTAATCTAAGTTTCCTGACCTCAGTATTATACTAATCTAAGTTCCCTGACCCCAGTACTATACTAATCTAAGTTTCCTGACACCAGTATTATACTAATCTAAGTTCCCTGATTCAAGTACTATACTACTCTAAGTTCCCTGACACCAGTATTATACTAATCTAAGTTCCCTGATGCATGTACTATACTACTCTAAGTTCCCTGACCCCAGTATTATACTAATCTAAGTTCCCTGACCCCAGTATTATACTAATCTAAGTTCCCTGACCCCAGTACTATACTAATATAAGTTCCCCGACCCAATATTATAGTTATCTAAGATCCCTGACCCCAATATTATACTAATCTAAGTTACCTGACCCCAGTATTATACTAGTCTAGGTTCCCTTACCCCAGTATTACACTAATCTAAGTTCCCTGACCCCAGTACTATACTAATCTGACTTCCCTGACACCAGTATTATACTAATCTAAGTTCCCTGACCCCAGTATTATACTACTACTACTACTAATAATAATCTTTATTTATATAGCGCCAACATATTCCACAGCGCTTTACAATTTAAGGCTACTGTATGTGCACATGCTGCGGTTCTGCTGCGGTTTTGGCCGCAGCAGAACTGCAGCAGTTCTGCAGACAGTGTACAGTAGCATGTTATCCTATGGGATTTACAATTTTCCATGCACATGCTGCGGATTTTTAACTGCAGAAAAGCTGCGGTTTTGAATCCGCAGAAAGAAATGACATGTCAATTCTTTTCTGCTGATTCTGCTGCGGTTTACCATCTCCTCCATTGTAGAGGTGATAAACCGCAGGGAAAACTGCAGGCCAAGCCGCAGGTAAAACTGCAGGTCATTTTACCTGCAGTTCTGCAGATAAAAAATCCGCAGACCAATCTGCAGCGTGTGCACATAGCCTAACAGTTTCAAAACACAAGTCATAAGTAACAACATTAGCAATACAATAATTAAAGCAAAATTAGACAACCCTGCTCGTAAGAGGTTACAATCTACAATTAGGTGGGGGAGATACAAAGTACAGGTGTGTATTTACAATGATGTATTTACAATGATGTTCCAGCCATCTTGAGGAAGTGGGGGATAGATGGGGATAGTGAATGGGCTACACATGCACACTTTCACATAAAATGACTTTGATTAGTGAACGTGATAGGCCACTCTGGATAAATGTGTTTTAAGGAAGCGCCTAAAATTATGCAAATTGTGCATAGTCCTAATTTCTTAGGATAGAGCATTCCGAAGGATTGGTGCAGCGCGGGAGAAGTCTTGGAGTCGGGAGTGGGAGGTACGGATTAGTGCGGAGGTTCATCGAAAGTTGTTTGCAGAGCACAGCGGTTGGTTAGGCCGATAGACAGAAATGAGGGAGGAGATGTAGGGGGGTGCCGCACTGTGGAGAGCTTTGTGAGTTTGAACAAGTACTTTGAATTGGATCCTATAATGAATGGGCAGCCAAAGTAACGATTGGTGAAGAGCGGATGCGTCCGATTACCGATTAGCCAGATGGATGGCACTTGGTGCTGCATTAAGTATGGACTGGAGAGGGGAAAGTTGAGTAGTGGGGAGACCAATTAATAGAGCGTTGCAGTAGTCCAGGCAGAGTGGATCAAGGTGACAGTAAGGGTTTTTTGTTGTTTCCATGGTGAGAAAAGGGCGGTTTCTAGAGATGTTCTTTAGGTGTTAGAGGCAAGAGATTGTATATGGGATGTGAAGGAGAGATTGGTGTCAAACATAATACCCAGACAGTGCACCTGCTGCCAGGTTGTTATTATGGTGCCATTCACGGAGAGGGAAATGTCAGGTTTAGTGAGGTTAGTAGATGGTGGGAGCAGAAGAAGTTCAGTTATGGAGAGGTTGAGTTTCAGATAGAGGGCAGACATGATGTTGGAGATTGCGGACATACAGTCACTGGCATTCTGTAGTACAGCGGGCTAGTAAGGTCAGGGGATGACATGTATAGTTGTGTGTCATCAGCATAAAGATGGTACTGAAAGCCAAATCTGCTGATGGTCTGTCCAATTGGGGCCATATAGAGAGAGAAGAGAAGGGGGCCATGGACTGATCCCTGAGGTACCCCAACAGTGAGAGGAAGAGGAGATGAAGTGGAACCAGCAAGCAAAACACTGATGGAGCGGTCAGAAAGAGAAGACAAGAGAACCAGGAGAGCAGTGTCCTTAGTGCCTAGTGACTGGAGCTTAGAGAGTAGGAGACAGTGGTCAACAGTGTCGAAAGATGCAGAAAGGTTGAGAAGAATGAGCAGAGAGTGTTCACTGTTACATTTTGCTGTCAGGTCATTAGTAACTTTGATGACTGCAGTTTCAGTCAAATGTAGGGGGCAGAAGCTGGACTGTGAAGGGTCTAGGAGGGAGTGAGTGAAGAGGTAATGGGTATGGCGGGAGTAGACTAGGTGCTCCAAGAGTTTAGAGATGAAGGGGAGATTGGAAACTGGTCTGTAGTTGTTTTTGCAGGATGGGTCAAGAGCGGGTTTCTTTAATAATGGAGTAACGATAGAGTGTTTGAAGGAGGATGTGAAAATGCCCGAGGAGAGGGAGAGATTAAATATTGTAGTTAGGTGAGTAGTGACATCTGGAGAAAGAGACTGGAGGAGATGTGAGGCAATGGGGTCGGTAGTGCATGTAGTCGGATGAAAAGAAGAGAGGAGTCTGGAGACTTTTTCTTCTGTGATGGGACCAAATGTGGAGAGTGAGCCAGGGGAAATGCAGGGAGGGATGGGAGTCACAGCACTTAGTGGTTGGGACCAATTTCCTGACAGATGCTATCTATTTTCTCTATAAAGTGGGAGGCCAGGTCATCAGCACAAATGTCTGTGATGGTGTCACGGTCACGTGTGTCTGGACGCAGCGAGTACCACAAGGTGAACCCATGACACGCGTGACCCTGGATACACCGCCTCCAGTAGGGCGAATTTAAATAATAAGATGTGCAGCTGGATACACCGCCTCCAACTGGCGAATTTAGGTATTACACGTATTTATACAATAGTCTGGAAACCCCGCCTCCAGTAAGGCGAATTTAAATAATAAAGGGGAACCTGGGTAACATTAACAATGGTGGGCCCTGCGATAGGCAATAGGGACGTGGAGACCTCCTGCACTCCCCTGAGCCAGAGTCCCTGCACTCCTAACATTCCCTATGCATGTTCCGCACCGGGCGACGCACGCGTACCTTAACCCCTGACTCGCCCTGCCCATAAACCCTCACTAGGGAATTGGTCGGTGCGGAAACTAATCCCACCACTGCACTAAAAACACACAAGGGAAAATGACAATACAGGGGGAACACCACTTAGCTTTGCTCTGTTGCGTACGCTCCTAGCAACAGAGCCCACCACCTGCGTGCATCTTGTCCTCCACCTGGATCCATCATCATAACCGGATCCATCACCATAGTGCAGCCTTGGAGCAGAGTCCACCACCAGTTGCAGCTGCCCAGTAAACAGAGTCCCAAAGATGAGTCCAGCTTCTGTCAAAAAGTCCAGCATGCTTGAGTCCAGTTTTCGGCAACCAAGTCCAGCATGCTGAGTACAACTTTCACCATCGTCGCCACTCCCCCAAGCCATGCAAGCACCTCCTGCTGACACCATAAACTGCGACTCCACCACGCCATGCCAGCCCTCCATGCAGACTCCATAGCTGACTCAACCCCTCTGGCTGGGCTGCCCAGGACTCTTGTTCAGCTCCTTCATCACCCAGGCTTGCTTCCCAAATGATGAACTCACAATATCACCAACAGTGATTGAACACACCTGACTCTCTTTTATAGAACCTCACACCTGATTTATAATTACGTGCACATTAAACCAAAGAAACTAAAGTGCACTACCGCTCACCACCACCGGGGCAACTTAGAATGAATGACACCACGTCTAATAATTCTAATGGCCACCGGGGGCAATCAACCCACTTTGGCTCCAAGCCAAAGGAAAAAAAGTTCACTTTGTCCATTTACTTGTCAGATCCACCTTGGATCATGACAGATGGGGCTTGTGCTTTTGGCCTGAGAAGGGAGTGAAAGGTGTCAAAAAGTATGTTGGGGTTGTTGGATAGTGAGGAGATCAGGGTGGAGAAGTAGGTCTGTTTGGCGGGGTGAAGGGCAGAGTTATAGGTTCTTAACATAAATTTGAAGTGGATGAAGTCTTCTGGTGTGCAGGTTTTCCTCCATCACCATTCAGCACTCCAACAGCATCGCTGGAGAAGTTGAGTTTGCGATGCGAGCCAGGGCTGGTTTACTCTGTGTTTGAAGGTTCTGAGGGTGATGGGCACTACTTGGTCAAGGGTGCTTCTGAGAGGGTCATTGTAGTGATGTACAGCCAGATCAGGACAGGAAAAAGGCAATTGGGGACAGGGATGAGTGTAGGGAGTCTGCAAGTGTATGAGGGTTAATGGCTTGTAAAATTCTGAATGTGTGGTAGGTAGGAGTGTGCTGGGGTGGGCGAGGATTTTTGAGCGTGAAGGAGAGAATGTTGTGGTCAGAGAGGGGAAGCGGTGAGTTATTTATGTAGGAGACTGGACAGAGCTAGACAAAGACCCGGTCAAGGGTGTTTACCGTCTTTGTGTGTCTCAGAGGTTGAGAGCTGTGAGAGACCGAGAGAAGTGGTTAGTGATAGAAGTTGGGATGCAGATGTGGAAGTGAGGCTGTTAATGGGGATGTTGAAGTCTCCCAGGATAAGGGTTGGGAGTTCTGAGGACATCAAGTGTGGCAGCAAGGCTGAGAAGTGGTGAAAAAAGTGGGTGGGTGAGCCTGGGGGCCGGTATATGACCTCAACTCTGAGGCAGAGGGGACGGAAGAGCCTGATGGTATGGACCTCAAAAGAAGGGAATGAAAGTGATGGAACTGGGGGGATGACCAGGAAAGTGCATTGTGGGGATAGGAGTATGCCAACTCCACCACCAAGTCCGTTTGTGGGTCTCTGGGAATGGGAGCATTGTAAGCCACCATGGGAAATGGCAGCAGGGGAGACAGTGTCAGAATACTAGATCCAGGTTTCAGAGAGGGCCAACAGATTCAGAGAGTTGTTCAGAAAGTAATTGTGCAGGAAAGGAAGCTTGTTGCCTGCAGAACTTGGATTCCAGAGGGCACAATTGCAAGTAATATTAATAAGATTAGTATGGTTTCAATATGAGGTAGAGTAGGGGTTTAGGTTGGGGAATGGTGGACCAGGGTTGGGGGAGATGTCCCCCGAAATCAGTAGGAGTAGGAAGATAAAGAGCAAGTAGTTATTGGAATTGTAAGTTTTTTTCTGTGATGTGTATGGGCAAGATGGGCTGAGGTTTTTTAGGAAGGTGAGGAGTGCATGGGAGCTGTACATGGGAGAGGAAAGTATAGAGGGGCTGATGTGTATACATCGTGATGGAGAGGGGGGTGGGGTGGTGAATGTGGATGGCAAGGGAACACAGGAAGCTAGAAATAAAGCACATGGATAAAAGGGAGTACAAAGTGTGATTTACCTGACTCCTGCCCTGACTAACTGCCACGGAATAACTGCTTTTGTTTGATGCTTAGCTAATACAATGATTTGCTGAATGCATGCGACCCCCCACATGCGTGTTCCCCTTACAATGAATCTAAATTTATACACCACACTACAGGGCCAGGAGAAAGGGATTGTGGGAGCTGGTTATTTATAAATTAGCAAAAGCTGTTCAACACATTCTGGACACTTACTAATCTAAGTTCCCTGACCCCAGTATTATACTAATCTAAGTTCCCTGACCCCTGTATTATACTAATCTAAGTTCCCTGACCCCAGTATTATTCTAATCTAAATTCCCTATTAGTATGGATTTGGAATGTGGGAGGAAACTGGAGCACCCAGAGGAAACCCACATAAACACGGGCAGAACATGCAAACTCCTTGTAGATGTTGCCCTTGGTGGGATTTTAACCCAGGACTCCAGTGCTGCAAGACTGCAGGGGTAACCATTGAGCCACCGTACCACCCAATCAACCCTTTACTGAGTCTTGCAATATGACTTAGGATATTAGTATTAGTATTATACTAATCTAAGTTTTCTGACCCCAGTATTAGGCTGGAGTCACACTTAGCGTATAAAAATACGGACCGTATTGTACGGTCGTAATAAGCAGAAATGGTCCCTGAATAGTGATCTGTATGTCATCCGTTGTCAAGGTGTGGCCGCGTATTTTGCGCATGTAAGCATCCTTAAGTAATTCGTATTTGATCCGTATAGCGTATTGTATCTCTGCTGAGGAGCGCCTTCTCCTTACCTTATGGTATGTATTCCTCAGCTCCAGAATGTATGTAGATGATTCGTTTTCAAAATAATTCTGTTACTCAGTCCTTTTTTTGCTGAGTTACCTTCTTAATATATCTAAAATCTATTGTCTAAGTAAGAATACTATGATGTTTTAGTACAAATTACATAGCCATGTTACGTGTGTATATGTAGTGTAAGCCTTGCTTCTTAGCTACACACTGTTCGGGTGATCTATATGTAATGTGTGCAACCTTTTGCATGTTGTAATGTATATTTTTTCTACATTTGTTTAATTGTTCCTCACAACTGGCTTTTCGTATGCCGCACTCCATCTGGAGTTTTTGATTGGTAGATCGATCATAACTGGCATAGTCCGGGATACATGTTCTCAACTTCTGGACCAGATTTCATCAAGTGGTCATGCCTGAGCCCAAGATGGGAGACTGGTTTAGGATTGCCGGTGGATTTGAGGCACACTGCCAATTTCCAAATTGTATTGGAGCCCTGGATGGAAAGCACATCTGTGTGCGTAAGCTGCCGAACTCAGGCTCCCAATTCTATAATTATAAACAATATTTTTCTGTAGCTTTGTTTTCTCTGGTTGACAGTAACTACAGGTTTATAATTGTAGACATTGCGGCTTATGGAAGAACTGGAGACTCTAGAGTCTTCAATTCTTCCATTATGGGTCTGTGGCTGCGCAATAACCTGTTGGATCTTCCACCACCACATCAGCTTCCAGGCTCCAATTAAGAAGTGGTGCCTTATGTCCTAGTGGGGAATGAAGCCTTTCAATTGACCAGGCATGTAATGAGGCCATACCCGCGCAGAAACCTTGACCACAGGCGCAGGATATTTAAATTGAGCCTATCACGTGCCCGACGACTGGTGGAGTTTGCCTTCGGCATTATTTGTGCCAAATGATGATTCCTCCAGTCTGCCATTCAGCTGAGTGAAGCCAACGTCAATGAAGTCATCAAAGCTTGTGTGGTCCTCAATATTTCACTAGACTGCATGATTGTTCCTCATCTGATGTTGCTGAAGGTGTGGTGGACATTGGGGATAGGCCTAGGCCACATGTGCTCCCTTTACGTCGTCCTCTCTCAGGACTCAAAGTCCGTGATGTGCTCACCCAGTATTTTGTTTCACCTCAGGGTGCTACTACCTGGCAAGATCAGGCTGTATCTATGTTGTGATGTTCTTATGTGTGTATATATATATATTTTTTTGTCCCCTTTAATATGGTTTGTGTGTTCTGTTAATTTTGCTTAAAGATGTGTAAATTATTCCATTTCTTAAAATAATGAAAGAAGAGGCCAAACGTTGCATTTTCACCTTTTTTATAAATGCAAAAGATAACTTGTGATAGCGGTTACCATATTTTTTTCATATGGCATATATTGCACTTAAAATGTGAACATTTATGTATTATACATTTTTTGGACAAACAAATATATAAGCAAAAATAACCATTTGCTAATGCAAAATAATACATATTTTTTTATAATTGTTGGTATGTTGGTGGAGATGAGGGCTTTATCTCTTTGTTGGTGGGTGGGGTTCCCAGCTTGACCATCAACCTGTTTGGGTGGATAATCTTGGCCCTGTGGCCAGGGTCATGTTGCAGTGTGCCGAAGTGGCCATATGGTAAATGGAGATTATACTCCTGTGGCTGATTGTAGGCCATCATACCCCCCTATATGACCATGTCGAGCAAATCCAGGTTGGGGCCAGCCTCCAACACCGGGTCTATACAAGTGACCATATTGGGCAGGTTGGTTATAGGCCACCATTTGGGCCTGTTGTGGGCAAGGTTGGTTTTGGCGGGGAATGTGTTGAGGTATAGGCGCACGTGCATGAGGAACTTCAGATCCTAATTGAGCATGCACATCTAGGTGTGGGGTAAGGCAGAGACGGTTACGCTGCCACCTCTCAAGAAATTCAAACACCTCATATGGGGTATTGGGGTGTGTGCATGCATCAATTAGGATCTGATTGTATCCTCCCTCATGTAGCCTCACCTCACGGAGTAGGGGAAGGAGGTAGCGGGCCAGGCTTCTGGAATAAGCCTCTTCACCCTCATCCAGGGCAGCCCTGGACAGGTAATTAAGGACACCTTTGTCAACATGCCTCTGGGTATCAGAGGCAGTGTTCTCTCTCCTACATCTCCCATGGTGGGATATGGCTGCAGGCTAGGGGGAGCCCTCAAGATGGACAGTAGGGCTGCTGCTGTTGCCGGGTTCATCAATGATGCCGGGTGCTGGTGCAGCTGCTGGTTCTGGACCAGGTAAAGGAACAGATGCTGGTCCTGGTGCTGGTGGAGCTTGGGGGTTGCAGCTGGAAGGCTCAGAGCATGGGCCAGTGACCTCTTCACCTCCCCTGATCGGGTCTATAATGGCCTCAGAATCCAACCCTGTCTCGCTCTCTGTGAGGTTGGACTGAGTTCTGTTAGGAAATGTAAGCAAATAAAAAAAGGTTGGAGCTCTGACCCTAAACAGCATATGTGTAATGTACTTACTAGAGTTGAGCGAAACGGGTCGAAAAAATTCAAAAGTCGCCGACTTTTGGCAAAGTCGGGTTTCATGAAACGAAACCCGACCCTAGGATGAGGTCGGCCACGAGGTCGGCGACTTACGCGCCAAAGTCGAGTTTCAAAAGTTTGTTTTGCGCTCTTTTTCAGCCAATCAGGATCCACGGACACTGTGGGCAACGTGATGACATAGGCACGGGTCACCACCATCTTTCAGAAGGGCATGCAAGTGATTGGCTTGCTTTGGTGTGCGTCACAGGGGGTATAAAAGGGCGTGCACGCCGAACGCCATCTTACTTCTGCCGATCTTAGTATAGGGAGAGGTTGCTGCTGATTCTGTAGGGAGAGCGTTAGGCAGGGAAGAAGACAAAAAAACTGCTTCTGCTGCTAGCGATTTGGCCTGCACAACACACAAGTCACTGTGTGTGCAGTGCAAGGGGAGGCTATATTGAGGTGTATCAGTGGTGTTGGTTGTTGGGCTGCCTTTTAAGGCTTCCTGACATGCTGGCATTGCTGTTTACCCACTGCTCCACAAACTGCTTTTTTAAAAGCAATCCAATCTCCCTTATTCTCTCGTCACTTTGGTCACAGGCAGCTGTGCCATCGAGCGTGTCACATAGCGCTCAGATATCAGTGGGCCGCACACAATCCACAAGTGTCCAGTGTCCAAAAGTGTACGCAGAGATTCAAAATCTCCATTATCCTCTCGTCACTTTGGTCACAGGCAGCTGTGCCATCGAGCGTGTCACATAGCGCTCAGATATCAGTGGGCCGCACACAATCCACAAGTGTCCAGTGTCCAAAAGTGTACGCAGAGATTCAAAATCTCCATTATCCTCTCGTCACTTTGGTCACAGGCAGCTGTGCCATCGAGCGTGTCACATAGCGCTCAGATATCAGTGGGCCGCACACAATCCACAAGTGTCCAGTGTCCAAAAGTGTACGCAGAGATTCAAAATCTCCATTATCCTCTCGTCACTTTGGTCACAGGCAGCTGTGCCATCGAGCGTGTCACATAGCGCTCAGATATCAGTGGGCCGCACACAATCCACAAGTGTCCACTGTCCACAAGTGTACGCAGAGATTCAAAATCTCCATTATCCTCTCGTCACTTTGGTCACAGGCAGCTGTGCCATCGAGCGTGTCACATAGCGCTCAGATATCAGTGGGCCGCACACAATCCACAAGTGTCCAGTGTCCAAAAGTGTACGCAGAGATTCAAAATCTCCATTATCCTCTCGTCACTTTGGTCACAGGCAGCTGTGCCATCGAGCGTGTCACATAGCGCTCAGATATCAGTGGGCCGCACACAATCCACAAGTGTCCAGTGTCCAAAAGTGTACGCAGAGATTCAAAATCTCCATTATCCTCTCGTCACTTTGGTCACAGGCAGCTGTGCCATCGAGCGTTTCACATAGCGCTCAGATATCAGTGGGCCGCACACAATCCACAAGTGTCCACTGTCCACAAGTGTACGCAGAGATTCAAAATCTCCAATATCCTCTCGTCACTTTGGTCACAGGCAGCTGTGCCATCGAGCGTGTCACATAGCGCTCAGATATCAGTGGGCCGCACACAATCCACAAGTGTCCAGTGTCCAAAAGTGTACGCAGAGATTCAAAATCTCCATTATCCTCTCGTCACTTTGGTCACAGGCAGCTGTGCCATCGAGCGTGTCACATAGCGCTCAGATATCAGTGGGCCGCACACAATCCACAAGTGTCCACTGTCCACAAGTGTACGCAGAGATTCAACATCTCCATTATCCTCTCGTCACTTTGGTCACAGGCAGCTGTGCCATCGAGCGTGTCACATAGCGCTCAGATATCAGTGGGCCGCACACAATCCACAAGTGTCCACTGTCCACAAGTGTACGCAGAGATTCAAAATCTCCATTATCCTCTCGTCACTTTGGTCACAGGCAGCTGTGCCATCGAGCGTGTCACATAGCGCTCAGATATCAGTGGGCCGCACACAATCCACAAGTGTCCAGTGTCCAAAAGTGTACGCAGAGATTCAAAATCTCCATTATCCTCTCGTCACTTTGGTCACAGGCAGCTGTGCCATCGAGCGTGTCACATAGCGCTCAGATATCAGTGGGCCGCACACAATCCACAAGTGTCCACTGTCCACAAGTGTACGCAGAGATTCAAAATCTCCATTATCCTCTCGTCACTTTGGTCACAGGCAGCTGTGCCATCGAGCGTGTCACATAGCGCTCAGATATCAGTTGGCCGCACACAATCTACAAGTGTCCAGTGTCCAAAAGTGTACGCAGAGATTCAAAATCTCCATTATCCTCTCGTCACTTTGGTCACAGGCAGCTGTGCCATCGAGCGTGTCACATAGCGCTCAGATATCAGTGGGCCGCACACAATCCACAAGTGTCCAGTGTCCAAAAGTGTACGCAGAGATTCAAAATCTCCATTATCCTCTCGTCACTTTGGTCACAGGCAGCTGTGCCATCGAGCGTGTCACATAGCGCTCAGATATCAGTGGGCCGCACACAATCCACAAGTGTCCACTGTCCACAAGTGTACGCAGAGATTCAAAATCTCCATTATCCTCTCGTCACTTTGGTCACAGGCAGCTGTGCCATCGAGCGTGTCACATAGCGCTCAGATATCAGTGGGCCGCACACAATCCACAAGTGTCCACTGTCCACAAGTGTACGCAGAGATTCAAAATCTCCATTATCCTCTCGTCACTTTGGTCACAGGCAGCTGTGCCATCTAGCGTGTCACATAGCGCTCAGATATCAGTGGGCCGCACACAATCCACAAGTGTCCAGTGTCCAAAAGTGTACGCAGAGATTCAAAATCTCCATTATCCTCTCGTCACTTTGGTCACAGGCAGCTGTGCCATCGAGCGTGTCACATAGCGCTCAGATATCAGTGGGCCGCACACAATCCACAAGTGTCCACTGTCCACAAGTGTACGCAGAGATTCAAAATCTCCATTATCCTCTCGTCACTTTGGTCACAGGCAGCTGTGCCATCGAGCGTGTCACATAGCGCTCAGATATCAGTGGGCCGCACACAATCCACAAGTGTCCACTGTCCACAAGTGTACGCAGAGATTCAAAATCTCCATTATCCTCTCGTCACTTTGGTCACAGGCAGCTGTGCCATCGAGCGTGTCACATAGCGCTCAGATATCAGTGGGCCGCACACAATCCACAAGTGTCCAGTGTCCAAAAGTGTACGCAGAGATTCAAAATCTCCATTATCCTCTCGTCACTTTGGTCACAGGCAGCTGTGCCATCGAGCGTGTCACATAGCGCTCAGATATCAGTGGGCCGCACACAATCCACAAGTGTCCACTGTCCACAAGTGTACGCAGAGATTCAAAATCTCCATTATCCTCTCGTCACTTTGGTCACAGGCAGCTGTGCCATCGAGCGTGTCACATAGCGCTCAGATATCAGTGGGCCGCACACAATCCACAAGTGTCCAGTGTCCAAAAGTGTACGCAGAGATTCAAAATCTCCATTATCCTCTCGTCACTTTGGTCACAGGCAGCTGTGCCATCGAGCGTGTCACATAGCGCTCAGATATCAGTGGGCCGCACACAATCCACAAGTGTCCACTGTCCACAAGTGTACGCAGAGATTCAAAATCTCCATTATCCTCTTGACACTTTGGTCACAGGCAGCTGTGCCATCGAGCGTGTCACATAGCGCTCAGATATCAGTGGGCCGCACACAATCCACAAGTGTCCACTGTCCACAAGTGTGTGCAGAAATTCTAAAACTCCCCTGTCCTATAGACACCTTGTACTTTGTTTTACATTACTATATAGTTTGTTGGATTTTGTCTACATTTCTACCAAAAATGAGGAAGGCTGGTGGAAGAGGCCGTGGAATTGGGCGGGGGTTGGCAGCTGGTAATGATGGTGTTGGTGGTGGATCTGATGGTAGTGGCAAGAGCAAAATAGGACCGAATGCAGGAGGTGCTGACCCTGCGTCATCGTCTGGCTACATAAGGACTCAAACGCTTAGTTTTCTAGGAGTTGGCAAACCGCTTTTAAAGGCAGAGCATCAGGAAAAAGTTTTGTCTTACATTGCTGACTCAGCCTCCAGCTCTATCGCCTCCTCTTCTTCAGTTGTAAAAAGTAAAAGCACTGAGTCGTCATTGGAGGCTCATGTTCATGAACCACACCTTTCCTTGTGTCCTTCACCCCAACCAAGATTGAAGGATGACGCAGGCCATACTACTGATTACTCCATGGAGCTGTTTTCACATACCATGCCTGGATTATCAAGTCAAATGGTGAATTACCCAGGCCAAGATGAATCTGACATGGAGTGCACTGATGCACAGCCGCTAATGGATGATTCTGCTGGTACATGCACTCAGAGCACTACATTGTCCTCGCAGTGTACAGAGCCAGATTTTGACCCTGATGAGACTCAGGTGCCCCTTCCCGCACACTATACCACCATACACGGTGACACAGAGAAAGGTGCACATGACATAGAAGAGGAGGTGATGGATGACCCAGTTGTTGACCCAGATTGGCATCCATTGGGGGAAGAGGGTGTTGCTTCCAATAGCTCAGATGAGGAGCATCCAATGCAGACATCGACATCGCAACAGCTGTTATCTGGCAGGCCCGGAGCACTCCAAAGACAGGTTCCAAACATCAAAAGAGTTGCTGGACAGCTTGTCCAGAGGGTCAAAAGATCACAGCGTGCTAGGCCACAAAATGTCTGCCAAAGTAGGAAGAGTGCAGTGTGGCAGTTTTTTGAACAAAATCCTCATGATCAGGCCAAGGTTATCTGTAAGAAGTGCGCAAAGACCTTTAGCCGAGGGAAAAATGTGAAAAATTTGAATACCAGTTGCATGCTTACACATTTAACCAGCATGCACTTGCAAGCGTGGACACAACACCAAACCTCAAGTGCCACATGTGCAACTGATCACAACGAAGGTAGTCAGCAACGCTACATTGTTTCCCCCACTGTAAGCCCACCGGTTAGCACAGCAGCAAATGTTGAGGTGTCGTTGCAAGGCCACAGCAGTCAGGGAATCCCACTGTTATATCAACGAAAGACTGATTCTAGGCCATCAGAAAGAACAACAACTCCATCACCATCATCAACCCTCTCTCAGTCCGCCCTGTCCACCGCTACTTCCACCATATGCAGCTCTCAAGTCCAGCTCACCCTCCCAGACACTATGAGTAGGTCAAGAAAGTACTCAGTCTCTCATCCGCGTACACTGGGTTTGAACGCCCACATTGCCAAACTAATCTCGTTTGAGATGATGCCCTTTCGGTTGGTGGAAAGCACAGGTTTCCGCGAACTCATGGCCTATGCAGTACCACGCTATGACCTACCCAGTCGCCACTTCTTCTCTCACAAAGCCATCCCAGCCCTCCACCATCATGTGAAAGACCGCATTGTCCATGCACTCAAGCAGTCAGTGAGCGGAAAGGTGCACCTCACAACTGATGCATGGTCCAGTCGGCATGGCCAGGGCCGTTACGTGTCCATCACTGCGCACTGGGTTAATGTGGTGGATGCAGGGTCCACAGGGGACAGCGGTGGTGGGACAGTGCTGCCTAGCCCACGGTATAGGAAACAGTTGGCTGTAGGCGTTCGACCCTCCTCCTCCTCCTCCTCCTCCAGAAGAGACAGCTCGTCCACAGAGCGCAGTCGTACGAGCACTCCATCTGCAGCTGCCACTGTTGCACACGATGTGTCCCCCTATCGAGCAGCTAGTGGAAAGCGTCAGCAGGCTGTGTTGCAGATGATGTGTTTGGGCGACAGACACACCGCCGAGGTGCTGGCCGAGTACTTGAAGCGACAAACTGAGTCATGGCTGGGCAGTGTACATCTTGAGGCAGGCAAGGTAGTTAGTGATAACGGCCGTAATTTTGTGGCAGCCATAGCCCTTTCAAAACTCAGCCACATACCTTGCTTGGCTCACACCTTGAACCTGGTGGTGCAGTGCTTCCTCAAAAATTATCCGGAGTTAACAGCCCTGCTCCAGAAGGTGCGAAGACTGTGCGCGCACATCCGCCGGTCGCCTGTACACTCCGTTCGTATGCAGAAGCTGCAGCGATTGCTCCACCTTCCCAACCACCGCCTCATTATCGACATTGCAACAAGGTGGAACTCCACCCTGCACATGGTGGAGCGGCTGTGCGAGCAGAGGCAGGCCATAATGCATTTGTGGGAGGATACACGGCCAGGCACTTTGAGAGCAGACATGGAGTTGACAGGCGTGCAGTGGTCGAAGCTGAAAGACCTTTGTAAAGTCCTTCAGTGTTTTGAGGAATGCACACGGCTGGTAAGCACAGACGACGCCATCCTAAGCATGAGCATCCCACTTATGCGTCTGCTCATGCAAACTTTGACGCACCTTAAGGAGCAGGCGTCTGCAGCCAATGTTGATGAGGAGGAAGAGGAGGAGGGAATCCTTGATGACATTCAGCCATTGTCTGCTCAGGGACCGCTCCTGGACGAGGTGGAGGAAGAAGAGGAGGAGGAGGATGATGGGGATGATTACTTAGGGGAGGAGGATGCATCTCGTGGGGCAAGTGAAAATGTTGGCGTGGCAAGGTCTGGTACAGGGTTTGTGCGTGACTGGAGGGATGTGGATTTGCCAGAAAGTGCTCCTCCACCCAGCACTCGCAGTGCATCATTGACACCGGGAACATTGGCCCACATGTCAGATTATGCCTTGCGGATCCTAAAAAGGGACCCCCGCATTGCCAAAATGATGAACGATGACGACTACTGGTTGGCCAGCATCCTGGATCCACGCTATAAAGGCAAATTACAAAACATCATGCCACAGGAGAACCTTGACCTAATATTGGCTAATAAACAAGCAACTCTGGTAAATCGGTTGCTTGAGGCATTCCCAGCACACAGCAGCGGTGATGGTTCTCACACGAGCCGTACGGGCCGGGGGCAGCTTGGCAGAGGTGTTCGTGGTGCACACAGCAGAAGTGGCGTTGGAGACAGGGGTTTCATGACAATGTTGTGGACTGATTTTTCAAATACCGCTCACACAACTGGTAATACTGCATCGATGGAAAGTGACAGGAGACAGCAGTTGTCAACTATGGTTACAAACTACTTTTCCTCCCATATCGATGTTCTCCCACACAGGTCATTCCCCTTTGACTATTGGGCCGCTAAACTGGACACCTGGCCTGAATTGGCCCAATATGCCTTACAGGAGCTCGCTTGCCCAGCTGCAAGTGTGCTATCGGAAAGAGTCTTCAGTGCAGCTGGATCAATCCTGACAGAAAAAAGGACCCGTCTGTCAACCCAAAATGTGGATGATCTAACCTTCATTAAAATGAACCACGCATGGGTTTCCAAGGATTTTGTCCCACCTTCCCCTGATGACACATAGGGTGACAGAAAAATGGCTTGCTTTGGTCCACCTCTTCCTGGTACTTCACCTATTTCGCCTTTTGCATCAGTTGAATGTCCAACATCAACATATGCCACTTTCTAAAACTCCCTAACTGTGCTGCCTCCCCCCCCATGGCCGGGGTCACCACCTAGCGCACAACACCGTGCGAGTGCCGTTGCCCTGGACAGGTCGGTAGGCCGACTCTTGGGCGCGGGCACTGGCACAGGGTCCCTCATAGTGCAATCAAGTGTCTCTGACGGTGGTGGTGCACACCCGCCGTCAGACACACCGCTGTACTATGAGGGGCCCAGTGCCAGTACCGACGCCCACGAGTGGGCCCCCCTTGCTTGGCCAGGGCCCCAGCATTTGCAATCTTTACCTCTCCCTGCTCCTCCGCTGTGTAATCTGGGCCATCAAATCCATACTGTGCCTGACACCGTCTGAGCCTGCCTCCTGAGACATATATTTTGAATGTGTACGCTATCCATACATGTTATCCAGGGATACGGTACCCTTTCTAACCTTTGTGCAATCACGTGCAATCCATACTGGGCCTAACACCGACTGAGCCTGCCTCATGCTGTATAGACATATATTTTGAATGTGTACGCTATCCATACATGTTATCCGGGGATACGGTACCCCTTCTAACCTTTGTGCAATGACGTGCAGTCCATACTGGGCCTAACACCGTCTGAGCCTGCCTCATGCTGTATAGACATATATTTTGAATGTGTACGCTATACATACATGTTATCCGGGGATACGGTACCCCTTCTAACCTTTGTGCCATGACGTGCAATCCATACTGGGCCTAACACCGTCTGAGCCTGCCTCATGCTGTATAGACATATATTTTGAATGTGTACGCTATCCATACATGTTATCCGGGGATACGGTACCCTTTCTAACCTTTGTGCAATGACGTGCAATCCATACTGGGCCTAACACCGTCTGAGCCTGCCTCATGCTGTATAGACATATATTTTGAATGTGTACGCTATCCATACATGTTATCCGGGATACGGTACCCCTTCTAACCTTTGTGCAATGACGTGCAATCCATACTGGGCCTAACACCGTCTGAGCCTGCCTCATGCTGTATAGACATATATTTTGAATGTGTACGCTATCCATACATGTTATCCGGGGATACGGTACCCCTTCTAACCTTTGTGCAATGACGTGCAATCCATACTGGGCCTAACACCGTCTGAGCCTGCCTCATGCTGTATAGACATATATTTTGAATGTGTACGCTATCCATACATGTTATCCGGGGATACGGTACCCTTTCTAACCTTTGTGCAATGACGTGCAATCCATACTGGGCCTAACACCGTCTGAGCCTGCCTCATGCTGTATAGACATATATTTTGAATGTGTGCGCTATCCATACATGTTATCCGGGGATACGGTACCCCTTCTAACCTTTGTGCAATGACGTGCAATCCATACTGGGCCTAACACCGTCTGAGCCTGCCTCATGCTGTATAGACATATATTTTGAATGTGTACGCTATCCATATATGTTATCCGGGGATACGGTACCCCTTCTAACCTTTGTGCAATGACGTGCAATCCATACTGGGCCTAACACCGTCTGAGCCTGCCTCATGCTGTATAGACATATATTTTGAATGTGTACGCTATCCATACATGTTATCCGGGGATACGGTACCCTTTCTAACCTTTGTGCAATGACGTGCAATCCATACTGGGCCTAACACCGTCTGAGCCTGCCTCATGCTGTATAGACATATATTTTGAATGTGTACGCTATCCATACATGTTATCCGGGGATACGGTACCCTTTCTAACCTTTGTGCAATGACATGCAATCCATACTGGGCCTAACACCGTCTGAGCCTGCCTCATGCTGTATAGACATATATTTTGAATGTGTACGCTATCCATACATGTTATCCGGGGATACGGTACCCTTTCTAACCTTTGTGCAATCACGTGCAATCCATACTGGGCCTAACACCGTCTGAGCCTGCCTCATGCTGTATAGACATATATTTTGAATGTGTACGCTATCCATACATGTTATCCGGGGATACGGTACCCCTTTTAACCTTTGTGCAATGACGTGCAATCCATACTGGGCCTAACACCGTCTGAGCCTGCCTCATGCTGTATAGACATATATTTTGAATGTGTACGCTATCCATACATGTTATCCGGGGATACGGTACCCTTTCTAACCTTTGTGCAATGACATGCAATCCATACTGGGCCTAACACCGTCTGAGCCTGCCTCATGCTGAATAGACATATATTTTGAATGTGTACGCTATCCATACATGTTATCCGGGGATACGGTACCCTTTCTAACCTTTGTGCAATGACGTGCAATCCATACTGGGCCTAACACCGTCTGAGCCTGCCTCATGCTGTATAGACATATATTTTGAATGTGTACGCTATCCATACATGTTATACGGGGATACGGTACCCTTTCTAACCTTTGTGCAATCACGTGCAATCCATACTGGGCCTAACACCGTCTGAGCCTGCCTCATGCTGTATAGACATATATTTTGAATGTGTACGCTATCCATACATGTTATCCGGGGATACGGTACCCCTTCTAACCTTTGTGCAATGACGTGCAATCCATACTGGGCCTAACACTGTCTGAGCCTGCCTCATGCTGTATAGACATATATTTTGAATGTGTACGCTATCCATACATGTTATCCGGGGATACGGTACCCCTTCTAACCTTTGTGCAATGACGTGCAATCCATACTGGGCCTAACACCGTCTGAGCCTGCCTCATGCTGTATAGACATATATTTTGAATGTGTACGCTATCCATACATGTTATCCGGGGATACGGTACCCTTTCTAACCTTTGTGCAATGACGTGCAATCCATACTGGGCCTAACACCGTCTGAGCCTGCCTCATGCTGTATAGACATATATTTTGAATGTGTACGCTATCCATACATGTTATCCAGGGATACGGTACCCTTTCTAACCTTTGTGCAATCACGTGCAATCCATACTGGGCGTGAGAACGGCTGGCGAGCTGTTAAGCAAGCTACAGCACCTGTCCAGACAAGTACAGGGATTCCCTAGCGAGGAGACTTATTTGATTGTTTTCTATGTTGGGACAGCAATTTTTGGGGAGCACTATACTCTGGAGAATGATAGATGGGGCCCACCATGCACTGGAACATTCCAAAGGTGGACATCAGACACTGGAGCAGCATTTACAGGGCCCATTATACACTAGAGCATTAGAAATGGGGCCCATTATGTTTGGAGCATTATTTGGGCCCATAAGACAGTGGAGCTTCATCCATGGGGACCAACATATACTGTAGCATTATGTGGAGCTCATCATATATTGTTTCAAACATTATATGGGACCAATGATTTTGTATGGAGAAATAGATGGGCCTTGTAAAAAGTGAGGTATTTTTCATTGTACTATACCGCTATTTCTCTGCCGTATCGGAGCATGATGAGTTGTGGTATGTGTTAAAGGGGCGCTCTTTCGCCCAGGGCACATGAAAACCTGCAGCCAGCCCTCCCCCCCCACAAATTTAGCCAAATAACCCCCATTTTTCAGTGCGTAACTTGTATTATGAAGTTAATTAAGGTTGACAAGCTTAAGTAAGAAGAATTGATGCTTTTGGCATTCAAATGGGCACTGTAGGTGTGTTTCCTGTCCTCCTCTCACTGCCGACTTTTATTCCCCATTGACTTACATTGGGTTTCGTGTTTCGGGACGACCCCGACTTTTCCCTATAATCGGACGATCTTGCTCGACCCGACTTTTGGAAAAGTCGGGTTTCACGAAACGAAACGCGACCCTAAAAAACCAAAAGTCGCTCAACTCTAGTACTTACGGTCTGAGATTCATAATAGGAACCAAAAAAGCCAGGTGATCAAAATATATGCATTTGCGCTTGGTCGGTGCTGCTGCCCCACTCCTGACCCTCTGCTGTCTTTCCTGCCGGTACTGGTTGCAGATGCTGCACCAGCGTCTAATCACATCTTCAACAGCAATGTGAACGAAAATTTACAATTTACATTGGTGAAATGTGAAAAGCAACTTTCTAAACATTTCACATAGTCATGTGGCCTAGTAGAGTGTGATTTAAGGAACAGATTTTCGCTTACAATGATAACTACATACTCAGTATAGGATTTGAGTGGCTACTGTGAAAAAAGCTTAGTTCTGGCATTTAAGATGATTGTTAAAAAAGGCACTAACTTACTCATTTGTTGCTGCTCCTCACGTGGACGTTCCACAAAGCCAGGAAACATCTGCCCACAGATGCTCCTCCATGCCGCCTCTTTTCTGGCCCGGTCGGAATAATATGCATCCCTTTGGTCCCAAATTTCGTGCCTTTCCTGGACCAAAACGATTAACATCTCCACATTGATATGTGGAGACATGCTGCTGGACTCCTTGGAGGCATTCTTCTGGGATGTCTGGAGTGCTTTTTGAGCTAATTAGCATGTCTAAGCTTCCTGATAACGGATTGGCCCTTTTCCTGTCACCTGGAGACATCTTACGTATTTCTCGCAAGTCACACGTGTGGTCCGTGTGTAATGCATATTTTTTAGCGCACCCATAGACTTGCATTGGCATATTTCGGCTGTAGTACGCTGACAATCGCAGCATACTGCAATTGTCTCAGCCCATAAAATATGGCCGAGAAATATACACCTGTTGGGAGCTGCCCCATAGAGAATCAATGGTCCATGTGCAATGCGTGGTTTTAGCCCCTCTCATTCGTCCATATTTCTCTCTAGTGTGTCGCCAACCTTACCCTTACAAGCCACCATCTTCATCTGTTCCTGGTGCAGCTCCGGTCCTGATAATAAGAAGAGAAAAGGCAGGGCACAAGAACATGTACATATGTCCCAACACCATATATAAATAAATGATAGCCATTAGATAGCCATAGGATATGCAGCAAACATCACACAATTAAATGTACATATTTACTAGAGAAAATGGAACAATGCCTGTGCTAACAGGACGAAAGGCATGTCATTGCTTGCAGTAGCTTCCTTAGGGTTAACCTACCTCAGTTGCATGCCATTTGTATGCTTCCACATTTAATTATGTATGGTGTTGGGACATACATATTTGCTATTCTGTTCTTTGCATATGTAGGGGGTGGACTGACCTATGGACCTGTCTGATGAAGAAGGAAAATGTAAAAGGTGATGTGTACAATGCTTTATTCTGACTTGAATGTACATGTGGGTGACAAAAGCTTGAATTAGTAAAAGACGGTGTAGTACCGGGTTTTGGTCACAAGATGGAGACATAGAGTAGAGAGAAAAGGACTCAACAGCAGCTTTAGGCTAGGGAAACCCCAGAGTCATGGTGGGCAGAGTCACAGGACTGGGAAGGGGATTTCCAGGATGAGGAGATAAAAGGAAAGAGAGTCCGTGGGGCAGGGCAGACACCGAGGAGGCGACAACAGAGAGAAGAGCTCAGGAGAAGATGAAGGAAGGAAAAGCTCAGAAACGAGAGAGGAGAGAGACAGGGACTCGGAGGGGGGAGTGTCCCTGAGAGGACAGCTGTAGGTCAGAAAGACGCTGACTAAAGGAGGTCTGGGGTACCGGATGGCTGGACACTGAAGGAGCAGTAAGTGTCGCAGCGGGCAGACTTGGTCAGGGGAAGCGCTGTGGCCATGGGCCTAACCGCAGCCACAGTGAAGGAGCCCAGGGGTCTTCGCCAACAGGAGCAGGAGGGAGGTGACAGGTACCTGGGCCTAGGAGCAGAAGCTGTCATGTTTGCTGTGGATGTCAAGAGGACACCCAATAAAGTTGGACCTGGTTGAATGAGTTTCTGCACCTGTCTTCAGTCCGTCTCGCAGCTGAAAGAGACCACCCCCCAGTCGGCACACTTACTACACATACACTGTGGTAGCTACATACTTCCTCTTAAACAGGGTTTTCTCATATTTATCCTTTGATAGTTTTGCCCATGTAAGAGGCCCCTATTTGGACTATATTATCCAAGTCTCTCAGAGTATTTAATCTTTTTGTCTCTTGTATTTGCTGTACTATATTAAAAAAAAAAGGATTTTTTCTATGTTTATATAAGGTGGAGGACATGTTCTTCTGCCTTGCCTTTTCTCTTCTTTTTACATGACTCAAGTTTGCAGGGTTGATGTAGAACCCCTTTGAGTAGAGTTGAGCGAAACGGGTCGAAAAATTTCAAAAGTCGCCGACTTTTGGTAAAGTCGGGTTTCATGAAACGAAACCCGACCCTAGGGTGAGGTCGGCCACGAGCTCGGCGACTTTAGTGCCAAAGTCGGGTTTCAAAAGTTTGTTTTCCGCCCTTTTTCAGCCAATCAGGATCCACGGACACTGTGGGCAACGTGATGACATAGGCAGGGGTCACCACCATCTTTGAGAAGGGTATGCAAGTGATTGGCTTGCTTTGGGGGGCGTCACAGGGGGTATAAAAGGGCGTGCACGCCGACCGCCATGTTACTCATGCTGATCTCAGAATAGGGAGAGCTGCTGCTGCTGCTGATTCTGTAGGGAGAGCGTTAGGCAGGGAAGAAGACACCAAAAACTGCTTCTGCTGCTAGCGATTTTGCCTGTACAACACACCAGTTACTGTGCAGTGCAAGTGGAGGCTATATTTTGCTGGATCAGCTGTGTTGGTTGTTAGGCTGCCTTATAAGGCTTGATGATAGCTGCATTGCTGTTTTCCCACTGATCTGCAAACTGCTTTTTTAAAAGCAACCCAAATTTTTTTTTTTGTCCTGGTGAGGTACTGAGCGTGCATTTTTTCACACCATACAGCGGTGTACGCTCCTCACACAGTACCGTGTAATGGCTGTTATCACGGCCACAGTGAAGCTATCTGGGTGTGACTCTGTAAGAATAAGTTGAGGACATGTTCCGTTCTTACAGACCTCCATCTTCTAGTTTTGTCTGTTTTCAAACAGTTAAGTATATTTGCTGTTTGATCACATTCAAAACTATAGAGAGACAGCGTGTGTCAGTCCGTATACTTAAAAAACACGGAGCTTGACAATTTTACGGACACCGGACAGCGGTGTACGTGCACGCTCCTCTCTCAGTACCATGTATCGGCTGTTATCACGGCCACAGTGAAGCTATCTGTGTGTGACTCTGTAAGAATAAGTCGAGGACATGTTCCGTTCTTACAGACCTCCACCTTCTAGTTTTGTCTATTTTTCAAACAGTTAAGTATATTTGCTGTTTGATCACATTCAAAACTATAGAGAGACAGCGTGTGTCAGTCCGTATACTTAAAAAACACGGAGCTTGACAATTTTATGGACACCGGACAGCGGTGTACGTGCACGCTCCTCTCTCAGTACAGTGTAACGGCTGTTATCACGGCCACAGTGAAGCTATCTGTGTGTGACTCTGTAAGAATAAGTCGAGGACATGTTCCGTTCTTACAGAACTACATTCTAGGGAGATTCCTATTCTGCCCAATTCTATATACACCTTGTAGTTTGTCATACACTAGCCAATTTCTGCCTGTGACATATCGGTGTGATATTCACTGGGCCTCACACAATCCAACAGTGTCCACAAGTGTGTTCAGAAATTCTACATCTCCCCTGTCCTATAGTGACATTTTTCACACCTGCGACATTGAGCCTGTGACATAGCGGTGTGATATTCACTGGGCCTCACACAATCCAACAGTGTCCACTAGAGTTGAGCGAAACGGGTCGAAAAATTTCAAAAGTCGCCGACTTTTGGCAAAGTCGGGTTTCATGAAACGAAACCCGACCCTAGGATGAGGTCGGCCACGAGGTCGGCGACTTACGCGCCAAAGTCGCGTATCAAAAGTTTGTTTTGCGCTCTTTTTCAGCCAATCAGGATCCACGGACACTGTGGGCAACGTGATGACATAGGCAGGGGTCACAACCATCTTTCAGAAGGGCATGCAAGTGATTGGCTTGCTTTGGTGGGCATCACAGGGGGTATAAAAGGGCGTGCACGCCGACCGCCATCTTACTTCTGCCGATCTCAGTATAGGGAGAGGTTGCTGCTGATTCTGTAGGGAGAGCGTTAGGCAGGGAAGAAGACAAAAAAACTGCTTCTGCTGCTAGCGATTTGGCCTGCACAACACACCAGTCACTGTGTGTGCAGTGCAAGGGGAGGCTATATAGTGGTGTATCAGTGGTGTTGGTTGTTGGGCTGCCTTCTAAGGCTTCCTGACATTCCTGCATTGCTGTTTACCCACTGCTCCGCAAACTGCTTTTTTAAAAGCAATCCCAATTTTTTTTTTTTGTCCTGAGAAGAAAAAAAAACTGCTTCTGCTGCTAGCAATTTGGCCTGCACAACACACCAGTCACTGTGTGTGCAGTGCAAGGGGAGGCTATATTGTGGTGTATCAGTGGTGTTGGTTGTTGGGCTGCCTTTTAAGGCTTCCAGACAGGCTGGCATTGCTGTTTACCCACTGCTCCACAAACTGCTTTTTTAAAAGCAATCCAATCTCCCTTATCCACTAGTCCCTTTTGTCACAGCTGTGCCATCGAGCCTGTGACATAGCGCTCAGATATCAATGGGCCTCACACAATCCAAAACTGTCCACAAGTGTCTGCAGAAATTCAAAATCTCCCTTATCCTCTCGTCACTTTTGTCACAGCTGTGCCATCGAGCCTGTGACATAGCGCTCAGATATCAGTGGGCCTCACACAATCCAAAACTGTCCACAAGTGTCTGCAGAAATTCAAAATCTCCCTTATCCTCTCGTCACTTTTGTCACAGCTGTGCCATCGAGCCTGTCACATAGCGCTCAGATATCAGTGGGCCTCACACAATCCAAAACTGTCCACAAGTGTCTGCAGAAATTCAAAATCTCCCTTATCCTCTCGTCACTTTTGTCACAGCTGTGCCATCGAGCCTGTGACATAGCGCTCAGATATCAGTGGGCCTCACATAATCCAAAACTGTCCACAAGTGTCTGCAGAAATTCAAAATCTCCCTTATCCTCTCGTCACTTTTGTCACAGCTGTGCCATCGAGCCTGTGACATAGCGCTCAGATATCAGTGGGCCTCACATAATCCAAAACTGTCCACAAGTGTCTGCAGAAATTCAAAATCTCCCTTATCCTCTCGTCACTTTTGTCACAGCTGTGCCATCGAGCCTGTGACATAGCGCTCAGATATCAGTGGGCCTCACACAATCCAAAACTGTCCACAAGTGTCTGCAGAAATTCAAAATCTCCCTTATCCTCTCGTCACTTTTGTCACAGCTGTGCCATCGAGCCTGTGACATAGCGCTCAGATATCAGTGGGCCTCACACAATCCAAAACTGTCCACAAGTGTCTGCAGAAATTCAAAATCTCCCTTATCCTCTCGTCACTTTTGTCACAGCTGTGCCATCGAGCCTGTCACATAGCGCTCAGATATCAGTGGGCCTCACACAATCCAAAACTGTCCACAAGTGTCTGCAGAAATTCAAAATCTCCCTTATCCTCTCGTCACTTTTGTCACAGCTGTGCCATCGAGCCTGTGACATAGCGCTCAGATATCAGTGGGCCTCACATAATCCAAAACTGTCCACAAGTGTCTGCAGAAATTCAAAATCTCCCTTATCCTCTCGTCACTTTTGTCACAGCTGTGCCATCGAGCCTGTGACATAGCGCTCAGATATCAGTGGGCCTCACACAATCCAAAACTGTCCACAAGTGTCTGCAGAAATTCAAAATCTCCCTTATCCTCTCGTGACTTTTGTCACAGCTGTGCCATCGAGCCTGTCACATAGCGCTCAGATATCAGTGGGCCTCACACAATCCAAAACTGTCCACAAGTGTCTGCAGAAATTCAAAATCTCCCTTATCCTCTCATCACTTTTGTCACAGCTGTGCCATCGAGCCTATCACATAGCGCTCAGATATCAGTGGGCCTCACACAATCCAAAACTGTCCACAAGTGTCTGCAGAAATTCAAAATCTCCCTTATCCTCTCGTCACTTTTGTCACAGCTGTGCCATCGAGCCTGTGACATAGCGCTCAGATATCAGTGGGCCTCACACAATCCAAAACTGTCCACAAGTGTCTGCAGAAATTCAAAATCTCCCTTATCCTCTCATCACTTTTGTCACAGCTGTGCCATCGAGCCTGTCACATAGCGCTCAGATATCAGTGGGCCTCACACAATCCAAAACTGTCCACAAGTGTCTGCAGAAATTCAAAATCTCCCTTATCCTCTCGTCACTTTTGTCACAGCTGTGCCATCGAGCCTGTGACATAGCGCTCAGATATCAGTGGGCCTCACACAATCCAAAACTGTCCACAAGTGTCTGCAGAAATTCAAAATCTCCCTTATCCTCTCGTCACTTTTGTCACAGCTGTGCCATCGAGCCTGTGACATAGCGCTCAGATATCAGTGGGCCTCACACAATCCAAAACTGTCCACAAGTGTCTGCAGAAATTCAAAATCTCCCTTATCCTCTCGTCACTTTTGTCACAGCTGTGCCATCGAGCCTGTCACATAGCGCTCAGATATCAGTGGGCCTCACACAATCCAAAACTGTCCACAAGTGTCTGCAGAAATTCAAAATCTCCCTTATCCTCTCGTCACTTTTGTCAAAGCTGTGCCATCGAGCCTGTGACATAGCGCTCAGATATCAGTGGGCCTCACACAATCCAAAACTGTCCACAAGTGTCTGCAGAAATTCAAAATCTCCCTTATCCTCTCGTCACTTTTGTCACAGCTGTGCCATCGAGCCTGTGACATAGCGCTCAGATATCAGTGGGCCTCACACAATCCAAAACTGTCCACAAGTGTCCGCAGAAATTCAAAATCTCCCTTATCCTCTCGTCACTTTTGTCACAGCTGTGCCATCGAGCCTGTGACATAGCGCTCAGATATCAGTGGGCCTCACACAATCCAAAACTGTCCACAAGTGTCTGCAGAAATTCAAAATCTCCCTTATCCTCTCGTCACTTTTGTCACAGCTGTGCCATCGAGCCTGTCACATAGCGCTCAGATATCAGTGGGCCTCACACAATCCAAAACTGTCCACAAGTGTCTGCAGAAATTCAAAATCTCCCTTATCCTCTCGTCACTTTTGTCACAGCTGTGCCATCGAGCCTGTCACATAGCGCTCAGATATCAGTGGGCCTCACACAATCCAAAACTGTCCACAACTGTCTGCAGAAATTCAAAATCTCCCTTATCCTCTCGTCACTTTTGTCACAGCTGTGCCATCGAGCCTGTCACATAGCGCTCAGATATCAGTGGGCCTCACACAATCCAAAACTGTCCACAAGTGTCTGCAGAAATTCAAAATCTCCCTTATCCTCTCGTCACTTTTGTCACAGCTGTGCCATCGAGCCTGTCACATAGCGCTCATATATCAGTGGGCCTCACACAATCCAAAACTGTCCACAAGTGTCTGCAGAAATTCAAAATCTCCCTTATCCTCTCATCACTTTTGTCACAGCTGTGCCATCGAGCCTGTCACATAGCGCTCAGATATCAGTGGGCCTCACACAATCCAAAACTGTCCACAAGTGTCTGCAGAAATTCAAAATCTCCCTTATCCTCTCGTCACTTTTGTCACAGCTGTGCCATCGAGCCTGTCACATAGCGCTCAGATATCAGTGGACCTCACACAATCCAAAACTGTCCACAAGTGTCTGCAGAAATTCAAAATCTCCCTTATCCTCTCGTCACTTTTGTCACAGCTGTGCCATCGAGCCTGTCACATAGCGCTCAGATATCAGTGGGCCTCACACAATCCAAAACTGTCCACAACTGTCTGCAGAAATTCAAAATCTCCCTTATCCTCTCGTCACTTTTGTCACAGCTGTGCCATCGAGCCTGTCACATAGCGCTCAGATATCAGTGGGCCTCACACAATCCAAAACTGTCCACAAGTGTCTGCAGAAATTCAAAATCTCCCTTATCCTCTCGTCACTTTTGTCACAGCTGTGCCATCGAGCCTGTCACATAGCGCTCAGATATCAGTGGGCCTCACACAATCCAAAACTGTCCACAAGTGTCTGCAGAAATTCAAAATCTCCCCTGTCCTATAGACATCTTGTACCTTGTTTTACATTACTATATAGTTTGTTGGATTTTGTCTACATTTCTACCAAAAATGAGGAAGGCTGGTGGAAGAGGCCGTGGAATTGGGCGGGGGTTGCCAGCTGGTAATGATGGTGTTGGTGGTGGATCTGATGGTAGTGGCAAGAGCAAAATAGGACCGAATGCAGGAGGTGTTGAGCCTGCGTCATCGTCTGGCTACATAAGGCCTCGAACGCTTAGTTTTCTAGGAGTTGGCAAACCGCTTTTAAAGCCAGAGCATCAGGAAAAAGTTTTGTCTTACATTGCTGACTCAGCCTCCAGCTCTATCGCCTCCTCTTCTTCAGTTGTAAAAAGTAAAAGCACTGAGTCGTCATTGGAGGCTCATGTTCATGAACCACACCTTTCCTTGTGTCCTTCACCCCAACCAAGATTGAAGGATGACGCAGGCCATACTACTGATTACTCCATGGAGCTGTTTTCACATACCATGCCTGGATTATCAAGTGAAATGATGAATTACCCAGGCCAAGATGAATCTGATATGGAGTGCACTGATGCACAGTCGCTGATGGATGATTCTGCTGGTACATTCACTCAGAGCACTACATTGTCCTCGCAGTGTACAGAGCCAGATTCTGACCCTGATGAGACTCAGGTGCCCCTTCCCGCACACTATACCACCATACACGGTGACACAGAGCAAGGTGCACATGACATAGAAGAGGAGGTGATGGATGACCCAGTTGTTGACCCAGATTGGCATCCATTGGGGGAAGAGGTTGCTGCTTCCAATAGCTCAGATGAGGAGCATCCACAGCAGACATCGACATCGCAACAGCTGTTATCTGGCAGGCCCGGAGCACTCCAAAGACAGGTTCCAAACATCAAAAGAGTTGCTGGACAGCTTGTCCAGAGGGTCAAAAGATCACAGCGTGCTAGGCCGCAAAATGTCTGCCAAAGTAGGAAGAGTGCAGTGTGGCACTTTTTTGAACAAAATCCTCATGATCAGGCCAAGGTTATCTGTAAGAAGTGCACAAAGACCTTTAGCCGAGTGAAAAATCTGAAAAATTTGAATACCAGTTGCATGCTTAGACATTTAACCAGCATGCACTTGCAAGCGTGGACACAACACCAAACCTCAAGTGCCACATGTGCAACTGATCACAACGAAGGTAGTCAGCAACGCTACATTGTTTCCCCCACTGTAAGCCCACCGGTTAGCACAGCAGCAAATGTTGAGGTGTCGTTGCAAGGCCACAGCAGTCAGGGAATCCCACTGTAATATCAACGAAAGACTGATTCTAGGCCATCAGAAAGAACACCAACTCCGTCACCATCATCAACCCTCTCTCAGTCCGCCCTGTCCACCGCTACTTCCACCATATGCAGCTCTCAAGTCCAGCTCACCCTCCCAGACACTATGAGTAGGTCAAGAAAGTACTCAGTCTCTCATCCGCGTACACTGGGTTTGAACGCCCACATTGCCAAACTAATCTCGTTTGAGATGATGCCCTTTCGGTTGGTGGAAAGCACAGGTTTCCGCGAACTCATGGCCTATGCAGTACCACGCTATGACCTACCCAGTCGCCACTTCTTCTCTCGCAAAGCCATCCCAGCCCTCCACCATCATGTGAAAGACCGCATTGTCCATGCACTCAAGCAGTCAGTGAGCGGAAAGGTGCACCTCACAACTGATGCATGGTCCAGTCGGCATGGCCAGGGCCGTTACGTGTCCATCACTGCGCACTGGGTTAATGTGGTGGATGCAGGGTCCACAGGGGACAGCGGTGGTGGGACAGTGCTGCCTAGCCCACGGTATAGGAAACAGTTGGCTGTAGGCGTTCGACCCTCCTCCTCCTCCTCCTCCTCCAGAAGCGAAATCTCGTCCACAGAGCGCAGTCGTACGAGCACTCCATCTGCAGCTGCCACTGTTGCACACGATGTGTCCCCCTATCGAGCAGCTAGTGGAAAGCGTCAGCAGGCTGTGTTGCAGATGAGGTGTTTGGGCGACAGACACACCGCCGAGGTGCTGGCCGAGTACTTGAAGCGACAAACTGAGTCATGGCTGGGCAGTGTACATCTTGAGGCAGGCAAGGTAGTTAGTGATAACGGCCGTAATTTTGTGGCAGCCATAGCCCTTTCAAAACTCAGCCACATACCTTGCTTGGCTCACACCTTGAACCTGGTGGTGCAGTGCTTCCTCAAAAATTATCCGGAGTTAACAGCCCTGCTCCAGAAGGTGCGAAGACTGTGCGCGCACATCCGCCGGTCGCCTGTACACTCCGTTCGTATGCAGAAGCTGTAGCGATTGCTCCACCTTCCCAACCACCGCCTCATTATCGACATTGCAACAAGGTGGAACTCCACCCTGCACATGGTGGAGCGGCTGTGCGAGCAGAGGCAGGCCATAATGCATTTGTGGGAGGATACACGGCCAGGCACTTTGAGAGCAGACATGGAGTTGACAGGTGTGCAGTGGTCGAAGCTGAAAGACCTCTGTAAAGTCCTTCAGTGTTTTGAGGAATGCACACGGCTGGTAAGCGCAGACGATGCCATCCTAAGCATGAGCATCCCACTTATGCGTCTGCTCATGCAAACTTTGACGCACCTTAAGGATCAGGCGTCTGCAGCCAATGTTGATGAGGAGGAAGAGGAGGAGGGAATCCTTGATGACATTCAGCCATTGTCTGCTCAGGGACCGCTCCTGGACGAGGTGGAGGAAGAAGAGGAGGAGGAGGATGATGATGGGGATGATTACTTAGGGGAGGAGGATGCATCTCGTGGGGAAAGTGAAAATGTTGGCGTGGCAAGGTCTGGTACAGGGTTTGTGCGTGACTGGAGGGATGTGGATTTGCCAGAAAGTCCACCCAGCACTCGCAGTGCATCATTGACACCGGGAACATTGGCCCACATGTCAGATTATGCCTTGCGGATCCTAAAAAGGGACCCCCGCATTGCCAAAATGATGAACGATGACGACTACTGGTTGGCCAGCATCCTGGATCCACGCTATAAAGGCAAATTACAAAACATCATGCCACAGGAGAACCTTGACCTAATATTGGCTAATAAACAAGCAACTTTGGTAAATCGGTTGCTTGAGGCATTCCCAGCACACAGCAGCGGTGATGGTTCTCACACGAGCCGTACGGGCCGGGGGAAGCTTGGCAGAGGTGTTCGTGGTGCACACAGCAGAAGTGGCGTTGAAGACAGGGGTTTCATGACAATGTTGTGGACTGATTTTTCAAATACCGCTCACACAACTGGTAATACTGCATCGATGGAAAGTGACAGGAGACAGCAGTTGTCAACTATGGTTACAAACTACTTTTCCTCCCATATCGATGTTCTCCCACACAGGTCATTCCCCTTTGACTATTGGGCCGCTAAACTGGACACCTGGCCTGAATTGGCCCAATATGCCTTACAGGAGCTCGCTTGCCCAGCTGCAAGTGTGCTATCGGAAAGAGTCTTCAGTGCAGCTGGATCAATCCTGACAGAAAAAAGGACCCGTCTGTCAACCCAAAATGTGGATGATCTAACCTTCATTAAAATGAACCACGCATGGGTTTCCAAGGATTTTGTCCCACCTTCCCCTGATGACACATAAGGTGACAGGAAAATGGCTTGCTTTGGTCCACCTCTTCCTGGGACTTCACCTATTTCGCCTTTTGCATCAGCTGAATGTCCAACATCAACATATGCCACTTTCTAAAACTCCCTAACTGTGCTGCCTCCCCCCCCATGGCCGGGGTCACCACCTACCGCACGACACTGTGCGAGTGCCGTTGCCCTGGACAGGTGGGTAGGCCGACTGTTGGGCACGGGCACTGGCACAGGGTCCCTCATAGTGCAATCAAGTGTCTTTGACGGTGGTGGTGCACACCCGCCGTCAGACACACCGCTGTACTATGAGGGGCCCAGTGCAAATACTGACGCCCACGAGTGGGCCCCCCTTGCTTGGGCAGGGCCCCAGCATTTGCAATCTTTACCTCTCCCTGCTCCTCCGCTGTGTAATCTGGGCCGTCAAATCCATACTGTGCCTGACACCGTCTGAGCCTGCCTCCTGAGACATATATTTTGAATGTGTATGCTATCCATACATGTTATCTGGGGATACGGTACCCTTTCTAACCTTTGTGCAATCACGTGCAATCCATACTGGGCCTAACACCGTCTGAGCCTGCCTCCTGAGACATATATTTTGAATGTGTACGCTATCCATACATGTTATCTGGGGAAACGGTACCCTTTCTAACCTTTGTGCAATCACGTGCAATCCATACTGGGCCTGACACCGTCTGAGCCTGCCTCCTGAGACATATATTTTGAATGTGTACGCTATCCATACATGTTATCTGGGGAAACGGTACCCTTTCTAACCTTTGTGCAATCACGTGCAATCCATACTGTGCCTGACACCGTCTGAGCCTGCCTCCTGAGACATATATTTTGAATGTGTATGCTATCCATACATGTTATCTGGGGATACGGTACCCTTTCTAACCTTTGTGCAATCACGTGCAATCCATACTGGGCCTAACACCGTCTGAGCCTGCCTCCTGAGACATATATTTTGAATGTGTACGCTATCCATACATGTTATCTGGGGAAACGGTACCCTTTCTAACCTTTGTGCAATCACGTGCAATCCATACTGGGCCTGACACCGTCTGAGCCTGCCTCCTGAGACATATATTTTGAATGTGTACGCTATCCATACATGTTATCTGGGGAAACGGTACCCTTTCTAACCTTTGTGCAATCACGTGCAATCCATACTGGGCCTAACACCGTCTGAGCCTGCCTCCTGAGACATATATTTTGAATGTGTACGCTATCCATACATGTTATCTGGGGATACGGTACCCTTTCTAACCTTTGTGCAATCACGTGCAATCCATACTGGGCCTAACACTGTCTGAGCCTGCCTCCTGAGACATATATTTTGAATTTGTACGCTATCCATACATGTTATCTGGGGAAACGGTACCCTTTCTAACCTTTGTGCAATCACGTGCAATCCATACTGGGCCTGACACCGTCTGAGCCTGCCTCCTGAGACATATATTTTGAATGTGTACGCTATCCATACATGTTATCTGGGGATACGGTACCCTTTCTAACCTTTGTGCAATCACGTGCAATCCATACTGGGCCTGACACCGTCTGAGCCTTCCTCCTGAGACATATATTTTGAATGTGTACGCTATCCATACATGTTATATGGGGAAACGGTACCCTTTCTAACCTTTGTGCAATCATGTGCAATCCATACTGGGCCTGACACCATCTGAGCCTGCCTCCTGAGACATATATTTTGAATGTGTACGCTATCCATACATGTTATCTGGGGATACGGTACCCTTTCTAACCTTTGTGCAATCACGTGCAATCCATACTGGGCCTGACACCGTCTGAGCCTGCCTCCTGAGACATATATTTTGAATGTGTACGCTATCCATACATGTTATCTGGGGATACGGTACCCTTTCTAACCTTTGTGCAATCACGTGCAATCCATACTGGGCCTAACACCGTCTGAGCCTGCCTCCTGAGACATATATTTTGAATGTGTACGCTATCCATACATGTTATCTGGGGATACGGTACCCTTTCTAACCTTTGTGCAATCACGTGCAATCCATACTGGGCCTAACACTGTCTGAGCCTGCCTCCTGAGACATATATTTTGAATTTGTACGCTATCCATACATGTTATCTGGGGAAACGGTACCCTTTCTAACCTTTGTGCAATCACGTGCAATCCATACTGGGCCTGACACCGTCTGAGCCTGCCTCCTGAGACATATATTTTGAATGTGTACGCTATCCATACATGTTATCTGGGGATACGGTACCCTTTCTAACCTTTGTGCAATCACGTGCAATCCATACTGGGCCTGACACCGTCTGAGCCTTCCTCCTGAGACATATATTTTGAATGTGTACGCTATCCATACATGTTATATGGGGAAACGGTACCCTTTCTAACCTTTGTGCAATCATGTGCAATCCATACTGGGCCTGACACCATCTGAGCCTGCCTCCTGAGACATATATTTTGAATGTGTACGCTATCCATACATGTTATCTGGGGATACGGTACCCTTTCTAACCTTTGTGCAATCACGTGCAATCCATACTGGGCCTGACACCGTCTGAGCCTGCCTCCTGAGACATATATTTTGAATGTGTACGCTATCCATACATGTTATCTGGGGATACGGTACCCTTTCTAACCTTTGTGCAATCACGTGCAATCCATACTGGGCCTAACACCGTCTGAGCCTGCCTCCTGAGACATATATTTTGAATGTGTACGCTATCCATACATGTTATCTGGGGAAACGGTACCCTTTCTAACCTTTGTGCAATCACGTGCAATCCATACTGGGCCTGACACCGTCTGAGACTGCCTCCTGAGACATATATTTTGAATGTGTACGCTATCCATACATGTTATCCGGGGATACGGTACCCTTTCTAACCTTTGTGCAATCACGTGCAATCCATACTGGGCCTAACACCGTCTGAGCCTGCCTCCTGATACATATATTTTGAATGTGTACGCTATCCATACATGTTATCCAGGGAAACGGTACCCTTTCTAACCTTTGTGCAATCACTGCAATCCATACTGGGCCTAACACCGTCTGAGCCTGCCTCCTGAGACATATATTTTGAATGTGTACGCTATCCATACATGTTATCCGGGGATACGGTACCCTTTCTAACCTTTGTGCAATCACGTGCAATCCATACTGGGCCTGACACCGTCTGAGCCTGCCTCCTGAGACATATATTTTGAATGTGTACGCTATCCATACATGTTATCTGGGGATACAGTACCCTTTCTAACCTTTGTGCAATCACGTGCAATCCATACTGGGCCTGACACCGTCTGAGCCTGCCTCCTGAGACATATATTTTGAATGTGTACGCTATCCATACATGTTATCTGGGGATACGGTACCCTTTCTAACCTTTGTGCAATCACGTGCAATCCATACTGGGCCTAACACTGTCTGAGCCTGCCTCCTGAGACATATATTTTGAATGTGTACGCTATCCATACATGTTATCTGGGGAAACGGTACCCTTTCTAACCTTTGTGCAATCACGTGCAATCCATACTGGGCCTGACACCGTCTGAGCCTGCCTCCTGAGACATATATTTTGAATGTGTACGCTATCCATACATGTTATCTGGGGATACGGTACCCTTTCTAACCTTTGTGCAATCACGTGCAATCCATACTGGGCCTGACACCGTCTGAGCCTGCCTCCTGAGACATATATTTTGAATGTGTACGCTATCCATACATGTTATCTCGGGATACGGTACCCTTTCTAACCTTTGTGCAATCACGTGCAATCCATACTGGGCCTAACACCGTCTGAGCCTGCCTCCTGAGACATATATTTTGAATGTGTACGCTATCCATACATGTTATCTGGGGATACGGTACCCTTTCTAACCTTTGTGCAATCACGTGCAATCCATACTGGGCCTAACACCGTCTGAGAATGATAGATGGGGCCCACCATACACTGGAACATTCCAAAGGTGGACATCAGACACTGGAGCAGCATTTACAGGGCCCATTATACACTAGAGCATTAGAAATGGGGCCCATTATGTTTGGAGCATTATTTGGGCCCATAAGACAGTAGAGCTTCATCCATGGGGACCAACATATACTGTAGCATTATGTGGAGCTCATCATATACTGTTTCAAACATTATATGGGACCAATGATTCTGTATGGAGAAATAGATGAGCCTCGTCATCAGATGTAAAAAGTGAGGTATTTTTCATTGTACTATACCGCTATTTCTCTGCCGTATCGGAGCATGATAATAATAATCTTTATTTTTTTTATATAGCGCTAACATAATCCGCAGCGCTTTACAGTTTGCACACATCATCATCACTGTCCCCGATGGGGCTCACAATCTAAATTCCCTATCAGTATGTCTTTGGAATGTGGGAGGAAACCGGAGTGCCCGGAGGAAACCCACGCAAACACGGGGAGAACATACAAACTCCTTGCAGATGTTGTCCTTGGTGGGATTCGAACCCAGGACCCCAGCGCTGCAAGGCTGCAGTGCTAACCACTGAGCCACCGTGCTGCCCAGCATGATGAGTTGTGGTATGTGTTAAAGGGGCGCTCTTTCGCCCAGGGCACATGAAAACCTGGAGCCAGCCCTCCCCCCCCCACAGTCTGTAGCCAAATAACCCCCATTTTTCAGTGCGTAACTTGTATTATGAAGTTAATTAAGGTTGACAAGCTTAAGTAAGAAGAATTGATGCTTTTGGCATTCAAATGGGCACTGTTGGTGTGTTTCCTGTCCTCCTCTCACTGCCGACTTTTATTCCCCATTGACTTACATTGGGTTTTGTGTTTCGGGACGACCCCGACTTTTCCCTTTAATCGGACGATCTTGCTCGACCCGACTTTTGGAAAAGTCGGGTTTCACGAAACGAAACGCGACCCTAAAAAACCAAAAGTCGCTCAACTCTAGTGTCCACAAGTGTGTTCAGAAATTCTACATCTCCCCTGTCCTATAGTGACATTTTTCACACCTGTGACATTGAGCCTGTGACATAGCAGTGTGATATTCTCTGGGCCTCACACAATCCAACAGTGTCCACAAGTGTGTTCAGAAATTCTATATCTCCCCTGTCCTATAGTGACATTTTTCACACCTGCGACATTGAGCCTGTGACATAGCGGTGTGATATTCTCTGGGCCTCACACAATCCAACAGTGTCCACAAGTGTGTTCAGAAATTCTACATCTCCCCTGTCCTATAGTGACATTTTTCACACCTGTGACATTGAGCCTGTGACATAGCGGTGTGATATTCACTGGGTCTCCCACAATCCAACAGTGTCCACAAGTGTGTTCAGAAATTCTACATCTCCCGTGTCCTATAGTGACATTTTTCACACCTGAGACATTGTGCCTGTGACATAGCGGTGTGACATTCACTGGGCCCCACACAATCCAACAGTGTCCACACGTGTGTTCAGAAATTCTACATCTCCCCTTTCCTACAGTGACATTTTTCACACCTGTGACATTGAGCCTGTGACATAGCGGTGTGATATTCACTGGGCCTCACACAATCCAACAGTGTCCACAAGTGTGTTCAGAAATTCTACATCTCCCCATCCTATAGTGACATTTTTCACACCTGCGACATTGAGCCTGTGACATAGCAGTGTGATATTCACTGGGCCTCACACAATCCAACAGTGTCCACAAGTGTGTTCAGAAATTCTGCATCTCCCCTGTCCTATAGTGACATTTTTTACACCTGCGACATTGAGCCTGTGACATAGCGGTGTGATATTAGCTGGGCCTCACACAATCCAACAGTGTCCACAAGTGTGTTCAGAAATTCTACACCTCCCCTGTCCTATATACACCTTGTACCTTGTTTTACATTACTATATAGTTTGTTGGATTTTGTGTACATTTTTACCAAAAATGAGGAAGGCTGGTGGAAGAGGCCGTGGAATTGGGCGGGGGTTGCCAGCTGGTAATGATGGTGTTGGTGGTGGATCTGATGGTAGTGGTAAAAGCAAAATAGGACCGAATGCAGGAGGTGTTGAGCCTGCGTCATCATCTGGCTACACAAGGCCTCGAAGGCTTAGTTTTCTAGGAATTGGCAAACCGCTTTTAAAGCCAGAGCTTCAGGAAAAAGTTTTGGCTTACATTGCTGTCTCATCCTCCAGCTCTATCGCCTCCTCTTCTGAAGTTGTAAAAAATAAAAGCACTGAGTCGTCATTGGAGGCTCATGTTCATGAACCACACCTTTCCTTGTGTCCTTCACCCCAACCAAGATTGAAGGATGACGCAGGCCATACAACTGATTACTCCATGGAGCTGTTTTCACATACCATGCCTGGGTTATCAAGTGAAATGGTGAATTACCCAGGCCAAGATGAATCTGACATGGAGTGCACTGATGCACAGCCACTGATAGACGATTCTGCTGGTACATTCAGTCAGAGCACTACATTGTCCTCGCAGTGTAATGAGCCAGATTCTGACCCTGATGAGACTCAGGTGCCCCTTCCCGCATACTATAACACCATACACGGTGACACAGAGGAAGGTGCACATGACATTGAAGAGGAGGTGATGGATGACCCAGTTGTTGACCCAGATTGGCATCCATTGGGGGAAGAGGGTGCTGCTTCCAATAGCTCAGATGAGGAGGAGAAGCATCCACAGCAGACATCGACATCGCAACAGCTGTTATCTGGCAGGCCCGGAGCACTCCAAAGACAGGTTCCAAAAATCAAAAGAGTTGCTGGACAGCTTGTCCAGACGGTCAACGTCAGCGTGCTAGGCCGCAAAATGTCTTCCAAAGTAGGAAGAGTGCAGTGTGGCACTTTTTTGAACAAAATCCTCATGATCAGGCCAAGGTTATCTGTAAGAAGTGCGCAAAGACCTTTAGACGAGGGAAAAATCTGAAAAATTTGAATACCAGTTGCATGCTTAGACATTTAACCAGCATACACTTGGAAGCGTGGACACAACACCAAACCTCAAGTACCACATGTGCAACTGATCACAAAGAAGGTAGTCAGCAACGCTACATTGTTTCCCCCACTGTAAGCCCACCGGTTAGCACAGCAGCAAATGTTGAGGTGTCGTTGCAAGGCCAAAGCAGTCAGGGAATCCCACTGTTATATCAACGAAAGACTGAATCTAGGCCATCAGAAAGAACACCAACTCCATCACCATCATCAGCCCTCTCTCTGTCCGCCCTGTCCACCGCTAGTTCCACCATATGCAGCTCTCAAGTCCAGCTCACCCTCCCAGAGACTATGAGTAGGTCAAGAAAGTACTCAGTCTCTCATCCGCGTACACTGGGTTTGAACGCCCACATTGCCAAACTAATCTTGTTAGAGATGATGCCCTATCGGTTGGTGGAAAGTGCAGCTTTCCGTGAACTCATGGCCTATGCAGTACCACGCTATGACGTACCCTGTCACCACTTCTTCTCTCGCAAAGCCATCCCAGCCCTTCACCATCATGTGAAAGACCGCATTGTCCATGCACTCAAGCAGTCAGTGAGTGGAAAGGTGCACCTCACAACAGATGCATGGTCCAGTCGGCATGGCCAGGGCCGTTACGTGTCCATCACTGCGCACTGGGTTAATGTGGTGGATGCAGGGTCCACAGGGGACAGCGGTGGTGGGACAGTGCTGCCTAGCCCACGGTATAGGAAACAGTTGGCTGTAGGCGTTCGACCCTCCTCCTCCTCCTCCAGAAGCGAAAGCTCGTCCACAGAGCGCAGTCGTATGAGCACTCCATCTGCAGCTGCCACTGTTGCACACGAGGTGTCCCCCTATCGAGCAGCTAGTGGAAAGTGTCAGCAGGCTGTGTTGCAGATGATGTGTTTGGGCGACAGATACACCGCGGAGGTGCTGGCCGAGTACTTTCAGCGACAAACTGAGTCATGGCTGGGCAGTATACATCTTGAGGCAGGCAAGGTAGTTAGTGATAACGGCCATAATTTTGTGGCAGCCATAGCCCTTTCAAAACTCAGCCACATACCTTGCTTGGCTTACACCTTGAACCTGGTGGTGCAGTGCTTCCTCAACAATTATCCGGAGTTAACAGCCCTGCTCCAGAAGGTGCGAAGACTGTGCGCGCTCATCCGCCGGTCGCCTGTACACTCCATTCGTATGCAGAAGCTGCAGCGATTGCTCCACCTTCCCAACCACCACCTCATTATCGACATTGCAACAAGGTGGAACTCCACCCTGCACGTGGTTGAGCGGCTGTGCGAACAGAGGCAGGCCATAATGCATTTGTGGGAGGATACACGGCCAGGCACTTTGAGAGCAGACATGGAGTTGACAGGTGTGCAGTGGTCGAAGCTGAAAGACCTCTGTAAAGTCCTTCAGTGTTTTGAGGAATGCACACGGCTGGTAAGCGCAGACGATGCCATCCTAAGCATGAGCATCCCACTTAAGCGTCTGCTCATGCAAACTTTGACGCACCTTAAGGAGCAGGCGTCTGCAGCCAATGTTGACGAGGAGGAAGAGGAGGAGGGAATCCTTGATGACATTCAGCCATTGTCTGCTCAGGGACCTCTCCTGGACGAGGTGGAGGAAGAAGAGGAGGAGGAGGATGATGATGGGGATGATTACTTAGGGGAGGAGGATGCATCTCGTGGGGCAAGTGAAAATGTTGGCGTGGCAAGGTCTGGTACAGGGTTTGTGCGTGACTGGAGGGATGTGGATTTGCCAGAAAGTGCTCCTCCAACCAGCACTCGCAGTGCATCATTGACACCGGGAACATTGGCCCACATGTCAGATTATGCCTTGCAGATCCTAAAAAGGGACCCTCGCATTGCCAAAATGATGAACGATGACGACTACTGGTTGGCCAGCATCATGGATCCACGCTATAAAGGCAAATTACAAAACATCATGCCACAGGAGAACCTTGACCTAATATTGGCTATTAAACAAGCAACTCTGGTAAACCGGTTGGTTGAGGCACTCCCAGCACACAGCAGTGGTGATGGTTCTCACACGAGCCGTACGGGCCGGGGGCAGCTTGGCAGAGGTGTTCGTGGTGCACACAGCAGAAGTGGCGTTGGAGACAGGGGTTTCATGACAATGTTGTGGACTGATTTTTCCAGTACCGCTCACACAACTGGTAATACTGCATCGATGGAAAGTGACAGGAGACAGCAGTTGTCAACTATGGTTACAAACTACTTTTCCTCCCATATTGATGTTCTCCCGCACAGGTCATTCCCCTTTGACTATTGGGCCGCTAAACTGGACACCTGGCCTGAATTGGCACAATGTGCCTTACAGGAGCTCGCTTGCCCAGCTGCAAGTGTGCTATCGGAAAGAGTCTTCAGTGCAGCTGGATCAATCCTGACAGAAAAAAGGACCCGTCTGTCAACCCAAAATGTGGATGATCTAACCTTCATTAAAATGAACCATGCATGGGTTTCCAAGGATTTTGTTCCACCTTCCCTTGATGACACATAGGTTGCCAGAAAAATGGCTTGCTTTGGTCCTCCTCCTATTCCGCGAACTTGACCTATTTCGCCTTTTGCAGCAGCTGAATGTCCCACATCAACATATGCCACTTTGTATACCGCCCTAACTGGGCTGCCCCCCCCCATGGCCGGGGTCACCACCTAGCACACGAAACCTTGCGAGTGCCGTTGCCGTGGACAGGTGGGTAGGCCGACTCTTGGGCGCGGGCACTGGCACAGGGTCCCTCATAGTGCAATCAAGTGTCTCTGATGGTGGTGGTGCACACCCGCCGTCAGACACATCGCCGTACTATGAGGGGCCCAGTGCCAGTACCGACGCCCACGAGTGTGCCCCCCTTGCTTGGGCAGGGCCCCAGCATTTGCAATGTTTACCTCTCCCTGCTCCTCCGCTGTGTAGTCTGGGCTGTTAAATCCTTCACTGGGAGTGCCACTACAAATTGATTGAACTGAAAGATGATGGTTAAGATGTAGCTATGCCCTGTCCTGCTGGCCGGGCTCTAGCTCCAGATGATCAATGGCTTCCATTTCTTATGGACGTCGACTCACAATGACATGCAGTGGTGGTTTATCATCAGCTTTCACAGTTTTCCTACTCACAAATGTGTGACATTCCGGCGCACATTTTAAAATGTGCCCTCTCATGCCAATCAAATAGAATCGCCTACGGCCTGTGGCTTCTGTCTTTTGCACTCCAAAGTTACGTGACAGATCATGATAGCCAGTGAGCACCATGTTTACATGTGATAAAAATTTGATTGAGATGAGTAACAGTGATGGAATCAACGGAAGTGCGATACAGCAAGACTTTATGCATGAAAAAATGTTTTCACTGTCTCAACACACAAATTAATTGAGGGTCAGCATCGCCTATGAGAATTGTGACAGAAGTTTTTCCCGTGAATAGTAATTCCTAGATTTCTGCAATCACTAGCCTTTATGTCAGTAATTGTATGCATCTCATTACCTATTGTGCAGAGGCTGGACTGTATTACTGAGACAGAAATATATATGAAGATTTAAAAATAACACCAAAAGTATATAGTTGTGTACACCTCAAATGCATTTCCTTTTTTCCACTTTTTAGATTGCTGTGTAATCCATACTGAGAACACATAGATTTTACATGTTTAAACTATGCTATATATACCTGCTATCCAGTGATAAAGTACCCTTTCTCAACTTTGTACAATCTGGTCAAATCCATACTGGGCCTGAGAACATCTGAGTCTGTCTCCTAATCTATAGACATATATTTTTAATGTGTAAATTAGGCTACAGATATACGTGTTATCCGGTGAAACGGTACCCTTTATCAACTTTCTACAATGTTGTTGAATCCATACTGGGCCTGAGAACAGCTGCCGAGCTGTTAAGCAAGCTACAGCACCTGTGGTTTGGACATGTAATTTTTTCAGGAATGATGGTTAGGCCTAACTCCGGAATTGCGGTTGACCTGAACTTACTGGAAAATCATCGTTCGTTCGCAGGGAATAATCTGAATCCCAGATCCCCATCACTAACGGAGTTCAGCAGGTTATCTGCACCTGTAAGCGACAAAAGCTGGTCCTTTCAGTGTAGCGTGCATGCAGCCCTGGACATGTACGGGAATGCTAGACCTGTTATTGCTCGATCTCACGTGCCAGAGCCTCGCTTATCCCTCTAGTAAGCTTGACGCGTACTGCGGGGGCATGCCGGAGTCTCGGTTGTTAACGGAATAAAGCTGAGAAATCGCTAGCACAACTACAAACACACATAACACACCACACACAGAATCGACCCAGCTTTCAAAGTGTGCATCTTTTCTTTAGGTGGCATGGTTGTGGTTTCCCGGGTGGAGTCCAATTAAGCCACAGGCTCCACTCCTGGTGGTTCCCTTTTGGACATTCCTTTAAGTTTCAGCTTTGCAATCATACTGCCCCCGGAAACCAAAAACTTTGCCTTCATGGACGCTGTTTGGAGGTTCGTGGGAATAACGCCGCCCGATCAGCAGTCGGCATATGGGTCGCCCTCCCAGGGCTGTGGGGTACTCGGTACCGGGCCGGTGTCAGTGGGATGTGTCACAGCAGCGGTGACCCGGACAGTGGCCCTGGGCGCCCATGTAAATGGCGTGGTATAATGGTAAAGAGTTTATATAGATAGTTTGACGCCACCTGTGGTGTTCAGCAACATAGATGTTAGGCCGACCCTGCATGCAGATCCTCTGGGACTGATGGTATTGTGCAGCAAAGATGGTGAAGCTCCCCACAGGTGGAGCTGGAGTCCCAGGGAAGTGTAGATGTAGTGATGGGGGAAAGGCACAGGCGGTGTAGGTGCTGGTACCCAGATGTAGCGGTGCTGGAATAACTGTAGGACACCAGAGCGTGCAGTTCCAAAGCTTTACTCACAGTCTGCAGGTTACACAGATGCCTGCCTCCGTGCTGTGTCCTCCGGGTCAGGACCTCAGCCAACCTCCGGGACCAAAATGGAAAGCTCCCTTCCAACACTCCGCCAACATGTACCTTCCTGAACGTCTCCTTTCTAGCGCTTGTGGGGGAAGCACTCACAGGACCGTGGTTCACTGAAGCGCCTCCTGTCTAACAGATGTTCCTCAGACTTTACTTGTATGGCAGACAGCTGTAGCCTTTTCCTTCTGGCTCCCACACGTCGATGCTGGGGCCTCCGAGCCTTAGTTGGGTACAGAGCATTTATAGCTGCTACTTCCCCCGGTTTCTGCTGCAGGAACGTCAGTGTCCCTACAAACTCGGAGACCGGAATCGGGACCATGCGCTCCAGCTAGGAGTGAGCCTTAACTCTGCTCATCCTCCAGCTCCCCTTCTCACGTCCACACACTTCCTCTTCCCTGCACAGAGTGCCCTAACTTACCTCCTCCCGACCACAGAGAGCAGCTCCTCAGCAGTCAGGTTCAGAGGTCTCCCTGCAAGCCTGGAGTGGGAAATGTGTTGTGTGTTGGTTTCACTGCTAGAGAGATCCTTCGTTGCTCCCAAGCTTGACAACACACTCCCTAGGAGGAAGGTAATGCCACAGTGGTGACCGTACTGGGGGCGACACAAGTGCACTGAGGCCCAGCCACTGCTGGATGATGCTGCTGGTACATTGATCCAGACCACTACATTCCCCTCGCACTCTACACTGCCAGAATCTGACCCAGAGGAAACTCAGGTTCCCCCTTCCCACATACTATACCACCTTACACGGTGACAAAGAGGAAGGTGCAGATGAAAGTGCAGGTTCCTTGAGCAGGTGGGGGGGGCATACTCATGGGCGATGGCACTGGAACAGGACACCGCATAGTACGCAAAAGTGTCTCTGCCGGTGGGAGGGCCTAAACAGCCAAGTGCAGTGAGATGGAAGATGGGGACGACAAGGAGTTCAGAGTAGTGCTGGGATTCCCTAGCAAGGAGACTTATGTAATTGTTTTCAATGTTGGGACAGCAATTTTTGGGGAGCACTATACTCTGGTGAATGATATATGGGGCCAACCATACACTGGAGCATTCCAAAGGTGGACATCAGACACTGGAGCAGCATTTACAGGGCCCATTATACACTAGAGCAGTAGAAATGGGGCCCATTATATATGGAGCATTATTTGGCCCCATAAGACAGTGGAGCTTCATCCATTGGGACCAACATATACTATAGCATTATGTGGAGCTCATCATATACGGTTTGAAACATTATATGGGATCAATGATTCCATATGGAGAAATATATGGGCCTCATTACTCTGTATAGCACACTAAGCGCTGGCCATAATACTGTATGGAGTTATATACTGTCCGTTTTTGGAGGTATTGGAGAATTTAAAATGGATATCAGTCATGAGATGTAAGAAGTGAAGTATTTTTCATTTTACTATACTGCTATTTCTCTGCCGTATCGGAGCATCATGAGTTGTGGTATGTGTTAAAGGGGCGCTCTTTGGCCCTGGGCACACGAAAACCTTGAGCCAGCCCTACCGCCCCACAACTGTAGCCAAATAACCCCCATTTTTCAGTGCGTAACTAGTATTATGAAGTAAATTAAGGTTGACAAGCTTAAGTAATAAGAATTGATGCTTTTGGCACTGTAGGTGTGTTTCCTGTCCTCCTCTCACTGCCAACTTTAATTCCCCATTGACTTACATTGGGTTTCGTGTTTTGGTCGGAATCCCGACTTTTCCCTATAGTCGGCCGATTTTGCTCGACCCGACTTTTGGAAAAGTTGGGTTTCATGAAACGAAACTCGACCCTAAAAAAACAAAAGTCGCTCAACTCTACCTTTGAGTATACTTTGCTGTGCCCACTATCTGATTTTTCTTTAAATCTATTAGAGCCTCGTTCCAGCAAACACTGGACTGATCCAGCAGGTCACAAATTGCTGGAGACCGACCAGAGCGGTGACTATAACAGAAAAAGAAGATGGCGGCTGCTGAGTATAATACAGTGAATTTATGTTAGTAACACCACTCCAGTACTGAAATAAATAAAACCGCAGGAGTGGTGCGTTAACCCATCAAGACTTGAGGTATTTTCCCTTTTGCAGTTTAGTTTTTTGCTCCCCTTCTTCCCAAAACCATAACTTTTTATTTTTTGGTCAATATGTCCATATGAGGGCTTGTTTTTTGTTGGACAAGTTGTACTTTTGACCGACACCATTGGTTTTACTACATCGTGTACTGGAAAGCGGGGAAAAATTCCAAGTGCGGTGAAATTGCAAAAAAAAGTGTGATTCCATAATTTTTTTTTTACCATGTTCACTAAATGCTAAAAGTGACCTACCATTATGGGTCTCCAGGTCATTACGAGTTCATAGACACCAAACATGTCTAGGTTCATTTTTATTTAAGTGGTGAAAAAAAATCCAAACTTTGCTTAAAAAAATGGCACCATTTTCCCGGGACTTGTAGCTTCTTCATTTTTCGAGATCTGATGTGGGGATAGGGCTTATTTTTTGTATGTCAAACTTTTGTTTTTATTTATACCATTTTGGTGTAGATACGATCTTTTGATCACTCATTATTGCATTTTATTGCAATGTAGCGGCAACGAATAAAATAATTCTGAAGTTTTTAATTTTTTTCTCATTACACCGTTTAGAGATCAGGTAAATTCTTTTTTTATATTGATTGATTGGATGATTCTAAATGCAGCAATACCAAGTATGTGTATATTTGATTTTTTTTATTGTTTTATTTTGAATGGGGCAAAAGGAGGATGATTTGAAATTTTATATATTTTTTATATTTTTAAAAACATTTTTTTTTACTTTTTGCATGCTTCAATAGTCTCCATGGGAGACTATAAGCTGCATTTGTCTGATCGTCTCTGCTACACACAGGTGACGACCAGATCACATGTGTGTAGCAGAAATGCTCACTTGATATGAGCATCGAACACTGTCTGCCAGAGACCACTGGTTGTCATGCCAACTCATCGGTGACCCACAATCACATGACGGAGTCACCGATGGGCAGGATTTCCAGCACGCATCCGGAAAGCGCGAGTTAAGTGTAGCTGTCAGAGATTGAAAGCGGCATTTAACAGGTTAACAGCCGCGGTTGGATGGCAATTCCACTTGAGGCTGTGAGAGGCACATGTTAGCTGATCAAAACAGCTGACATGTGCAGGGAAAGATGTGGGCTCAGCGTCAAAGCCCACATCAAAGGAAGGGATTCAGACGTGGGCATACTATTATGCCTAACGTAGGAAAGGGGTTAAGGGAGGCTACGTTCCCACAATAAGCATTTGATGAGTTTTTTTATTTTGCAGATTTTCTGCAGCATTTCTGCACCCCTCAGATAAATTAGGTTACTTTTTCTTTTTCCATTGCGTTTTTCAGAGCGTGCTTTTACATGTGTTTTCAATCAGTTTTTTATTCTTTGTTTTTTGTCTCTTGTTGGTGTGTCATGTTTTAAATAAAACTGCACTGTTTTTGTTACTTTCTGGTATTTGGCTTTGACAAAGCTTTGTTGATATAGTCATGTTGCAATACTCAGCAGAAAGCACACATGCATTTTTGTACCTGCAGATTTTACAGTGAGTACGGAAAGTATTCAGACCCATTTAAAATTTTCACTCTTTGTTTCATTGCAGCCATTTGGTAAATTAAAAAAAAACAAACAAAATTTTTTTTTCTCATTAATGTACACTCTGCACCCCATCTTGACTGAAAAAAAATAGAAATGTAGAAATTTTTGCAAATTTATTAAAAAAGAATAACAGAAATATCACATGGTCATAAGTATTCAGACCCTTTGCTAAGTATTGAGTAGAAGCACCCTTTTGAGCTACTACAGCTGTGAGTCTTCTTGGGAATGATGCAACAAGTTTTTCACACTTGGATCCGGGGATCCTCTGCCATTCTTCCTTGCAGATCCTCTCCAGTTCCGTCAGGTTGGATGGTGATCGTTGGTGGACAGCCATTTTCAGGTCTCTCCAAAGATGCTCAATTGGGTTTAGGTCAGAGCTCTTGTTGTCCAGTCAAGAATGGTCTCAGAGCTGTTTTGAAGCCACTCCTTGGTTACTTCAGCTGTGTGCTTTGGGTCATTGCCTTCATAGAATCATAGAATGGTAGAGTTGGAAGGGACCTCCTGGGTCATCTGGTTCAACCCCCTACTCAAAGCAGGATTCACTAAATCATCCCAGACAGATGTCTGTCCAGCCTCTGTTTGAAGTCTTCCATGGAAGGAGAATTCACTACCTCTCATGGCAGCCTGTTCCACTCATTGACCACCCTAAAGGTGCTGTCACACTTAGCAATGCACCAGCGATCCCCACCAGCGATATGACACGGTCAGGATCGCTGGTGCATCACTAAGTAGTTGCTAGTGAGCTGCCACACAGGCAGATCTCACCAGCGACATAGCAGGGGTTGGGGGTCGTTACTTACCTGTCAGACGAGGCGATCGTGACGTCCTCCGCCCGCGTCTACGTGTCACTCGTCGGCACCAGAGGAAGCTCAGCAGGAAGCTGACGACGAGAAACGGTCCAGGACGTTCTCGCGCGATCAGCGATAACCAGCGGGGAGCCGGTCGGAGGTAAGTATCAGACATAGCGATATCGCTAGCAATATCGCTGCTACGTCACAAAAACCAGTGACGTTACAGCGATATTGCTAGCGATATCGCTTCGTGTGACAGGCCCTTTACTGTCAGAAAGTTTTTTTAATATCTAATCTGTGTCTCCTCCCATTCAGTTTCATCCCATTGCTTATCTGGGAAACAATGATTGAAATGATTAGATTGTACTCACCATATAGAGCCACAAAACAGGCTTGTAAAGATATCCACTGCAGCAGATCCACCAGTCCACTTGTGACCAACCAGAGATAAAAAATGGGAAAAATGTGGATTTAATCTGCGCTGCTGAATCATTCAAGGTCCAAAACATGTAGCCATTCAATTGTGGATTTATTCAACGCATTTCAAGTACAAGACGTCTTCATCAGGAACAAAACAATGTCATGTTTTGGACCTTAAATCATTCAGCAGCACAGATTAAATCCACATTTTACCCATTTTTTATCTCTAGTAACTGAAACATGTAAGCTCTTTAATCCATCTTTATTTTGTAACTGCCTGTACATACTGTAATTGTCTCGTTTGTAACATCTTTTATATACTTTTTGCAAACACTGCCTACTTCTTTTTGGAGTAAAAGCTATAATATTTACTAGTTTTGTTTCCCTTGCTCTAATAACTTATTGCCAAGTCAAACTAAATCAACATTACTGATTGGGTTGGCTCCTGACCTGATATTAATCATAAGAACTAGGAGCTGGAGGCAGCAAAGTATTCTGGGCTTTTGGGGAGATTCTGGCAGTGACAAATGGAGATTTATAAGTGTATTTCCCGCCTGAGACTGAGAATAGTCATATAACCCTCACTGCAGCATGCCCAATAGCACGTACACAACAAGGCGGCCCTCCTGGTGACTATTTATCCTAGGTGTAGTTCCCTGACTGACCTGAGGGTAAGGGGGTGCCAGAGAGCTACAAGACGATACAAGACGATAGTGTGTACTGCAATTACCCCCTACCCTTTTGCTTTGTTTTTCTGTCCTATCTTTTATTCGGCAACCATGGTTAAGCTAGGAGAGGCCTATTATAAGCAGCAGTCCAAGGACACTCTTGTTGCCCTGTGCAAGTCAAAGCAGATTGACCCCAAGGCAAAACCAAGGATCAAATGGTCACGGAACTGGAGCAACCAGAAGAGAGTAAGGACAATGCCCAGAGCCCAGGGGAGGCTGTGGCCAGTCAAAGCATGGACGTTACTGAACCAGAGGTCCAACTGGTTCAGGCTGATCCTACCCGCAGCCATGGTAGCGTGGACCGCTATCTGCAAGTGGCCCTACAGCAATGCGCCCCAGATGATACGGAGAGTTGTCTGCAGCTGATCCAGCAATACCAAGAGAAAGCGGAGCAGGAGGCAGAGAGAGCCGAGCGGCAAGCGGAGAGGGAGTATCAGCTGAAGTTAGCCCAAATCCAGGGGCAGAGATCTTCCCAGCCCAGCGGCGAGCCCAACAGCTCTCAGATCCATAAACCCCAGCCAGAGGACTTTCCTGTGATGGAAAAGGACAGGGACTTGGACATTTTTCTGCGGGAATTTGAGAAAGCCTGCAGACAGTACCATCTGCCTGAGAACCAATGGACGCGGTTTTTGACCGCAGGGCTAAAAGGCAAAGCTCCTATATCTTTGCCCAGCTGAGGTGCGACAGTTCATGATGGACCGGGAGCCAAAAGATGCGGACAATGCAGCGCAGATCGCCGACACCTACGAGGCCAAACCGGAGGCGCAGAAGCCAGTCACCACAAGGCTGGAGAGGGGGTAAGCCATCAACCAACCCCAGTGCCCCTGCCAGATGACTCACGGGAGGGCCTGTCCCCTTTGCCAACACTAGGCCTACATCAGACCCTTGCAAGTGTTTTTCCTGCAATCGGACTGGATATATCAGCACCACCTGTCCGGAGAAGCAGAAGAACCCCACAGCCAAGCCCTCACATCCTAACGCAGCAGTTCTTTTTGTTGGTGGGGTGGTTGGGAGGGTCTGTGACAATGTGCAGTAAGTCACTGAGGGGAGCCGTGTCGCTAGAGGCCTCAAGGACACTGGGGTTGAACGAACCCTCATCCGACACGAACTGGCAGTTCCTGAAGAGATTATTCTGGGGAAAACCCTGACTGTCACCGGGATTGGGGGCGTCCGCTGCACCTTGCCGATGGCCCGGGTTTTTATAGATTGGGGCACCGGGAGCGGGGTGAAGGAAGTGGGGTTGTCCGAATACTTGCCCACCGACGTTTTATTGGGGACTGAGTTGGGGAGAATGTTTGCGTATTATGTCCCTGACACCCCTCCCAAATTTGATACTAGGGGTGATGCTAAGGCTGATGATAATGATGTAAAATTACCTGACAATCATATACCTGATAACAATTTGTCTGAAAATGATGATGTGTCTACAGGTGAAGGAGTACTCAGCCATGTCACGCTGCGTTGTGAAATGGCTGAGGAACCTCTAACAGGAGCAAGGGAGAAGTGGAGATGCACAGGAATCGTGAGGAAAGTGATGCCGTGCAACTGACCAGTACCACAGAGGAAGGTAACTGCTCCGTATAGAGCACTGCTCCTGAGGTATTGGGGGTGGATGGGGAGGTAGAACCCATAGCAGCTTCAACTGATGGGTCTGTGGATATCCCACGGGAGACAGCCTATGTAGCCGCTGTCACCCACAGTCAGAGTGCCCAGAATGTAGGTAGCGCCCTGCCTTCTGGACCCTCCTCAGTCAGAGGGTTGACTGAACCGGAAATAGACCCAGAGCAGGTTCCAGAGAGTTCCCGTGAGGAGGGGACCTTGAAGTCCCTTCTGGCAGCCACCAGCCAGGAGTTCCAGGCTGCCCTGTGCTGAGATGCGAGCCTGGATACCTTGAGATGCCTCGCCCAGGAGCCCAGCTCTGAGACTGATAAGGAGAGGGTGTTCTGAGAATGAGGGAGGTTGTACTGGGGACAGTTCCCGGTGAATCACAAAAGGAGTGGTTGAGGGAAAGACAGCTGGTCGTCCCATACCAATTTAAGGCTACTTTCACACATCAGGTTTTCGGCGTCAGGCGCGATCCGGCGTCGTGCCGGAACGCCGGATCCGGCAAATGTTTAGTAAAACCGGATGTGACGGATCCGGTTTTCTGCCGGATCCGTCTTTTTCTTGACAGACAAAACCGGATCCGTCTCATCCGGTTCATCCGTTTTTCTATCCGTTTTTCGACGGATTACGCCGGATCCGGTTTTTAAAATTGACCCTTGTGGCCTTCCGAACGGGATTGGCTACTGGAAAACTATATATAGCATGTTCCTACAGCCCTTCTTTGACAGGTTGTAGAGGAGAAAGTGCAGGTTGGAGAGAAGAGCAAGTTACTGGCGAAGATGGATGTTGTCATTGGAAATATTTTGAAGAATTTGGCGGATTTTATAGCGGAGGCGAATCGTTTGAGGGTGATTGTTCTGGAGAAGGAGAGAGCGAGACAGCAGCGCATCAGGCATCGTAGACGACGTTTGTGGATCCACCCCATCACAGCCAAGAGAATGACGCGTGAGGTCTATTCTACACTCTGCATGGACCTTCGACGAAACCCGGATAAATTTTTTGGATATGTTAGGATGAAAATGGAGAATTTTGATTACTTGGTGGAGCGCATTGCACACCTCATAAGAAAAGCGGACACCTATTGCCGCTTCTCTGTTTCACCCGCAGAGCGTCTGATGGTGACTTTAAGGTAAGCCACATTTATTGGATGTGATCGCATCAGAGCACACTTTCACTGCAATCTTGTTGGTGGTAGTTTGTATCTCCAAGTGTTATAGCTCAGTTTTGGTATGTAATGCTGTGATTTAAAACTAATTTATTGTTTTTTAATTCCCCACAGATTTCTTGCAACTGGAGAATCCCTTTCGTCACTGCATTTCCAGTACAGACTCGGGATTTCCACCATATCTGGAATTGTGAAGTACACATGCCGTGCACTGTGGGACTCCTTAGCTGAAGAGTTTTTACCAGAGCCCACAACAGAGAGGTGGATTGAAATTGCTGACAAGTTTCAACAGATATGTCAGTTTCCCAACTGCTTGGGCGCTGTGGACGGGAAACATATCCGCATTGTAAAGCCAGCTGGATCGGGATCGGAATATTTCAATTACAAGAAATATTTTTCAATTGTCCTCATGGCCATCGCTGACGCGGAATACAAATTTATTGCGGTTGATATTGGGGCCTATGGCCGCTCCAATGACTCTCAAGTTTTCAAACTGTCTGCCATGGGGCGTAAACTGTATGGAAACACCTTCCAGTTCCCACCACCTAGACCGCTGCCGCAAACATCTGGTCCACCTATGCCATTTGTCTGTGTAGGGGATGAAGCCTTCCAGCTGTCAGAACACCTTTTGAAACCGTACTCTAGCAGAGGATTGACAAGACCAAAACGCATTTTTAATTACCGCCTCACAAGAGCAAGAAGAATGGTTGAATGTACCTTTGGTATTCTGACAGCCAAATGGCGGGTCCTATTGACTGCGATCAACCTCAAGACAGAAACTGTGGACGAGGTGATCAAAGCGTGCGTGGTACTCCACAATTTTGTTATCTGCAAGGAACCCATTTCCATTGAGGACACCTCTGAAGAAACCACCTTGCAAGATTACCATGACATTACCACTAGAAGTTCTGTGACGGTTTCAGTAATGAGGGACAATTTTGCACTATACTTTATGTCACCTCAAGGCAGAGTACACTGGCAGGATGACAGAGTGTGAAAGATTTGTGCCCTAACCAAACTTGTGTACCTTCTGTACCAACAGTATATACCTTTGCCAACCAAAGTTGGCTATCTTGTCATGGTCTCTATTTTTAGCTTTAGGCCACAGGTGTGTACCTGGTTGTGTTTTATGCAAAGTATTTCACCTTTTAACAAAAGTTGTGTACATTGTTAGGAAATCACCAACAATAAACACAACTTTTTAGGTGAAATACTTTGCTTCAAACACAACCAGGAACACAACTGTGGCAAAAAGCTAAAATTTACCCACAGTTATATACCTAGTTTTGAATACCATTTCACCTTTTAAATACCCTGTATTTAACCTTTTTCGCCGCAGAAAGAAATGACAGACAACCAGTGTAAAATAATTTAACTTTTATTGAAAAATGTTTTTTTAGTAAACTTTTTTAAAATTTTAATAAACTTGTTTAATAAAGCTTTGAAACCATAAAACTGGTCATTTTTATTTAAATACACACATTATAAATCTGTGTAGTGTGTGGTGGAAATACTGCTGGAGGGGCTGCGGGACACTTCGACACTGGGAGTGTGGAGAGAGGACTGGGATCGTGGTGGGGAAGGAACAGTTAGAGGTGAAGGTGTGGAAAAAACTACAGAATGGGTGGACATGTGGGAAGCAGAAGAGGTGGTGGGTGGTGGAGTGGAGGGTTGGGCAGGGACTGTAGGAGCAGATGATGTTGATGGCAAGTTGTATGGGGAAGGAGTTTGGTACGGGGCAGGTTGCTGGAAGTGGGGAGATGTCTGGTACGGGGCAGGTTGCTGGAAGTGGGGAGATGTCTGGTACGGGGCAGGTTGCTGGAAGTGGGGAGATGTCTGGTACGGGGCAGGTTGCTGGAAGTGGGGAGATGTCTGGTACTGGGGAGGTTGCTGGTACTGGGGAGTTTGCAGGTACTGGGGAGGTTGCTGGTACTGGGGAGGTTGCTGGTACTGGGGAGGTTGCTGGTACTGGGGAGGTTGCTGGTGCTGGGGAGGTTGCTGGTGCTGGGGAGGTTGCTGGTGCTGGGGAGGTTGCTGGTGCTGGGGAGGTGGATGGTATGTAATAGGAGGGGGAGGATGGAAAGTGGCTGGAGGGGGTGTAGTTGTAATAGGAGGGGGAGGATGGAAAGTGGCTTGAGGGGGTGCAGGTGGAGGAACTACTGTGGTGGGAGGAGGAGGTTGGGAGGTAACTTGCTGGAGAGCAGCGTGGCATGAATGCATTACATGCATCTGCTGGGCAGGAGAGAGCGTTTCCATGCGCTCCATAACAGACCTGAAAAAGGTGTGGTTTGGTGAAGATCTTGCTTCTGAATGCATGGTTTGCAGAAGTGTCTTCACCTCCAGAATGCTGGAGTTGATCTGCTGATAGCCTGCGGAGATTTGCTCTGACAAGACTTTTAGACAGTTCTGGAAAGATGCATTCAGATGCAAGAACTCTGGCGCATAAGTCTTTTCCTGACCCCTCTGCCGCTGCCGCCCAGTACCCGCAGGTGTACTAGAGGTGGCAGGGGCAGAAGGGTGGGGTAAAGGGAAAGCGATCTCCTCACCAGCAGCTTCATGTAATGTAGGCGGCCACGATGCTCCTGTGCTGGTGGATGGGACAGATGGGTCGAATGTGTGGGAAGGCTGGGAAGGTGCAGATGTACCGGGGCGGTCGAAGTGTCCCTCGGTGCCGGTCTCCTCAGGGATCGCCTCAGAAGGGTCCAATCGTGCAGGCTCCCGAGTGCTGCTCACCGTGCTGTGGAATAAAGAGAAAAAAAAACAATTAAAATAGTGACATGGTATGGCCCTGGCTGAAAAAAAAAAGTTACATCTAAACATTTTTTTGTCACATGTGGTGTGTAATATTTACCTTCTGGTGAGCATTGTCTCCCGGAGGAACGACAGGGCTCGTGCGTACTTGTACTTGCTCCTGCGTCCTCCAGATCCACTCGGGGCCCGCATCTATTTATTGAACTCCTTCTTGAAACGATCCCTCACAGACCGCCACCGCTTCACAATTCTCTCCCCTGAAACGAGAAAGGACAAAGTGGTTAGTATACAACATCAGTGTTTCCCAAACTCCAGTCCTCATGGTCCCCAGGGGTCATGTTTTCAGGATTTCCAAAGTAAATAGAAATCCTGAACACATGATCCGTGGGGACCACGAGGACTGGAGTTCGGGAAACACTGGTTTAAATCAAGCAACCGGTACTGTATATACTTACGCTCTTTAATCTGGGCCCGAGCTTCGAGTTCCTCCCAGCGGTCCACAAGGAGCGAACAGATTTCCTCCCAGAGTCGTCGGGTAACGATCAGGTCAGCGTGGCGGCGGTCAGCCATATTCCAGAGCGGCTCCCTTTCTCTGACGAGATCGATGAGGCGGTCCACATCAATCCCTCCATCCTCACCGTCAGAGTCGGGAGCACGCTGTGAAGGCTGTTAAAGAAAAAGACAAAAATAACATAATTAGCCTCCACAAAAGAAATGAAATAAAAAGTGCAAAAAAAACAAAGCAAAAATATTTATACTTACACGCTGGTGACCGCCGCGTTGCTGTCGCCGACGACCCTGGGAGGCACTGCGAGGACCTCTTGGCCGAGCACCAGATTGGGAAGACTAGAGAAGAAAACAAAAAATGTTATGTCTTTGGATGTAGGCATTTGTTTGCTGTGTGTGGTCTGCAGAACATTGTTTTCTATGTGTTGTGTGTAGTGTGATGTTGTGCTTCTGCGTTTGATGCAAAAAACTTACCAATTGTGAGCCCACTCCAAGTGTCTGTCCACCCCTTCCTTCTTCTTCTGGGAGCTCCTCTTCATCTTGTGATTCTTGTTTTGAAATAAAAGGCAATGAATACACATATATTACAGAGATGATGGATTTTGGAAATAAAAACTTACCGTCAAACGCTGACGATGCGAGGGAGGGCTCCCAGAAGATGTGCAGTCTTCCTCATGGCCAGACTCCATGGCTGTGGGTGGTGTTTCTGCTGCTGCCATTGCTGCTGCTGCTGCTGCTGCATCTATTGGGCGGCTGTTGAATAAAGAGAAACAAAGGGCCAATGAATATCTTGATATTCCATAGCCCTAGTTTGGAGGAATGGGGGATTTGATAATTACCGTCTCTCATCTGCTGCTGGACTCCCCTCCCGTTGTTCAGCATGCTGCTCCATTTGGGGTGGTGCTGATGGTGTGCTGCTGCAGATGTCTGCTGCCTTCTCCTGCTCCTGGTTCTTGGCTTGGGTGGCATGTTGGGTGTGGCTGAGGGTCCCATTGTCTTGCTTTTATATATGTCCTGTGGGCAGAGCTACTGAGCATGCTCAGACCAAAGAAACCGGATCCGGCCTCCGGATCCGGCTGTCGCCGGATCAGGCGCATTGCGGCGCTCATAGGCTTTCATTGTATGAAAAAGCCGGACACGCCGGATCCGGCGTGTCCGGCTTTTTCGCCGGAGACAAAAAACGTTACAGTAGCCGTTTTTTCCAGACGCCAGATCGCGTCACATTGCCGGATCCGGCGAAAATCGGATGAAACGCATGGCCATCCGGCTCGATCCGGCTCTAATGCAAGTCAATGGGGGGGAAAACGGATCCGGCATTGCATTTCGCCAGATCCGGTTTTAGTCAAAAGCGCCGGATCGCGCCTGACGCCGAAAACCTGATGTGTGAAAGAGGCCTTAGGGTGACTTGTTGCGGATTGCCCATGAAATTCCACTCGCTGGACATTTGGAGATGAGCAAAACTAAGGCCCAGCTGGGTCAACACTTCTATTGGCCCAAGATGGGGACAGATGTGACAAACTACTCCTGTTATCTCCTGACAAAGAGTGGGAAAGTCAGGGCCTGTTCCCAAGGCTCCCCTGATCTCTTTTTTTGCAAAAAATGTATGCTAAGCAGCTCCACCACAGCAGCGTATTTTTTCACGTTTGTTGTACTGTGTCTCTCTGTGTTCCAGTTTCTTGGTAGTGTGAAGACTGTTTTATCAATCTGTTCTCTGTATGTGCATGGCCCATGCGTTCGTTTTTATTCTATTGGTTTCTTGCTTTTGCAAGTCTTTGGGAGGTTTCCACCCCTCCCATGTGAGTCATGCACATATATGCCGTCTCACACAGCATGCCCAAATCAGACATTGCCTCTCTGAACCCAGCTCATATAGGTACTGTTCACATGGTCAGGTTTTAAATACATTGGATAGGACTGCTCTGAGGGGTATACCTTGTAATTGGTGGAGCGGCTTAGCATACATTTTTTGCAAAAAACATACCAACTAAATACCCTGTTTTGTTATCATCCTTTTACTAACACTTGCTGTTCATTGTTGGAATTTTTTTACAGCAGAGTATTTTTTCACGTTTGTTGTACTGTGTCTCTCTGTGTTCTAATTGTTATTTGTGTGTATGAAGATGGATGCATGTATCTGGTGACTGACTCATTAAGATTCCCTCCCTCTGGTTGTGTTTGTGTTAGGGATTCAGAGATAGAGTCAGCGCCAATGGGTGGCAATGCTCATGCCACTGTGCTCCTAGTTCTCACCACACACTAGCGTCCGATGGTGTCGCCCCCTGTGGGGCACTATTGTACCACAGCAAGTAACAGCCACCATCTGTGCAGCGCCGTGTGCAACCTGTGCCCTTATCTGCCCAATCAGGAGCGAGTGGCGACATCCGCCTGAGTGGCTCTCTGCACACTTGCACGTTTGTTTATAAATATATCTATTTTGCTGGCAATGCAGTTGCGGTGCCACACGCTACTGAGTCAAGAGGGACACCATCCCTGTGTACTGGGGGCAGAGTCCTGAGACTCTACACTAGCGCTCCATTTGCTGAGTCCTGTGGAGTTAACAGGCTCCGGCATTGGTGCCAGCGAACTCTGTGAAGTAACAGAGTTTGCTCCTGTGTATAGCGGGTCAGTGGTTACCCGCCGGTGTTTAGTTTGCACTCCGCCATTACCGAGCAGCAGTTTACCATCTCTGCACAGTGGACCCTGGGTTGCGATCGCACTTCTTTATATTTTATATTTAGTGCGATTCGCAACCCTAACACCTGTACCAAAGGATAAGCTTCAGGCAACCTGGGAAGGCCCATATGTCATACACCAACAGCTCAACCCAGTCATCTACGTGGTCACTTGACCACGCTCGGAGTAGGCGCAAGGCCTTCCATGTCAATATGATGAAGGATCATCAAGAATGTGAAGCCTGCATCCTACCGGTCTGCAACCTGCCCAAGGACCAGGAGGAAGACCCCTCCTGGACATGCTGGCTCAAGCTAAGGCCAGTGGGTCCATAAAGGATCTGGAGGTAAGTGCCTTGCTATCCGCACCCCAGCGGTCGCAGTGGCGAGCCATGCTAGAACACTTCCAGGCAGTGTTTACCAACAGACCTGAAAGGACAGAGATAGCGATCTACAAAGTGGACACCGGGGATCATGCTCCCCCTCCGACGGACACCCTATCGGATCTCTGACGAGGTGCAGCTTGTCATGCGACAGATCAATGAGATGTTGCAGCTGGGGGTAATTCAACTGTCCAAGAACGCATGGGCCTTACCTGTAGTCCTGGTGCCAAAGAAGGATCGAACCACCTGGTTCTTTGTGGACTACAAGGGGCTCAATGCCATCACTGCCTCTGACGTGCACCCAATGCCACACATCGAGGAGCTGCTTGAGCGTTTAGCTGGTGCACAATATGTATCCATTATGGATTTCAGTCTGGGATATTGGCAGATTCCCCTGAGCCCCAAGGGACAGGAGAAGTCCGCTTTTATCACCCCATTTGGACTGCATGAGTCCACGGTCATGCCTTTCAACATGAAGAATGCCCCGGCCACATTCCAGCGGATGGTCAATCACCTGCTTCCATGACTAGAGAGGTATGCGGTGGCGTACCTGGATGACATTGCCGTTTGCAGCTCTAACTGGGAGGAACACCAGCAGCATCTTCAGGAGGTGCTCGGGCATATCCACCAAGCCGGATTGACCATCAAGCCGGGAAAGTGCCAGAAGGGCATGAGAGATGTCCACTACCTGGGGCATCGGGTAGGCAGGGGTTTTATGACGCCAGAGCCTGGTAAAGTGGACACTATTGCATCCTGACCCACCCCCAGGACCAAGAAACAGGAAATGTCCTTCCTGGCACTGCAGGGTACTGTAGGTGCTTTGTACCAGACTATAGTAGCCTAGCAAAACCCTTGACGGTCCTCACCAGGAAGAAGCTACCCCAAACAGTCAACTGGACTGATGGCTGTGAGGTGGCCTTCCTGGCTTTGAAAACAGCTTTGAGCAACTCTCCCATGCTAAAGGCAATCAACAGCAGTCGACTGTTCCTGGTACAGACCGATGCCAGTGAGTTTGGCATTGGTGCTGTGCTTAGCTAGGTCGATTCGGGGAACAAAGAGCACCCCGTGTTGTACCTGAGCTGGAAACTTCTGCCGAGGGAAGTGGCCTATTCCACTATAGAGGAGTGCCTGGCCATGGTTTGGGCTCTGCAACGTTTGCAACCCCACTTGTATGGATGCACCTTCACCGTGATGACTGACCACAATCCCTTGAGCTGGCTGCACACTCTGTCTGGTACTAACGGAAGATTGCTATGCTGGAGCCTTGCTCTCCAACAGTACGACTTTACCGTTAGACACAAAAGGGACAGCAAGCATGGCAATGCAGATGGGTTTTCCTGCCAGGGCAAGCATGCCGAGGTGCACATGGCTGAGTACCGAGAAGTCCTGCCTCCATAGCGCAGTCCAAAAGGGGGAGGTGTCACGATAATATGAATATGCTCATATCCTAAGTACACTTTGAGAACTTTCCACTGCATTTACTGGGACACACACATGCCTCCCTTTCCCCCATTAGGGTTGTGTAAAGTCCACATGCTGCATCAAAATCCCCCTTACAGTTCCCCCCCTGCACAAGCTGCAGCCCTCCTTCTCTACCTGCCTGCGTGTAATCCTATCTCCATCTTTCCCCCCTCCCTCAGGAATGTGTGTGAATCCTCTCACCCCTCCCTCCTGCATACAGCTGAGAAACTGAAAGTAAAAAGTAGGAGTACATGGCTTCAGATCTCTTTGTTCCTTTAAAATGGTATATGATCACGCAGATTAGGCCTGGAAGTAGGACAAATAGATTTTTGGCATGTGCATCGGTAGAACCACCCACCAGTGAGTTTTTTAAGCTCTGGCACCAGCAGAATCCGAGAAATGGAATTTTACTTAACCAGGTCATACAGCCACTTCATGTTTAGAATTAAAAGATCACCAATTTCATACTCAGAAAAATGATGGTTTGCCCCCACTCTATGAGCTTCACAGCCTGAGTTATGGCAGTTATGAGTTTTAGTAACTGTTGGACAAGGGGAGTACATTTCATAGCTTGGCCCACTCAGTGAGGTCATGAACAGTGGGTATAAGATTATGAAACCCATTAAAGAGGGTGCCTTTTGAGCAGTTAAGATCTATGGGCCAGACATATATCTCCCTGAAAATCTGCCTCTAGAGCTTTTTTTAATGAAAGGGGGCATCGCCAGTGTGAGACATGATTTGTGACTGATTACAACTAACACAGTACAACTAAGTTGAACTTTGTTTCATTACAAACACATCTCCAGAGTGCTATGAGCTCTGCTATAGAGCTGGGCATGATTATAACTAAGCCTTCTTCAGCTTCCATCTCTTAGCATTTAGTAAGGGTGCAGGACAGCTGAGTTAACAGTATGAGTGGAGAGCAACAGCTGTAGATGTGATTGTAATGAAACAAATCTTAGCTCTGCTGTACTGTGTTAGTTATAATTACACACAGCTCTGGAGTCAGATCAGGATAGTAGACAGTCAGTCATTACATGTCTCACACTGGTAAAGCTGCCTTTCATTTAAAATAAGTTCTGGTGGTGACTTAACAGGGAGATCTACACTGGGGGAAAAGTATTTAGTCAGCCAACAATTGAGCAAGTTCTCCCACTTAAAAAGATGAGAGAAGCCTGTAATTGACATCATAGGTAGACCACAACCATGAGAGTCAAAGTTAGAAAACAAATCCAGAAAAACACCTTATCTGATTTGGCAAGATTTATTTTTCAAATTATGGTGGAAAATAAGTATTTGGTCATTAACAAAAGTTCATCTCAATATTTTGTTATATATCCTTTGTTGGCAATGACAGAGGTCAAATGTTTTCTGTAAGTCTTCACAAGGTTGGCACACAATGTTGGTGCTATGTTGGCCCATTCCTCCATGCAGATCTCCTCTAGAGTAGTGATGTTTTGGGCCTGTCGCTGGGCAACACGGATTATCAAATTCCTCCAAAGGTTTTCTATAGGATTGAGATCTGGAGACTGGCTGGGCCACTCCAGGACCTTCATATGCTTCTTACGAAGCCACTCCTTCGTTGCCCTCATGGTGTGCTTGGGATCATCATCATGCTGAAAGACCCATCCATGTTTCATTTTCAATGTCCTTGCTCATGGAAGGAGGTTTGCACTCAAAATCTCACGATACATGGCCCCATTCACTCTTTCATGCAAACGGATCAGTCGTCCTGTCACTTTGCAGAGAAACAGCCCCTAAGCATGATATTGCCACCCCCCAGGCTTCACAGTAGGTATTCTGTTCTTTGGATGCAGCTCAGCATTCTGTCTCCTCCAACCACAACGTGTTTTGTTTCTACCAAACAGTTCTACTTTGGTTTCATCAGATAATATGACATTCTCCCAATACTCTTCTGGATAATCCAAATGCTGCCTAGCAAACTTCAGATGGGGCCGGACATGTACTGGTTTAAGAAGGGGAATACGTCTGGCACTGCAGGATCTGAGTCCCTGGCGGCATAGTGTGTTACTGATGGTAGCCTTTGTTATGGTGGTCCCAACTCTATGCAGGTCATTCACTAGGTCCCACCATGTGGTTCTGGGAATTTTGCTCACCTTTCTTGTCATCATTTTGACCCCACGGGTTGAGATCTTGCTTGGAGCCCCAGATCGAGGGAGATTATCTGTGGTCTTGTATGTCTTCCATTTTCTTATTAGTGCTCCCATAGTTGATTTCACCACACCAAGCTGCTTGCCTATTGCAGATCCAGTCTTCCCAGCCTGGTGCAGGGCTCTTTGGTTTTCACCATAGTGGAGTTTGGAGTGTGACTGTTTGAGGTTGTGGACAGGTGTCTTTTATACTGATAGCAAGTTCTAACAGGTGCCATTACTACAAGTAATGAATGGAGTACAGAGGAGCCTCTTAAAGAAGAAGTTACAGGTCTGTGAGAGCCTGCATGTTTTTAGGTGACCAAATACTTATTTTCCTCCATAATTTGAAAAATAAATCTTGCCAAATCAGACAAGGTGATTTTTCTGGATTTGTTTTCTCATGTTGACTCTCATACTTGTGGTCTACTTATGATTTCAATTACAGGCCTCTCTGATCTTTTTAAGTGGGAGAACTTGCACAACTGGTGGCTGACTAAATACTTTATTTCCCCACTGTATTTACCACCCATAGATTTTAGGAGCTTATTTACATATTAAGAAAAATGTGGAATTTAGATTGTGAGCCCCATTGGGGACCGTGCCAATAATGTGTGTAAAGCGCTGTGGAATTAATGGCGCTATATAAATGAGTAAAATCAATAAATAAATTCAGCGACATCAGATTGTAAATATCATGGTATCACTTTATTCATCTTTAACCTGCATGCTAATATATATGGTTTAGGAGAATATACCCCACAGATCCTGTTTGTAAAAGTCTACGTCAGCCCAATTAAAGTTTATTCAAACAGTAGAATTTGATGCAGAAATGTCTTCCCCTGAAAGATCAATTTCATGTGAATTGGATTGATTCTGCAACACGCACAGGGATTTCTGCAATCCTCACTCTGATGAACAGGATAGTCACAAAAATGTCTACTTCAAACCTACCAATTATTAATGTAGGTTTATGACATTAAAAACAGACTAGGGTTGATTGATCCATGAGGGTGCTCAGCAGTGGTCTCCTATCTGTGGCTAGACCAACAAATTATTCTATAGACATGTTGGGACTTGTAGTTTAACAACAGCCGGAGAGTCACAGGTTTGAAAACACTGGGGAAATAGATGTCTGTCCGACTTCCTAATGCATCTGTTGTCAGAATAAAAATTAGATAGTCATATTTCATTTTCACAACTGCTTCTAGTTTTCCATACCTACTCTCCTAACTTGAAAATTGGCACCAGAGATGATTGGCAGATTTAAAGTCGGAGGCAGATCTAGGTTTTCCGGTGCCTAGGGCAAGAATTTAGTTTGGTGCCCCCTTTTATACCCAGTCATCATATGACCTCTTATATGCAATTTGCAAACTTACAGTCTGCATTTTTGAGAGAAGCAGGAAGAAAAGTTACTTGTCACATGATTGTAAGTATGAAAATCGCATGTGAGTGATCATGTGGTGACCACTGGAACTGGCAAGCAGAGCCGAATCCTTAAACCACCGTCAATGCATGAATACATCACTAGAACTGCCATCAGTACAGAAATACATCACAAGAACCACCATCAGTACATGAATGCATCATCAGAACCACCAACAGTACATGAATATATCACCCGAACCACCATCAGTACAAGAGTATAGCATCAGAACAACCATCAGATTATCCCTATATATATTTGTATTGTATAGCATGAATCTATCACTTCAATACATACAAAGCCATAAAAATACAGTATGCCCTTAACAATAGTAAGGAGACATTGGGAGTTGTTATCAGTCATCATCAAGCTGAATAAATAATTGCTTTTCACTGTGATCCCAGCACAAAATATGACCCTCAAGCCCCCGTTACACACTGCGATATCGCTAGCAATATCGCTGCAAAGTCACCGATTTTGTGACGTTGCAGCGATATTGCTAGCGATATCGCTGCATGTGATACTTACCTCCGACCGGCTCCCCCGCTGGTTATCGCTGATCACACGAGAAGCTCCTGGATCATTCCTCGTCGGCCACTTCCTGCGGCGCTTCCTGTGGCGCCGATGAGCGAGGCGTGGAGCCGGGTGGGAGGACGCAGGATCGCCGCGTCTGACAGGTAAGTAGCGATCCCCGTCCCTAGCGATGTCGCTGGTGAGATCTGCCTGAGTGGCAGCTCACTAGCGACCACCTAGCGATTCACCAGCGATCCTGACCGCGTCATATCGCTGGTCGGGATCGCTGGTGAGTCGCTAGGTGTAACGGTACCCTCACACTGTCCTTCTTATGGTACATGCCCCTCCACACTGCCTTTTTCTTTCCATGCTGGGTCCCCTCTTCACACTGTCTTCCCACATTGTGACCCCCCCCACACTGCCAAAACTCTATACTGTGCACCTACTCACATTCCCCCTCTTCTGCATGCTGTACCCTCCATACTGTGCCCTCACACTTCCCCCCATGCTGCCTCCTCTCTATACTGACCCTTCAAGACCTCAAATCTCTATGTGGTGCCATGTCTCACTTTTCTCCCCATTGACACCTCACACATTTCCGCACCCATTTCCCTTCCCCCATCATACTGTTTACTCTTAAGGCCCTTTTACATTTAGCGATGCACCAGCGATCCGACCAGCGATCCGACCCGGTCAGGATCCCTGGTGCATCGCTAAATGATCGCTAGTGAGTTTTCATACAGAAAGATCTCACAGCAATGCAGCAGCGACGCAGCGCACGATACTCACCTTTCACACACAGCGATCCTGCGTCCTCCCGCCCGCGTCCAGCATCGCTCGTCTCACACAGCAGGAAGCCCAGCAGGAAGCACCCGACGAGAAATGGAGCCAGACATTCTCGCGCGATCAGCGACAGACAGCGGGGGAGCCGGTCGTTGGTAAGTATCAACACATAGCGATATCGCTAGCAATATCGCTATAACGTCACAAAACCAGTGACGTTTTAGCGATATTGCTAGCGATATCGCTTAGTGTAAAACCCCCTTTACATTGACTACTCCCCATACTGTATTCTGGCAAAATGCAGTGAACTGGTAGACACTTCGGACTGCTGCATCAGGTGTTCTGACAGTCCCCCCCCCCACTGCCGGCTGTGCTGCCTACCCCCCACAAATTCCACCCAGATAAATCTTCCATAGGTGATAACATGCATATTCAACAAATGTCTATTTCATGGGGCTGGAAGTATGCTTTGGGTAATAATTGTTGGTTGGAATAAGTATCTCAATTTAACTGTCAAGCATTGTGGAATCAGGATAAAATCTGAATCTGTAATTAATTTCTCCATATTCATGCTAGTGTAATCATTATGGATGAAAAAAAAGGAAACAGGCAATTAGTTACAAAAAATAGCTAATAGCAATCTAGCAGTTGAACACTATTCCTGAAAGGAAAGGTTAAGAAAAGTTGGTATTTATAGTATGTATAGTAGATTAAATGTTAAAGGGAACCTGTCTCCCCCTCAAGGTGATTTTAAGTAAAAGAGCCACCTTGTGCAGCACTAATGCTGCATTCTGTCAAGGTGGCTCTTTTATTTAGGGTACCTTCCACCGCAAAAATAATTCACACTGCGGGGCTGGGAATCTTGGGCATGCGCAGTAGTTATCTGCAGCTCTCATGCCCAAGATTTCCCAGCCCCGCAGTGTGAATAAATCATAAGTGACTACGGGGTGGCCACGCCACGCAGGTGCGATAGGAAGGCCAGGAAGTCATGAGAGAGGACGGCCAGCGGTCACTGCGCATGCCCCAGAATACATACTACAGCGCAGTCGCCAGGATTTGAAAAGAAAAATGAAGAGGCGGAGCAAACAACGTAGGAAGACATGAGTGATGGATGTGAGGCGTCTCGGTCAGATGGGGAAAGACATGCCCCCCTGTCAAGTATCAGGTATGTCTGACCAATTTTAAAAAAGATTTTAAAATTGATATGGGTATGGAGCACGTGGGTCTATTGAACGCCTGACCAGCTTGTATTATTAGCTAAGACTCATGTTTTTTATTTGATAGTCCGCTTTTGGGCTTGTTGGTGCTATTATTGCACCTTAGTCTATGCACATGCACTTTATTGTCTACTAGCAGTTAAGCATTCCTAATTACACAGGAATGTTGTTTCATATTTTGAGGTCTTATAGCCTAACAGGCACACCTTGTGCAATATACTGAATATTGTAATAATATGTATGTATGAAATGGAATACCCTGTCTCCTGAGGAATTTGGTTTGTTCTGTTTCCCCTCTGTCTGATTCCTTTATTTTATGTCTGGTTTGAGACAATTATTTTGTTTTGTTAATTTTGTGTTATTTCAATAAAATTCTTTTATATTATTTTGAGTTAGACACTTCTTGATCATACCAATAGCTTAGCAACTATAAGATCAGTATGTTTATTGATTATGTAGAGTGTTACCCTTCCTATGTTTAAGGAAATGGGTTTGGGTGGTGTGTTTATTCACTATTCGAGTATGGACCGCGATATCCGGAATCATGCGGCTCTCCTGACCCAAACCCTTAAAAGTTTGTAGTATACAGTCATAATATGGCAGAAATGTATCAGCTCGTACTGACCCTCCATAGGAAGCATTTTGTTTCTCACTATGATTTTATATGAATCTTTGAAGATAAAAAAAAGGTTTCATCAGATGTCGTTTAATAACTGTATTATCTCCCTAAAGCGATACAACACGAATGGAACCATATACTGGCACAAAAAGTGTTTACAGCTTAGCAGTATGGAACTGTAGTATCTCCAGTGTGCAACCACACAGGTCATACATACCAGAGCAAAGAAAGACTGAGTGAAATAACTACAATTAACATTTCCTATCAAACTTTTCGAACCTTCCATACAAATGAGTGTTGTGATCTGGTTGGTCACCACAGACAACACTACTATTTTTATGGCAGTAGGTTTTATAAATTCCTCCATTGTCTGATCTAATCTTGGTTCCTGATGTTTTACACTTGTGGATTAACTTCGGCTTGCAGAAACCAACAACAGCCTATGCAACCATTATAGGGAATACAGGGTGGTGTTTGTATGTAAATGTGTGACAGGAGTTTTTATGGCATGTAATAGACTCAGTGGTAAAATGTTAAACGGTTCTTGATTACCAAGAGGAATTTAAACACAACAGCTGAGGACCTGCTTTTCAATAAGGAAGATGCATAGGAAACAATTTTTTTCAGCGTATGGCAATCTAAACACTGCCTTGAAAGTTTTGACTAGTTTGCTTAGTATAGAATAATCCTATACAGATGGCCTTAGCATCTTTATGTCTCCTGACCCAAGGTCAACAGCATTATAGGCATACATGAGGCTGATGAGTTTGGGTCAGGAGATCTGCGGCCAGTTATCATGGTCCATACCCAGATAACGTTTCACAGACTTATGAATGAGACTGTAGGAAAGTAAATAAATAATTTATATGTGTGCAGAAGGAGAGAAAGAAATTTCACATTACCAAACACAAGTAATAAGTGAATCAGGTATAATTCGAATTAACTGTTCATGTGGATTTTCCTGGGATATTCGTTTCACATAAAAGTTATTCTCCGTGATGTTAATGTTCCTTGCTAAGCTCTGGGGTCTCCTCAATGCAAGGAGCATAATAAAAGTGATATGTAAATATAAATCTCTATATTCACTTCAGGACTTGTCTCTCCAGGCCCCTCTGATTCTTAATGTCACCCATCCGGAAACCGTAAAATCTTCAGATCCCTGTCACTCGTGATGAAATCCCCAGCCCTCTCGAACTAGGCTAGGACTTCCAGCTCTGATGAGACCATGAGGAGTTCTTCACAATGTTATGACATCACAACATGCAATGTAATCTTGCGCGTGCATGTGTAGAATTGTCCCGGGCCTCATCAGAGCTGTAAATCCGGCTTATCTGGAGAGGTGAATATTGAGGTAGGTATAACCTTTTCATGTCACTTTACGGTTTAGTAAAATGTCTGCCAACAGTCACCATTTTGGTCTATCCGCGCAGATACAAATTGGCAAATGCAGATTTTTGTGAAACTCGACTTAAATTAAATTCCACTCTAATTTATTTGCTCATCTGTACCCTACACGCTTTCAAAATGTTCTCATAATATAGTGGATGAAGGCAGGAAAGATATTCACAATTACTTATGAAAATGATGTTTGATGAATTGGGAAGCTGTCATACTAGTTTGCACCCTTTTCTGCACCATGAATGCAAGACTTCATACAACATTGTAATACAAATGTAAATTATGACATATGGCAGATATAATGGTACTATCCTGCACAATAACCAAAATCTTAGAGCAGTACATTTACAGAGTAGGCACTATGTGGTACTACCCATGCAGTCTTTCAGTAATGAGGAAAAAACAATTTTTTTTAAATGTTTTATTGTTCAAAAGCATTTCTTGCTGATTTTTCATAATTTGCAGGCACTTGGATCAGAATATTCAAATCCATTTTCTGGTCTGTGGGTGTGTTCAGATGAGAGATGTCCGCTTTAGACTGCTGAATGACGCACTGAGTGGTGGGGATCTCAGGACCCGGACAGGTCCCAACGGTCTGTAGGCAATTCAAGTGTGTGCCAAATATGAATAATTAGTAAAAAAAGTTTACTTACTGTTTAAATATTATAAGTTTTATATCAATTTTTTGTAATGACCTGCAGAATAGGGTTAACATGCCACATATACCACACAGGAAATGTCACATTGAAGAAATTGCTGTTTTTACTTTTTTCCACCATAAAATATTCATGCAACTTTGCTATACGCTATATATGCCCCAAAATGGTAAAATGAAAAATGACAACAGGCAAAACAGAACCAGGCAATGAATACATTGATGGAAAAACAGCGATGAAAAAAAAATCACTGAGTGATTTTTTTTTCCTGGAAAATCTGCTATTCTAGAGGCAGTGGGTTTTCTGGAACTTTCTTCAGGATATGCAATCAATATCAGATCAGCCAACTCTCTCACTAACCAGCTGATTAAATGAGCAGTGGTTGCATTGCCATATTCCTATCATTGTTTGTTAGACACAGCTCCATAGATTTTGTAGCAGTTTTGTTCTCGAAATGAGTTGCATCACTGTGTGCCCTTCAATCTGAGGACTGTAGTGGCCAAGTATCCATCAAGACCTTAGATAATGGAATCACTGATGGTCTAATAAAGTTACAGTTTTGGTTGCAGTTTTACCGTATGTACTTGAGAATAAGCAGAGATTTTCAGCCCATTTTTTAGGCTGAAAGTGCCCCTCTCAGCTTATACTCAAGTCATTGTCCCAGGGGGGTAGGCGGGGGAGGGGGAGCGCAGAAGCCGGTGGCTGTCAGATCATACTCACCCACTCCTGGTGCGGTCTCTGCACTTCTCTGCTTCTCAGATGGTCTCTGGCGCCGCAGCTCTTCCTGTGTTCAGCGGTCTTTTGCGTCCTCTGGCTGTGACGTTCAGGTCAGAGGGCGCGATGATGTGGTTAGTGCATGCCCTCTGCCTGAACAGTCACTGCAGAGACCCGAATGACAGAGCGGTGCCGCACAGCAGTGGAACGGTGACAGGTGAATATCGCAGGTGCTGGGGCCCTGAGCCAGCGACGACACCGGCACCTAGCCTCCATAGCGCGCCGGTGTCCCCGCCTGCTCAGGACACCGGCACCTGGCCCCCAGTGACGAGAGGTGAGTATGTCATTTTTTAAAAAAAAATTTAATCGCAGCAGCAGCATATGGGGCATATATATCTATGGAGCATCTTATGGGGCCATAACCTTTATGCAGCATTATAAGGGGCATCTTATGGGGCCATCAACCTCTAAGGAGCAGCATATGGGGCATATATATCTATGGAGCATTTTATGGGGCCATAACCTTTATGCAGCATTATATGGAGCATCTTATGGGGCCATGAACCTTTATGGAGCAGCATATGGGGCATATTATTCTATGGAGCATCTTATGGGGCCATCACTAACCTTTTATGCAGCATTATATAGGGTCGGCTTACACTCGAGTATATACATTATTTATTTTTTTTTTTTCAAGAGAATGCAGTGAGCAAAGCTTATCCGTATAATAGGTGATAACTTGCTGACCAGTTGGTATCCAACAGTGGGGACCAGCACCAATAGGTATAAACATTCCCCAACCTACCAGACGGGAAGCTTTAATAAACCCTGTTACAAAATGGCAAGGGAGGTCTCACTCTTTGCAGTAACCCAACACGGCCACTTAGGGTCCCGTTACATTTAGCAATGCACCAGCGATCCCGACAACGATACGACCTGGTCAGGATCGCTGGTGCGTTGCAAAATGGTCACTAGTGAGCTGCCAAACATACAGATCCCTCCAGCGATGCAGCAGCGACACAGCGATCTGTCGGGGGTCGCTGTTACCTGTCACACCGCAGCGATTCTGACGACGTCTGCCTGCGTCCATGAGTTCTGCGTCGCCAACAACGTCGCTAGTCGGCACCGAACACAGCAATGCATGCTGGCCAGCAGGACGCCAACGATGAAAAAATGGCCCAGGCCATTCAAGCATGATCAGCGATATCCAACGGGGGGGCCAGTCGCAGGTACGTGTCACACAAAGTGAGATCACTGTTTCGTCACAAAATCGGTGACGCTTTAGCGATCACGCTAGCGATCTCGCTGTGCGAGAAAGGCCCTTTACTAAGCTGTCACCAAACAATAATATCATTACAGCAATTACCATTTGGTAAACCATTAGTAAAGCACACAAAAGAGCTTGGTTAGAATAAAGAGCAATTTTCACTGTGAGCGCAGCTGCAGATGGCTGTGGGATCCTGCTCTGTATGCCGGGTTCCCATTTCATTTCGTATGCTGGGTTCCCACATCCCGAAAGTTCTACCAAAAGTCAGACTCTTTCGGGGGCATTAGGAGCATTTATGAACACGTTTGACACCAATTTATATTTGGTAAAACCATCAGTCTGGGGAAGCGCAGTCTTTTTTTTTTTAAATAAAAAGAGCTCCAGATTGGTGAATGGAATATGGGCCATAGGCCCCATTCAGATGTCCGTGTTGCATCCATATTTTCATGGATGTAACATATGCCCATTATAGTTTATGCTGCTGTTCACATGTCCGTGGTTTTCACAGACCGTGTGTCTGTGCAAAGCACATGGAGACGTGTCCATTTTTTGCCCAACAGCACAGAGTAAAAGGGCCAATACAGGTCTATGGGTCTGTGAAAAATAAGTACTGTACAGCACACTGTTGGCAGCGGATAAATCAGAATACTCTCCAAACATGTGATAACAAAGCTTCTTTATTCAGGAACAAACAGGAACAGTATATGATAAGCTTAATAGATCAGGAATAAATCATGTGTTTGTCTCTATCTGTGCAGCATCTACAGCAGGCTGCTTCTCTCATACACAGACACAGGAAAAAACAGGAAATACAGTCAGATGCTATCCCCATGTGAGCCTCTGGGAGTTTTTTTTCGTTCTAACTTTATAAACCGCATACAAATCTAGCAACTAAACACTCATATACAGGAATGGCGTTGTTGCACCAAACATGTTCCAACACCCACACTCAACAATTAATTATCCTGTTAGCCCCATTGCGGTTCTGAAATCCACAAACTTTGCTCTTGATAATGGCTTTGCAATACCATCAGCTATCATGTTGTCAGACTCGCAATAAACAAACTCAAGTGCACCACGTTCCACTAAGTCATATAAGTGGTGATGTTTTACATCAATATGCTTAGTTCTTGCACTAATCTTCTCACTGCTGGCAAGTTTAGGGGGTTTTAACACATAGCGATATCGCTATAACGTCACCGATTTTGTGACGTTATAGCGATATCGCTATGTGTGATACTTACTTCCGACCGGCTCCCCCCGCTGTCCTTCGCTGATTGCGCGAGAATGTCTGGCTCCATTTCTCATCGTCAGCTTCCTGCTGGGCTTCCTGCTGTGACGACGAACGACGTGTGGAGGCGGGCGGGAGGACGTCAGGATCGCTGTGTGTGAAAGGTGAGTATCGTGCGCTGCGTCGCTGCTGCATCGCTGTGAGGTCTGCCTGTGTGACAGCTCACTAGCGATCATTTAGCGATGCACCAGCGATCCTGACCGGGTCGGATCGCTGGTCGGATCACTGGTGCATTGCTAAATGTAAAGGGGCCTTTTAATGCATCCTTGGTTGTCCTCATAGATAACTGTTGGGTGAGCTAATGGTATGCTGAAATCTTTCCAAAGTTGTTTCAACCAAATTACTTCTTGACTTACATAAGCAGCAGACATATTTTCTGCTTCTGTAGAAGATAATTCGACTGACACTTGTTTTCTGCTGGACCAAGAAATTTAATTTTCTCCTAACTTGAACAAGCAACCACTTGTTGATTTCTGATCACTTGAATCTCCAGGCTAATATGCATCCACATAACCTCTAAGAGTGAGATCTCCTGATGCAGATATCTTAAGATTTAACCTTTGAGTTCCTGTAAGATATTGAAGAATTCTCTTAATTACGTTCCAGTCTCTTTGGCGTGGCTTGCTTACACGTCAGCAGAAAATTCCAACTGTGGCTGTGATATCTGGACGAGTTGTGGTTGCTATGTACAGAAGCACCCCCACTGCTTGTCTGTAACTCTCATTGCTGCGTAGCAGATCTTCTTCTCCTTCCAACTTTAAGAAGGACGGATCCATTGGTGTTGACTCTTTTGGAAATGACGAAAAGATGGAAGAACGATCTCTTGGCTCAAATTTGTCTCTGACACTACCTTTGGCAAAAAAGACGGGTCAAGCCTAAACATTAACCGATCCTCTAGGATATGCAAGTAGGGATCCCTAACTGACAGTGCCTGTAATTCACCCAAACATTTTTACGTGGTGACTGCCACTAGGAATGCCGTCTTTAAAGAGAGAAAGTTGATCATGTATTCTTCCTGTGGCTAAACATACCTAATACAAGGTTTAGGTCCCATGGTGGAACGGTCTCTCTAACTGTGGGTCTTAACCTGGTAATGGCTCAAGAGAACCTTGCCACCCAAGGGTGGTCTGTTAAAGGGTAGTCCATAAAGGCGCTAAGGGCAGAGACTTGTACCTTTAGCGTCCTAGGCCTTAGGCCCATCTCAAATCCTCTCTGGAGGAAATCCAATATTCTGGGAATGTCTAGGCGGGCTGTGCTCGAAGTAGATTCTCCCCCACGTTAGAACAGAACCTCTTCCTTATTTTGGAATAGATCACTGACGTCACTGGTTTCCCACTTGCCTGCATGGTAGTTATCACTTTGTCTGATAACCCCCTAGAGCTTAGGATTTTCTGCTCAGGATCCAGGCCATCAGGCGCAGAAGATGAGGGTCTTGGTGCCAGAGGGGACCTGGGACAGCAGGTCGCTTCTGTCTGGAAGGGGAACTGGATCTTCCAAAGTCATGCGGTGTAATACTGGAAACCATCTCCTCTTGGGCCAGAAGCAAGCTACTAATATCCTGACAATATTGCATCGTCTCCAATACTGCCTTTAGCTCTCTGTAATTGGAGGATCTTCTCTGGTCTTCCGAGGACCATGTACCTTGCAGGAAACAACCCTCCACCTCTGAGCTCCATCCATTCAAACTTGCATTGGTGTTAATACTGACGCAGGAAGAGAGGATCCATGGCACTCCTCTTCCGAGATTGTTCCTGGATGTCCACCATGACAGGGATTTTCTTAGACTGGCAGGGATTCTCATCTTTCTGTCCTGGCCTGAGTGATGCCTGTTCCAGGAAATAAGGACCGAACTCTGAAGCCATCTTGAATGAGCCTGACTCCAACATACACTTGGAATACAGGATGTCATCAGGCCTAGGATCCTAATGATGTATCTGATGGAGATTGTCCTCTTCCTCTGCAATGCCCGGATCCTGCTTCTGATTTCTTCCTGTTCCACGCAGGGCAGGGAAGACATCCTGCGATGGGTATCGAGGAGGACTCCTAAAAACACCTGCTGGGTCCCTGGACGTAGGTTGGATTTCTCCCAGTTCACTTGCCAACCCAGGCCCTCAAGAATGTTGATAGTCTGGGCCAGTTGTTGATTGAGGTGGATAGCCGAGTCTGCTACCAGCAGGATGTCGTCCAGGTAGGGGACCATGATAATCCCTTGCCTCCTCAGAAAAGCTGCCACCTCCGTCATTCTCTTCGCAAAGATGTGAGGGGCTGAGGATAGGCCAAATGGAAGGCACGTAAACTGGAAATGGTGGCCCGAACTCAGATGGTCTAAAGCGTACCTCAGATATTGGCGGTGGTCTGGGAGAATTGGCATGTGGTAGTATGCATCTCTCAAGTCTAAAGTGCACATGGTGTTGTCTCTCCCTCTTAGCTGGATGCTTGATTTTATTGTCTGCATTTTGAATCTTTGGTACCTGACCCACTGATTCAGGGGCTTTAGATTTATGATGGTTCGATATTTATGCTTGAAGGCTTTTTTATGGAGAACAGGGAAGAGTAGTGGCCCTGATCTATCTCTAAAACAGGTACCAACTTGACTGCCCCAAACTCTAAAAGGTTCCTGATATCTGTCCAGAGCCTGTTTTGCGCGGAGAGGGACTAGGGTTTGATGGTGTAAAACCGTTGGGGTGGGATATGGGAGAAGTCTATCCTATAACCTTCCCCTATGGTCCGCAGGATCCACTGGTTGTCCGTTATGGTTCCCCATTCTCCCAGGAAAAACTGCAGTCTCCCCTCTACCTTCCTGGCATCAAGACCTTCTATGTGAGCTTGAGGTGAACTAGGTAGATCTACCTTTACCTCCCTTTGGGTAACTCCACCTGCCTGATTTTCCCTTCCCCTTATAGTCCTGCTTAGGGGACTGACAGGGTCTACGAAAGGAACGGCATCTCCTGGCTTTTTCATCAGGGAACCCCTTCTTGTCGTCAGCGGCCCTCTCTAAAATGTCGCTTAGTACTGGACCAAAGTCATATGTACCTGGGAAAGGGATGGATCAGAGCTTGCTTTTTGACTGGCAATCCCCTGACCATTTTTTAAGCCAGATGCCCTGCTGCGCCGAGGTAGAGCGCACATTACTCTTAGCTGCAAACCTCACAGACTCCGCTGAAGCATCTGCTATAAACTGCATCACCATCTTCAACAAAGGGAGGGACTCTGATATAACCTCTCTAGGGATGTTAGATTTTATCTGAGTGGACAGCTTGTCAATCCAGACACACATGCACCTAGCTACCGATGTGGCCATTATATTGGTCTTAAAAACCACCGCAGAAGACTCCCAACTCCTCTTCAACAGTCCTTCTGCTTTCCTATCCATGGCGTTCCACAGGCTGGAAGAGTCCTCAAATGGTGTAGCAGTCTTCTTTGCCATTCTGGCAATAGGAATGTCCACTTTGTGGATTTTCTTCCATTCCTTGATCTCCGAAGGGTCAAAGGGGAGATGGGCCTTAAAGTCCCAAGGGATGACCAGTCGCTTTTCTGTATCTTCCCATTCTTCCAGGATCATAGCTTTAATGTGCTGATTAACCAGGAACACTCTATTCCTTTGTTTTCTTAGTCCCCCAAGGGACCTCCGATTCTTCAATTTTCATAGTGTTCTAACCGCCTTCAATAGGTCGTCCGTATTTTCAGATGAGAAAAAAAAACTTCTTCCTCTCCTCTGACGACCTCTGGGAAAAATTTTCTTCACCATCTTCAGTGTCTTCCTCTGAGTAATACGAGTATGGGTATGCTTCCTCCAAGGATTCCTCGATCTCCCATCTGGCTCTCTTGTGATGGGAGGTGCTTGGATCCGGTTGCGGCGACACAAGACTGGCAACGATGCTCTGGACTTCTTCCCTATTTATGGCCTGCATATTTGTTAATAAGGACGCCTGTTCTTCTTTTAGGAATTTTGCAACACACTCCTCACATAACTGCTTTGTTTATGAACCTGCTATCCTGGTGTTGCAAGTCGGGCATCTCTTCATTCTTTTTCGGGAAGAGGAGCCAAATCTTAAGGGAGTCCCTTTATCCTAATAAAAAAGACGGAACATTTTCTATTCTTACTGAGTGACCAGTGACATGTGGTAAAGCAGGCATTATGGGGTTACTTACACTGACCACGGACTGCTCGGCTGGTGCTTCTGAGCTGGGTGGATTAACCTCCATGGTTCAGACTGTGCGCACCACCCATTCTGTGAGTACACTTTTAAAGGTTAATAGGAAAAATTGATGTCTGACTTAACAGGACTGGATTTTCCTTTTCTTTTTCTTTTTCAAAAGAAATTATAGTGCATACAAAAGAAAATTTTCATGGTCGACATGACCCAGTCTACGCGTTTCGACTGCACTAGGCAGTCTTACTCATGACCTTCAGATTACTCCCATAGCTCTTTCAGGCATTCCTGGTTGGAACGCACGCTGAGGCGCCCCGATCGGAAGTGCCCTATATAAACCGGAGGTGTGCATCCTCAAAAGGTGTCCGGCTGGAAACGCGTTCCACGCTGGAACGCACGCTCACTCGTGTGACCGGAAGTCAGTAGCCATGGCGGCGTGGAGCCGAGAGCCCCCCAGAGAGGGAAGCGGCAATGTCGGTAGCTTCTCTGCTCCACCGACAAGCTGAGGGACTCCTGCCCAGTGAGGTATTAGCGACGGAGCCTCTTGACAGCAGGAAGGGAAGAGATCCAGTTCCCTCTAATCCCACTGAACCCCAGTAAGTATCGTGCTCCTGCGCTCCTCTTGTGCACCCTGTCCTGCTAGAGACAGGAAAAACACTGGGGTTGAGGCGGAAGGGGGGGCTTTTAACCTCTTGTGTGTTTCCTGTCCCTAGAGTATAAATAGGACTACCTCCTGTTGTGCTGTAATGAGGGACATCCTGGAGAAATATATGTAAATAACACAGTTGTGTTTTCAAGAACACAATCTCAGCGCTTCTGCACTAAAAAACTCAGATTCACATGTAGAGCACCATAAAATAAATGGTTCTATAATAATAAATAATAATACATTAGAATAAGCTGCTAAAGATCTGCGACAAAAATGCATTACACAAAGGTGTAAAAGCATTAAAAACTCACCAAAACACAATAATCAGAGCAGATTGTTACTGCTAATTTTGGTGTGGAGAAAACAATATTTTTGTACAGGGGAATATGGCCTTAGTCTTCATAAAAATCTATATGATCAAACAATACACATCAGGAAAAATAAATATCTACAGAGAACTATAGATAATATGCACATATACAAGTGTATATTCACATCAGCGTCAAGCTTTCACCATCACCACATTAAATCATTTTCAGTCTTTGATTTATTTCCTGTTATTGATTTATCATATTCGTTGGACAGACGGGCGCTGAAAACCACCGTGCTATATTAAGGCAATTATTACTATGAAGAGACACAATTAAGAATGGCTTCATATTGATTCTGGTAGCTGAACCTTAAACCTTTTAGCCTTGGAAACTAGCACAGAACGATAAAAAGGTGAGTTTGACACCAGTACTGGAATTACATATATTAGTCTCCGGTCTCCTCCTTCCATGTCTGTGCTGCTGATTACATCTCAAGAAAAAGAGCTGGCACAAGTCATTTTTCTTCCTTTGTTAGAGAATTTGCCGTGTTAGCATTAAGCTTATAAATGTATTAAAGGTTTTGTGTTTTATATCTTGCATCCAATGGATTAACCCCTGCAGTGCTGTTGGAGTTAATCTTGTCAATGTTTGAAGAGGATCTGAAAGCCTTTGCTGAGCATTCTGGGTATCTGACAAAGAAAAGGGTAATTGTCTTACAATGCACAATGGGATCATACAATACACTCAAGAAGAGCAAACTATTTCCTGTAAAGTTATGCGGTTTTGCAAACAGATAGTTTTTTGTTGTTCCTTAGAAGACCTCAGTGTTTCTCAACGCCTAGATTAGATTTAAATACCAGCAAGCACTATTAACCTGGCAAACTGCGCACCACGGATTTTAAAGGAGTACAGTCTGAATATAAAATCCTTTATAGTAAAAGTTTGTGCAGTAGACAAACAGGTGTTTCTTAAAGGAAAGTTTCATTTTGACAGTTCAATTTGCACAGTAATTTAGGCCTAATACTATATCAGTTTGCCAACAGGTGGAACAACAGAGCATCGCAATAATAGATGTGATAACATATTACGCTATTATAAAAACTTGAAGCAACTCCGACAGGTAAGCATTCTGGTAATAGTAAAATGCACCCAATATATACCTGTATCATTGTACTCTTTATGCCAGGTTCACATTGTAATTTGTCACACAATGGCTTTGTCAGAGGTTCTCCAGAAAAACCATGGGCCTGATCCATTAAGTCTTTTACACCAGAATTTCATCGTATAAAGCGTGAAAGTTTTGGTACAACTTGAAGCCATGCTGAACTTGAGACGTTTGCCGGTCTCATGACACTTTCTTACTCCGGCAGGAGTGAAAATAAGATTTGTGGCAAGGCAAATACTGCCACTTGGGTTTCAGTAAAAAAATTGCACCATTTGTCTCATACAGGGTCTTTATTTTCCTGTACATTCTACATTGATGTGGTTTGTGGTTAAAAAAAATACAGTTGACAGGATGAGAGGAGTTAAAAAAAAAACAAAACAAAACAGAAAAACATTACATTCCTGTAAGAATGGATTTACGGATGAAAAATGCAATGAAAATACATACTCAAAGTTAGTTTTTGCCCCAAATACATTTAAGTTGAAAAGGTGGTATCCCCCTTTAATTTAAATGATCAAAATCTATTATTTATTCATCCACGGCACCGTATGGATGCACTGCGGACACTTCTGGTTTTAATTTTTTGGTTATTAAAATGTATACACACTCAAGAAATGTCAATTCATACTGCAGATTTCACCCTTTTAAATGCAGAAGATGAAGTAGTCCACTAACATTATCCTGTCCTCCTCAAATGCAATTTATCTGCAGGGTTAATCTGTAGATTAATAGCATTAGAATGCCACCCACCTTACTGGGAGTGCAGCTACCAGGACAAAGTGAACCTTATTGCTCCCGGTAGCTGTTGACTTTCAGTCACGCAGGTAGGTATGCCCAGAGTATCTTCAGTCATCACTCAGTACACAGTGAGCAGCTGCTGTAAGCACGCCCCGACACGGACAGCACACTCTTTAGCGTATCAATGCACAGTGAACTGTCAAAGTACCGGGTGTGCTTACATATGCCACTCATAGTATATTGAGCAGTAACTCTTCCGGCTCCATGCCCACCCCTATGATTCATAGCCAGAGGCTCCCAGGAGGGATATAGTTAAATGGGTTGTCAGCACAAAACAACTGTTCAAACCAAGGACTGGCGCTCAGTCAATCATGGCGTGGCCAATCATTTAAGTACACCTTCCCACAAAGCTTGTTTGCCTTAATCTCCACCACCCTTCTTTGATAGCTCTTTGCAGAGATAGATGGAATAAAAGAAAAAGGGGCAAGGTGCATTTACATGATTGGTCCCGCCCTGATGTACTTTGTTTGAGCACTCATTCTGTGCGGGCAGAGTCCCTTTAGTTTTCTCCCGGGTACCGCACTTTCAGATCAGTTTTGTAATACTATTAACCTGCAGAAAATCCTTACATCTGCACGTTAATAGTATTTAGGGGCATGACAGGTTTCCCTTAAACAATTTTCACAATAATAACAGGGCAATGCCCCATGGGAACACACGATAAGCTAAAAGTGGTGTACACTTGGCAGATTTGTTGGTTACTTCAAAGATAATACTGTTTGTTTTGAATACTATTGAAGGCAAGAAATAGAGCAGCACAAAAATACAAGAGAAAATCCAGGTGCAAAGCTCCCAAAGGCATGTACCAAACCTTTATGATGCAAAAAAATCCAAAAAGCAGGAACAGCACATTGGTTTTTCAGGGTTAAACGAGAGCTGTATATTTATCCCATATGTGCGACGTTTCGGTTCAAATGGCGAACCTTTTTCAAGCCTTGAAAAAGGTTTGCCACTTGAACCGAAACATCACACTTATGGGCTAAATAAACAACTCTCATTTTAACCCTGAAAAATCGTTGTGATGTTCCTGCTTTTTGGATTTTTTGTTCCTTTTCAACAGTTAGGGTATGTTTCCACGGTCAGGAAAGGCTGCAGATTGGACGCTGCGTACTGCCACGGCATCCAAGCCACAGAGTCCAGATGTTACAGCATAGTGGAGGGAATATTATGAAATCCCATCTCCACTATGCGTGCAAATACGCAGGTGGCAGACCTGCGTATACGCACATGCGGTGCGTCTTTAAAGACCGCAGCATGTCTATTTATCTTGCGGAGACGCTCTGTCTACGCAAGATAAATCGCACATTCTATGTATAGGATGCAGTAATTCCACATGTGTTCAATGAACTCATGCGGTATCACTGCATGTACAACAGGAGGAGGTGCTTTGGGCAGAGCGGGTATCCACTGGGTCCAAAGCACAGTAATTCCGGAACATGGACACATGCCCTTACAGAGCAGAAACAACTTTATTAGGATTGAACAAATGTTTCTGCAACAAATCTGCTACTTGGGAGTTTTCACTAACTGTTCTAAATATGACCAAACACAGGAGATGGCCGTCCCCTGAAAGCTGTGGATCTTTCACCATATCCCCTATATACACAAAAAAAAGTTTGGCTAGAACAAGCATCCCTGTGTTATTAGTCACTGCCTCTGGCTTATTGCCCCAAAGTACAAATGTTATTAAATACAAGGTTCTAGATCCTTCTCCCCATATGAAATGAGTAAAGTCAGGAGGCCCCTCTATTTAAGATTTTCAGCCTGTACCAATGGCTTCATATACATGGAGCCCTTAATTCCACAAGTGGAGACATATGAAGTATGACATCACTAAGCAAGTTATCGTACAAAAAACAAAAGCAACTACACAAGTCACAGGCACCTGATTTAGTACTCCCACTAACTTTTGTATTCATTAAATGTGTGTATATATGCATGTTGTGAGTATTAATATACTCGACTACCGCTGCTCTCAACAATAAGAAAAAAATATATATAAATTTTACTCATGAGCACATTTTAATTATCCACATATTAATCTGAAAAGGTTAACTTAACGGCATACAATTATAGCCCAATAAGAACAGAAAGGAGAACATTTCTCCCATTTATGCCTTTAGTTTTGTGTAGCTTTTAGTCATCATACTATGAAGACCATAGGGGAGGGGGTGGTTGTCATTTATAGCTGTTGCAAAATGAAAATTGCTGCTGCCCACATCAACATGTCAGATGCCTTCACTTTCCAGCCAGATGACACATGACAGTTAAAATGGAGTTGGTTGCTATAAGCAATGCCCACATTGTTTGCCCTAACTTATTCATTCTCCTCAGACCACGAAAGACAAAATTCGTCAAGTTCTTTGCTCCGGATGAGATCTGCTCCAATTTGTTTCATGACAGCGCTTTAAAAACAAAAAAACATTGAAACTTCCCAATATTCTATGCATGCCTTATTCTCATCATTTCTTCTTGGTGTAAGCGAATGGAAGCATTCATTGACAGCCAGAGGCTGAAAGTTTGCGATGATCAGGAGTCAGGACTTGTTAACACAAGTGCCAGCACTAACCTGCTACCAGGGCATTATAACAATTATTAAAGCCTCTGTCAGTCCCCCCCCGTAATAAAGCATTAGCATAAAGGGGGGGGGGTCCCATGGTCACACAGACCGTAGTTCCACATATTTGAATTTATTTGGCAGTCTTTTGTATTTTACCTCAGGGAGGGGTCAAGGTTTTTTGCCTGTATATAAGGAAATTGTTTATGATTGGTTATATCCATACACATTGGCGCCATTTTAACGGGCCCTGATTGGTGGATTGGTTTTGAGGGTGAAATTTATGATTTAAACCCCTGCATGAGCGGTTTTTCTCCTCAGTCAAGAAATTGTTCCTGAAAAGAAGATTCTCCCCTTTTTATATGTTGTGATGTTTATGGTGGGAAAATCGCCCTCTAAGGGGCGGATTGTGTCTTTGGTATGGTATTAATGGGTATTTATTAATGGATTTGGTTTTAATTATTATATTAACCCAAAATAAACTCACGGCCACTTTTCATCCACTAGAAATGGTGTTGTGTCATTTATTTTATTAAATTGGTATTGTGAGACCATGGACCTAGAGAGCAAGGGTCATCTGGGAAAAAATTAAAACCTTGCCCAGGGGACTGGGTATGTTAAAATAACACCCAATATTTGCCTACCAGTACCTACCTTAATCTAGTACATGCCACGCCATGGTCTGCACCAGCAAAGGAAGTGCAGAAGTCACAGCTTCACCAGAAGCCCATGATTAGCTGCAGTGGTTAGGTGATAGACTAGCACATGGGAACATAGTATGAATGGGTTCTAAGTAAATAGACACAAATTTAATTTTGGAAAATAGTGGCCATGGCGCTTTATTCAGAGTAACCAGTATTAACAAATAAATCCAGAACCATATTTTAATAAATAACTGTATTGACCCATCCACCCAGCAAGCTGGGCGATTTTCCCCTCAAACAATGCACCATGACAAGGATGATTAAACAAAAAAAGGGGGGGGGGGGGGAAGAATTTCTTTTCTCTCAAAATTATCTGAGGTAAATGACAGTTAGTAGTGGTATATAAACCAAATCCTTCCCAGTCAAAACTGAATAAACCAATCAAATTGGCCTAAAAGTGGCAGGGGAAGAAAAAAAAAAAAAAAAAAAAAAAAAAAATTTGATAAAGATATCCAAAGCCAACATGTTATATTACTGCAATGACTCCAATTTTGCAGACTTAAATAGCAGGAATCTATTGTAGTTCCATGCCCATGTATCTAGCCAAAATAGGTCTACTGTCACCACAATAGAAGTTAAAGAAAGTTAGCTCCTGAGGAACTCATTGGAGCATAGTGATGGTGAACCCACAGAAGATTTAGAGTTAAGCATAACCACTTGAATTATTTCATATATCAATGTTACATATACTACAAAGCTGCCTATTATATGTAAGAAATGTGCTTGTTAGGCTGGTTTCACATTAACGCTTTTTAAGCTCCGCCCCCGAGCCGGCTCTCTGCCCAGCGTGCCCGCCCCTTGCTTGTAGCGCCGCCTACTAGCGGACAGCGGCGCCTGCGATCGGCGCACCCTATCTTTAGCATAGGGTGCGCAGATCGTGCGCTGCGCACTTTTGACGGTGCGCCGTGCGCGCCAAAATCAAACTTTTCGGATTTTGGCGCGCACGGCGCACCGTCAAAAGTGCGCAGCGCAGGTCAAAGCGCAACTAGCGCACGGCCTGCGCACGATCTGCGCACCCTATGCTAAAGATAGGGTGCGCCGATTGCAGGCGCCGCTGTCCGCTAGTAGGCGGCGCTACAAGCAAGGGGCGGGCACGCCGGGCAGAGAGCTGGCTCGGGGGCGGAGTTACCCCCGGCTGTGCGTGCGCTTAAAAAGCGCTAATGTGAAACCGGCCTTTCTTGGCCAAAACTCAATTGAGGCAAAAATCTGTATTTGGTGACTGAAATTTCAGAGATAGAATTCTATCAGTAATTTCACCCATGTATATAGGAGATGTCCATGTCCTCCATAAAATGTAATCTTCTCTATCAGTCATGGGGAAGTCTGTCTTCATCAAATACAGATTTTACCTCAGAACTTAGAATTTTGATAATGTCTGATCAATTCTGGCAGAGAAAAAAAAAAAAAAAAAAAAAAAAAATATATTCAGATAAGAGTCATTATAAAGTTTATGTTCATGTGCACTATTGATACAAGTTACGTTATGCTTTAAAGATATATATTTTAATCATTACACAAATAATGCAAAATTAAAAAAAACAAACACTTAATAAATCCTATTGGAGTCAAGTTAAAATCGTATCCTTAAATTGCAGGAAGGCACCTTGGCAGTGGCATGGCCGCTTCCTTTGTATAATTCACTATACCCATCTGCTAATCTAGAATACTTGGTTATCAGGCGCTTCTAGGATTCTTGATCCTGCCTTTGTTGGATAAAAGCCTGGTTCATATCCTATTAGGGTTTGTGCCCACAATGAGAGACTGCATTTTTAGTGTCAAAACATGGTGTCTTCCAGTTCCAGCAAAGTTGATGTAATTTATCGAAGTCTCAGGTCCACTGCAGGTCACACACACTTTAGGCCATGTTCACATATTCAGTATTTGTAAGCCAAAACCAGGAAGGGAACAGTATAATAGAAACACGTCACCACTTCTGTATTTTTCACCTACTCCTGGTTTTGGCTTTCAGATACTGAGGTAAAATACGGACCGTGGCCTAAAATGGATCTGCTGAGAGAGTTTCAAACCCACAAGTCAATTTCTTTGGGTTGTGTGGAGATGTGTCCCACAGACTTGCATTAGGAAGCAGAAAATCCACAAAAAAACCCACACCACAAGCACGTTTAGGCCATTTCTGAGCAGAACACTGAAAATGCATTTTAATCCACAGGAGTATCAGTGTTGTCAAAGGCAAATATCAGAATGAACCAAAACAAAGCAGCTTTAACACCTCTACCAATGAGGTAAAATATATGCAGGGTCAGAAACAGAAGTAACCCAATTTACCTCATGTTGCAGATTCTCATGGTGGGAATGAACAATTACCATGTAGTTTCTATTGCATCCATCCAGCAGAGGCCATTCATCTACCTTAGCTTTCTGAGTGTTTATTCAGAGGTCACACAATATATAAAGCAAAGTTTCTCCTCAGGAACAGTTAATATGCGTTTCCACCAGCCACATACAATGCCTAATAAAATGGCTGAGTGCACATTCCCCACCACAAACTCAAGCCAGTAGTCCTCAGTAAAAGAAACGGCGTCCATGTCCACTTGTGCATGCGGCACATGTCCAGAGAAGCCTTTTCCATGGCACCTGAAGTCTAGCAGTAGTCAGCCACTTACTGCACAGGAATGTCCTCACAGCCCTGTCCTGCTGTACATACTTCACATTCCTTCAGATATTAAGCATGGAATGCCTACAACAGCCATAACACGTGTAACCCAATACTCGTTCGACAAGTTTTGAAAACGTGTCCTGATAACACGCAAGTAAACTGAAGGGTTTCTAAATTATTAGCTTTATTGCCAAGTAGCACAACATCAGGCCTGTGTTACATAATCTGTAATAACCCCTCATTCACATGGATTACACCATATAGTTAGTAACTAGACCATAGATGACAAACAAAAATGGCTGCCATTTTTATAGGTTTTGCATATCAGCTAGATCCTGAACACAAGGGATTCATAGGGTCAATAAAGGATCTGGAAAACCAAGGCCGATAAAGCCATTGTTTATTTATGATCGATTAGTCATGTCTGTTCCTTAGACAGCACAGCTCTATTAGGAGGATAAAAAGTAAGAAAAATAAAGTCGTTGTAAACAAAGCAGACATGGCAGGAGTCACACGTGAACAATGCCTCCCTTTATCCGTAGTCTACAAGCTCAGTCTTCAAGGATGTAGGCTGACATCATAATTACACAATTCCAGGAGGGAACATTCTGGAATATTCTATAACAGCATAGAAGTCAATGTTGCACTATACTTTAATACTCTTTCCATATTATGAATATTACTTTTGTTGAAGCTAGTCAGATTTCTTTTAACAAATAAATATATATTGAATTGCAGTGAAATATTAACAAAATAAAACAGTTACACCAAGGTAGAATAGTGCACGTTGCAGCTCTTTATTGACATTGGCAAATTAAAATAGAATAAATTAACAAGTATTTTCTCAAAAAATGGTTTTATACAAAAATACTGTCAAAATTTCCTAAAAAGCTTTCAAACACAGTAGTATTTTCCAAGAACTAAATTAACTATATTAGCACAGTGTCAAACATTTTTTTTTGGAGGGGGGAGCGGAGCATTTGTGAAATGTTTACACTGAGTACATTCCACCCTTATTGTTGTATATACATGGGTGAAACACAAGCAACACAGGATAAAATAAAAACAAATAAAAATTTAAATAACAGTAGGACTTCTCCTGATCCAGCAAGGCATGGCCCATATTGTTAAAACTTCCAGTTAAAATAAAAAGTAAATGGTGTACAGCAATGCATAGATTTAACTGAAGCAAGATGGCAGCACTAGTGCAGCAATGGACCTGCTGCCGAGGTTCATGCAACCAACAATTTTCTGCCATGTTGATGCAGAATAAGAAAATTGAAATGGAGTTTGTCAAAACACAATTCATGGACGACTTGATGCGACAGGAGACAAATCTGCTGAAACACCCTAATAGTGGCTCAATTCACAAGGCAGTTGGAGGGGGAGTCAAGAATAAAAATGTGGGAATCAAAAGGAAAAAAAAAAAAAATATATAATATATATTCTGTACAGATTAATAGTGGACTCTGGAAGCAAGATTCGGTGTCCAAGTAGGAATGTTCAAATTTCTCTTTTTTTAATTATTGTATATTTTTTTATTCCAGGCCTAACAGCTCACTCTGTTTGGCTGCTGTTTGCAAACGAAGTCCGTCATAAAATCAAATTCATTCTGTCCCAGCCATAGCTCTGGTAATTCTTTTATACGATCCAAACCCATTTCTAGCACCAAGGACATTAGAACTTCCTCATCGATGAAGTCTGTGTCTATAACGCTAGGAGGCAGCATTGCTGCAGGGACGTGGCTGACTGACGGAGGCATGCCAGTGCTGTGCTTTGGATTGCAGTCTCTGAAATGCTGGTTTGTCCCATTTAGCTGATGATTTGCAGGATGCAAGTCCGGCATATAGTGGTTGTGTTGGTAAGGGTGATGTGTAAAATATTGGTTGTTCAGCTTCTGGAGCTGCATACTAGCGGTAAGCTGTGCTCCTTGATTTGTAACATGGGCTCCCATGAACTGTGAATTGGTAAACCTTGCCGCCTGTGCCATACTGCCATTAGGATGCCCACCGTTCACATTCCCGGCCACCATGGCATGCCTGATGCCATTATTAGAGTTCATATTCCCTGTGCTGTAGTGCATGTGTTCCCCCATCAGGCTGTTAAAGGCAAGTTGTTGTTGCTGCTGCTGATGGTGAGGATTTGGAAATTGACCCATTCCCATCCGATGGGCTGGATGGTGGTGAAGACCGTTTGTACCATCTGGAAACCGACCATGATTCATTGCCATTATATGGTCTGCCATCGTACACCTAGGAAGAGAGTAGAGAAGTGAGAGAAATGTAAGTGACACATAGAAAAAACAATTGACACTGAATCTAAGGCATTTGATCTCGCCGCTTATCTAGGCAATGATGAATTAAAAACACAGCAAGTGTCACCATCTGCAGAACTGCTCAGACATTGCTCTCTACAGCCTACAAGCACTTGCTCGTCGGCGCTCGTTTCCTGCATTATGCACTCGGCTGCTGATAGCATGTATACATTACCTTTCAATTCACTCAATCGCTGGAAAATCATTGCCCAACATGACATTAAACAGTACCACTGGAAACCCCTTGACACAAGTGACAAAGGCTCAGGCACATAACACATCTTCAACACTCCCAGCAATGCATTCATTAAGCCCCAGTCACCGCACTTCAGCACTTTCCAGAAACAGTCCTACAAAAGGGCTCGCCATAATCTCATGTCTAATCATTAAACGTTACAGCACATAAGCGGGCGATCGGTGGAGCAGCAGCCATCCCCACAGCCAAATGAGCAGAGAGCCCCCTTGCAGCAACCATGACAGATACATTATATAAATAGTGAACTTCCTACAGCAGGAGATGGAGGAGGAAAGCAGAGGCAGTCAGGGGCTCCAACAATGCAAACAAAGGTGCTACATCATTAGCATGCCCATATGCTGGGGGGCTGCAGCCTGATGTGCTCATTTACAGGATCCAGAACCCAAGTGGATCAGCATTTAGAGGGATTTCAGACCCCCTAAAAACCCACTTAAATAACTTACAACCACATTGGATAAATCACCAGCAGCTCAACTTTCCCATCACACACGACCATGCCAAGGACAGCTAGAGAATAGGTAACCTGACCATTAAGGCAACTTTTACCATGCCCTGAATTATTAATGATGGCACTGCCATCTCTATAGAGCCCAGAGCAGAGGAGACAATGAGCCCAGCTCGCACTTACCCCTTGGGAGCGATGCTAAACTGCTGCTTGGAGGGGATCAGATCCCAGCACACAGGAGGAATCAGCAGCTCTCTTTTGTGTAAGGCGATCCTGCTGCAGCGCTGCCTCACTCCTCAGCGAGAGGCATCGGGGCTGCCAACAATGAACTGTGCTTCTGCTTCCCTGCTTGTTAATATAGGATTGCAAAAGGGAGGAGCAATGGGGGGAGGAAGAGAGAAAAAACAGCCTAGCAGGCAAGCAGCACAAGTAAAACCTGGATTAGGGATAAACACAGGCGGAGCTGGAGCAGATCCAGCAGCCTGATGCTGCTCTGCTGTCCTGGTGACACGTGGGGGCTGCTGCCTGCCACTAGGTGTCTTTATTCTCTCCCCTTTGTATGCAGCACTGCCTGCACTGACAACAGCCTGGCCATCCACTATTTATCAACTTGGCGATAAATAAAAGATAGGATATGATAACATGATGCATTAAATGTGCTCGGCAGCAGATGGGAAGTGTCATGTATTGTCCTTGGGTGTCTCCTAGTATTAAAAGGACAGGGCACCTAATGGAGAGGCACTCACATGGTGACAGTGGCAATGATGAGAGCAGGACTGCATAGAAACCCCCCCAAAAAACTTTATACCCACACATGTGCTGCCATAGTGATATAATGGGAAAAAAAGTCAAATGTCCATCAAGTTCAGCCGAAAGGAAAGAGTATATGGTTAGCGTAGGTAATCAGATATGCAGTGTTCACACACACAGTGTGTTCACAAAAGTTTTTTTTTTCTATTAGCTAAAAAAAATGCACTCGATAGGATTAAAAAAAGATACAGGATATATGTATGATCGCTGGGGTACTGCCAATCACGAATACAGGATATATGTATGATCGCTGGGGTACTGCCAATCACGAATACAGGATATATGTATGATCGCTGGGGTACTGCCAATCACGAATACAGGATATATGTATGATCGCTGGGGTACTGCCAATCACGAATACAGGATATATGTATGATCGCTGGGGTACTGCCAATCACGAATACAGGATATATGTATGATCGCTGGGGTACTGCCAATCACGAATACAGGATATATGTATGATCGCTGGGGTACTGCCAATCAAGAATACAGGATATATGTATGATCGCTGGGGTACTGCCAATCACGAATACAGGATATATGTATGATCGCTGGGGTACTGCCAATCACGAATACAGGATATATGTATGATCGCTGGGGTACGGCCAATCACGAATACAGGATATATGTATGATCGCTGGGGTACTGCCAATCACGAATACAGGATATATGTATGATCGCTGGGGTACAGCCAATCACGAATACAGGATATATGTATGATCGCTGGGGTACAGCCAATCACGAATACAGGATATATGTATGATCGCTGGGGTACTGCCAATCACGAATACAGGATATATGTATGATCGCTGGGGTACGGCCAGTCACGAATACAGGATATATGTATGATCGCTGGGGTACTGCCAATCACGAATACAGGATATATGTATGATCGCTGGGGTACTGCCAATCACGAATACAGGATATGTGTATGATCGCTGGGGTACAGCCAATCACGAATACAGGATATGTGTATGATCGCTGGGGTACTGCCAATCACGAATACAGGATATATGTATGATCGCTGGGGTACTGCCAATCACGAATACAGGATATATGTATGATCGCTGGGGTACAGCCAATCACGAATACAGGATATATGTATGATCGCTGGGGTACTGCCAATCACGAATACAGGATATATGTATGATCGCTGGGGTACTGCCAATCATGAATACAGGATATATGTATGATCGCTGGGGTACAGCCAATCACGAATACAGGATATATGTATGATCGCTGGGGTACTGCCAATCATGAATACAGGATATATGTATGATCGCTGGGGTACTGCCAATCACGAATACAGGATATATGTATGATCGCTGGGGTACTGCCAATCATGAATACAGGATATATGTATGATCGCTGGGGTACTGCCAATCACGAGAATCGGAGTCCGTTGTCATCCATTTGACTGGAACATGGACACCGCTCTGTTCATTATTTAAGCAATAGAGAAAGCTGAGGACAGTGCTCGGCTATTTCCTCTAGACTTTAAAGGGGTTATGTGTTAGGGTACGCGCACACGTTGCGGATTCGTCTGCGGATCCGCAGCAGATTTGGCCCTGCGGATCCACAGCAGTTTTCCATTCAGTGTACAGTACCATGTTATCCTATGGAAAACAAAAACTGCTGTGCACATACTCCACGCGAAACGCAGCAGTTTATTTTCCGCAGCATGACAATTCTCTGTGCGGATTCCGCAGTGTTTTTACACATATTCCATTATAGGAATCCACAGGTGTAAAAATGCGGATGAAATCCGCTAGAAAAACGCAGGAGATCTGGAGTAAATCCGCAGGTAAAACACAGGCATTTTGACCTGCGGATTCTGCAGATTCCGAGCGGAAAAAAACGCCGACGAATCCGCAACATGTGCACATACCCTTACTGTTCAAAGCTTTATCACTTGCTCCAAGATGCTGTATAGATAAGAAAAAAATTACTCTATTCTCCCAGACTGGTATCCTTCCTCCGCTCTCAGGCCTCACGGGTCTCCTGACATACACAGCGTCACGTGACTGTTGCAGCTAGTCTGTGGCTGTTGATTGGCCTCAGGGTTCACATTTCTATCTGATCGGAATAAATACTGTTTTTTACAGTCATACAAAATTCTGAGGTTTGTAGTGATCAGAAGCCACTGATTGGCTGCAGCAGTCATGTGACATTGTCATGAGAATGGTAGGTCTCAAAGTGAAGAAGCATTGCTATTCTGGGAGGTAAGTATTATTATTTGTTTAGGGTGGAGGCCGTAATGGCATGTTTGATCATGGAGGGACACAGTATCCTCATAGTTGGTTGCGTTCCCAGTGGTGGTATACCTAGGGATTGCGCATTTTATCATCTATCCTGTGGCAAGGTGCTAAATTTTATCAGTGGTATAACTTCTTTAAAGGGTAATTCTTTCATTTGCATTTTAGAGGCAATTTTCAGGATCGATGGGGGTCCCAGCTATTACACTGCCAGCGATCAGCCATCACCTATCCTGCCTATGATGTATTCTGCAACGCACCATATTGTGAAACGCTGCCCAGGGTGGTGATGGCGCTACAGGACATGTCACCACAGCAGGTAGCAATTGGCAGCTGAACTCATGTGATATGTTAAAGGGAATAGTCACATGAAAAAATGCTTTTAGCCTGCAGTTATGAAGTTAATCTGCAGGTTAATAGCGTTCTAAACCTGGCTGGCGCCTGCACTGGGAGCCCCACTGCCGGGAGGAAATGAAGTTTATTCCTCCTGCAGCTTTCGGGATTCTGTCACGGGGTAGCACCTGGTCGAGTGCTGCGTATAGTGAACTGTGGCTATAACCATGCCCCCTGCACTGACTGACTGCTCACTTATCCTTAGGGCCGGCTATCAGTTATTACCGTGCCCTTGTGACTTTGGTTAGCTGTTATGTTTTGCAGAGAAAAACAGTGAAAGACCTTTACTAGCAATTCCATAATTCTGAGGAAGAGTAGAAGTCCTGACAGTCAGGAAATGATGACAAATCCTAACAATTCGCCATCACTACTTATAGTTGTAAACCCCCTTAAAGGGACTCTGTCACCAGGTTTTTGTTCTCCCATCAGAAAGCAGCATAGTATAGGGGCAGAGACCCTGATTCCAGCAATGTGTCACTTACTGAGCTGTTTGCTGTCATTTTGATACAATCACAGTTTTATCTGCTGCAGATCTAACAGAAAATTGCCTATCAGTGGTGGGAGCAGGGTTATACAGAACTCTTGAGTATGCTTGACTGCTTGACTACCTGGAAGCAGGATTACTAGGGCTCTAGTGATAATTTGCTGCTGATAAAACATTGATTTTATGAAAACTACAGCAAGTAGTACAGTAAGTGATACATAGCTGGAATCAGGGTCTCTGCCAATACGATATGCACCTCTCAGATTGGGTGGCAAAAATGAGCTCTGCTCATTTCCACATTAGGAGGTGAGCTAGCAATGTGATGTCATGTTTACTGACAAATGCTGGGATGCTTGTTCTATCCGCCATTTTGGCGGAGCTTCTTGAAAGTGGTGTGAAAAACTTTGTGACTAGTCAAAGTGTTTTATGGCCAGTGGTCGGCACTCATAGCAATGCTGTATTTCTGCTACATATAGGCGATCTGAGCATCGCCTATATGTAGCAGAGCCGATTGTGCTATGGCAGCTTCTAGCATCCTATGGAGGCTATTGAAGCATGCCAAAAGTTAAAAAAAAAATGTTTTAAAAAATATGAAAAAAAAACCTAAAAGGTTAAATCACCCCCCCTTTCGCCTCATTCAAAATAAAACAGTAAAAAAAAATCACACATACACATATTAGGTATCGCCGCGCTCAGAATAACCCGATCTATCAATAAAAAAAAATGGATTAATCCAATCGCTAAACGGTGTAGCAAGAAAAAAAATCAATATGCCAGAATTAAGTTTTTTTGGTGGCTGTGACATTGCATTAAAATGCAATAACGGGCGATCAAAATATTGTATCTATGCATAAATGGTATCCTTAAAAACGTCAGCTCGTCGGGCAAAAAATAAGCCCTGACGCAACCCCAGTTCACGAAAAATGGAGACGCTACGGGTCTTGGAAGATGGCGCAATTTTTTTTTTAACAAATTTTGGAATTTTTTTTCACCACTTAGATAAAAGAGAACCTAGACGTGTTTGGTGTCTATGAAATCATAATGAGCTGGAGAATCATAGTGGCAGGTCAGTTTTAGCATTTAGTGAACCTAGCAAAAAAGCCAAACAAAAAACAAGTGTGGGATTGCACTCTTTTTGCAATTTCACAGCACTTGGAATTTCTTTCCCGTTTTGTAGTACACGACATGCTAAAACCAATGATGTCGTTCAAAAGTACAACTCGTCCTGCAAAAAATAAGCCCTCACATCGCCATATTGACGGAAAACTAAAAAAGTTATAGCTCTGGGAAGAAGGGGAGGGAATAATGAAAATGCAAAACCAAAAATACCTCTGGTCGTTAAGGGGTTAAATATCTACACTGACATATAAAATTCACTACATACAATGTTTTGTGTATTATTTGCAGCATTTTGTTGTTGTTCCATGGGTCAGGGTTTTTTTTCTTCTTCAAAACAATACATTCTCTGGGTATGGTATTTCTGCTATGTGTTTTTTTTTTTTGCATGCTTCTGTACAGTATAGAACTTGAAAAATGCACATAACATAAAAAACACCAATCAAAGCAATTTTATACCGTGCTATGAAAAACGCTTGACTTTCATAGTGTTTAAAAAACCTTAGCATAAAGGGAGCTTAGGGTTAGGGTATAGGTGAGGATTTTTCGTTGGAGGGGTGGGACGGTGGGTGAACCCCGGGATCACCTCTTTCTCTCACATACGGGCACTTTTGAGGTGTTTCCATATCTATGAATGAAACAGTTCTGTCTGCTGCACCTTTTAGTCCTCCTAGTAGGATAAGTGATGCAGAAATGACTGTTTCCCAATATGTTGACATGTGGATATCATAAGGTTCTCTGCTGCCCAGAGCTATGACTTGAACACACAGTCGTAGTATAGAGGCCAATTCTGTTGGCTCTGCGCTTTCTGCCTAGTAAAGGTTATATCAATCCCCAGGTTAGCACAAAAAAAAGCAAAAAAAGCAATGTATTCTAAGAATTGTTAATGTTTAACCGGAGCGCGGCACTGATGTAAACGTACTGTAGGCCGCCCTCGTCTGTGTGTATGGGTCTGACAAAAGCGGCCCCCAAGAAATGTGATATTGTTGTTACTTAGTGATATTGTCTGCACGCTTCCTGTCCTAACTGTCGACACGCGAAGCGTTTTGCGCAGCTGATCGCAGGCGGTCTGACTTCTCCGCAGACCGTCTTTATACAAACATGATCCCTATATACAGCATGTGGCTCTGCAGTGTTTGCTTCTTGCTAACTTCCAGCCCGGCTTCTCTGCAGTATTTCTGGCATGAGGCGTCTGTGCTCTGTAAACAAAAATCAGAGTCACAAGTCACCAGGATCCACCTCTTACATACACATTTACTGCCCTTCATCCGGGAGGTGGGAGCTGTTCTATGTGCCCATCCCCCCAGAGTCACATACACTGCCTGACATATGGACACTGATATGTTGTAGAATATGATCAAGATGGCAAATGCTGGCTGCGACATTAACCCTTTCGCCCGTTCCCTTCTGCTGTGTCAGCGAGCCTCTGTTGTGTTTTCATTTATTGCACGCTGATGATGAAATGTGATATCTCCGGAGCTTTAACGACAGAGGCCAGAAAACAACTTCATGTTTTCATTGAACTAGGAAAGTTTTTCCGTTCCTTGCGCTGTGCAGTAACAGCTCCGCAGAATGTCTACGCTACAGAAAAGATGAAAAAGTATTATTATAGTAGTATAATCGTTTTTCTAGAATAGACGCTTTACCGTGCTGGTGGAGCACAAAAGAAGGAATGCATACAGAGGTGCAAGGCAAATGGTGTCATTCGGAAATATTCCGGTAGAAAAAAATGACAATTTTCTTTCTAGGTAATGCCCAGTAAAAGTAATAATGATACAGGGTATTGATATTGTGCTAACATATTTTTATTATTTATTATTATAGCACCATTTATTCCATGGCGCTTTACATGCGAGGAGGGGTATACATAATAAATACAAGTACAGTAATCTGAAACAATACAAGTCACGACTGGTACAGGATGAGAGAGGACCCTGCCCACGGGGGCTCACAATCTACAAGGGATGGGTGAGGATACAGTAGGCGAGGGTAGAGCTGGTCGTGCAGCGGTTTGGTGGATCGGTGGTTACTGCAGGTTGTAGGCTTGTCGGAAGAGGTAGGTCTTCAGGTTCTTTTTGAAGGTTTCCATGGTAGGCGAGAGTCTGATATATTGTGGTAGAAAGTTCCAGCGTAGGGGGATATGTGGGAGAAATCTTGTATGCGATTGTGGGAAGAGGAGATAAGAGGGGATTAGAGAAGGAGATCTTGGGAGGATCGGATGTTGTGTGCAGGTAAGTACCAGGAGACGAGGTCACAGATGTATGGAGGACTCAGGTTGTGGATGGCTTTGTATGTCATGGTTAGGGTTTTGAACTGGAGTCTTTGGATAATGGGGAGCCAGTGCAGGGATTGACAGAGGGGAGAGGCTGAGGAATAGTGGGGGGACAGGTGGATTAGTCAGGCAGCAGAGTTTAGAATAGATTGGAGGGGTGTGAGAGAGTTAGAAGGGAGGCCACAGAGCAGGAGGTTGCAGTAGTCAAGGTGGGAGATGATGACGACATGGACTAGGATTTTTGCAGATTCTTGGTTGAAGAATCTGTGAAATGTTTTTGAGTTGAAGTCGGCAGATAGTGGAAAGGGCTTGGATATGTAGTTTGAAAGAGAGATCAGTGTCAAGGATAACCCTGAGGCAGCGAGCTTGTGGGACTGGAGAGAGTGGGCAGCCGTTTACTTTAATGGATAGGTCCGTTGGGGGGAGGTCGCATGGGGGAAAGATGATGAATTCTGTTTTGTCCATATTAAGTTTTAGAAATCTAGCGGAGAAGAAGGATGAAATAGCAGACAGACATTGAGGGATTCTGTTTAGTAGGGAGGTGATATCTGGTCCAGAGATGTAGCTCTGTGTGTTATCAACATAGAGGTGATATTGAAAGCCATGAGATTCTATGAGCTCTCCGAGGCCAAAGGTGTAAATGGAGAAGTGCAGGGGCCCTAGTACTGAACCTTGTGGGACTCCGACGGGTAGGGGGCACGGTGAGGAGATGTTATGCGAGTGGGAGATGCTCAATGTCCGGTCTGTTAGGTATGACTCGATCCAAGATAGGGCCAAGTCTGTTATACCAAGAGATGAGAGTGTCTGTAGTAATAGGGAATGGTCCACTGTGTCAAAGGCAGAGGACAGGTCCAGGAGGAGGAGGAGCAGCGGAGCTGTACAATCAGTAGGCGCAGTACGCAAATAAGAAATATGTATTACCAATATAACAGAAGCTCTGATGAGCTAGCCATCGCTAAAGCTGGCCAGACACTTGAGATAACTGTCAGTCAAACATTCGACTACCACATCCATTATACAGGAGCAATCGGCTTGGCATGGCACTCAACTGTTTTCAACAGGGAGCGAGGATATGTCTAGGAGCGTCCTTTCTCTCCTGAAAATGATAGCTGAAATCGCAGCTGTCCAGTCTTTCGGTCCACTAGTTGATGTCTTCACGAGGTCCCCATACAGTCATTATATGATTGGCTGGTCCCCCCTGAAATCGGCGGCTTCAGCCGACCTTCATGAAATGTGTGCGGGGTATTTAGTCAACGTTCACTCATCTGTGTCAATGTTACTATACAAGAGAAATGGACTGATTTTATCCTTAGGTGTTCATCCTAGTTGCATTCATTTTTTATCACTGAAACAGGTAGACTGTCTGAACTTTTTGTTATCCATTGATTACTAAAGGGAATTTGTCAGTACGATTTCAACCTCAAAATTATTTATATGCACATGCATCTCTTTCAGAGACAAGTCCAGCAATACCTTTACATGGCCGGTCAGTTTCTTTGTTACTGAGAAATCAACGTTTGAGTTGATATGCAAAAAGCGGCTGAAAAGCTATTAGTAGATTTGAAGCATTGGTCACTCCAGCTCTATTCCCCACCCGGCACTACTTCTTCCTTCTTGACTGATGGCTCCTATGCCTGAAGTTACACATAGAGGTTGTGAGTCAAAACAGGAGGAGGCAGTGTTGGGTGGGAAAAAGAGCTGGAGTGACAGATACTTCAGACCTACAAATAGCCAGTGGCATAACTTAAAGCTTATGAGCCCCATAGCAAAAGCCTTCAATGGGCCCCCAATCATTGCACGTCTTTAGAATTGGTATAAGCCAAAGGGACTTTTTGGTCCCCCAAGGCCCCAGGACCCGGGTGTGTTTTCTACCCCTGCACCTATTGTAATCACGCCCCTACAAGTAGTTTTTCAGCCTTATTTTCATGTAAATTCACACACTGATTTATCAGTAGAGGAACGGACTGGCCATGTAAAGGACTTGCTAGAATAGTCTGTGAAGGAGCTACATGCGCATATAAATAGTTTGGGGTGATGGAATCCTGCTGACAGATTCCAATTAACAACTTATCTTTTAAAAACGGATGAAATTCTGAAATGCAAAATATCTCTTCAGTGTGTCAGTCCTTTTACACTGATCCCCATAGACTTTAATGATATTAATGGCTAAATCCGATCAACAAAACAGATCAAAATAGGATGCGGATCCATTTTTAAAACTATTGTGTGTATGGATCAATGAAACTTTATGGGTCAGCGTACTGTCCGAGAAAAGTCAGACATCCCATGGACATGTCACATGGATGTGTGAGTGTAGCCTTAAGGGGGTTTTACACATAGCGATATCGCTAGCAATATCGCTAAAACGTCACTGATTTTGTGACGTTATAGCGATATTGCTAGCGATATCGCTATGTGTGATACTTACCTCCGACCGACTCCCCCGCTGTCCATCGCTGATCGCGCGAGATCGGGCGGCTCCATTTCTCGTTGTCTGCTTCCTGCTGGGCTTCCTGCTGTGTGAGACGAGCGACGCGTGGAGGCGGGCGGGAGGACGTCAGGATCGCTGTGTGTGAAAGGTGAGTATCGTTCGCTGCGTCGCTGCTGCATCGCTGTGAGATCTTTCTGTATGAAAGCTCACTAGCGATCATTTAGCGATGCACCAGCGATCCTAACCGGGTCGGATCGCTGGTGCATCGCTAAATGTAAAAGGGCCTTTAGACCCATTTCACAAACAGCATTTAGGTATCTGTGTTTTTCCCAGCTATCCTGTGGTTTGTGAGTTGGGGGAGATTTCAGGAACAATTTTCACAAGATTTATGGTGTGCATTATGGTCAGATGGTGGTTGGTGCCACCTCACTTTTTAAGCCCTGTAAACATTTAAGAAAAAGCCTAAAAGGACTGAACATTTTTTGTGCAAGTACCACCTCTAACACATTGTGTGTCTATTTTGACACTGGAAAACTGGTGTAGAGGGGAACATAGATGTCCCACAATTTGTAATTCCCTTTAATGTTTGGACAAAAATCAAATTAGAAAATGAAAGCAGTGATCCCATATGTTCAATTCCGTAGGTTGCTATGGACCCTCTGTATGAAAAATATAGCAACTCAGTTCTATGTCGACCACAATACAACCCAATTAGTCCCGGCTGTTGCTAGTGATACAGCAATAGTTAACAAAAAGCATAGCAAAAGATGAAGCTGTCTTCAGCACCTAATAATTAAAAGCATTAGGCAACTTTAACCAATGTTTACGTAGAGTTGCTTTACTTTAACAGAACTTCCAAGTATTTGAATTGAGCGTACTTTCCACGTCATCCAGTTAATTCCAGGTACACATTGCATAAGACTCAACGATTAGATACCACCAGACCACTACTTTGAGTGTGTCCAGTTTTTACATTCGGTAAGATCACGGTCATACTTATTTCACAGGAGTTAGACCTAAACCACCGACAGCCCTGAACCTTCTTTATAAGTTGTATTCTTCATCGCATTTATGTCACGCCTTGGCATTCAATGTCTATGAACATTTTGCATCTGTTTTTACTTCTATGAGAAATAAATACTGAAAAAAACAAGAAATAAAAACTAGAATAAGACTAGCATAGAATAATGTACTTATTATACACATTAAATCACTATATTGCGCTTTTGTGGTGTGTAGCACCTGAACTAAAAGATTTAATAAATCAGGTTTTTTTGTAAAAAAAAAAAAAAAAAATATTATGAACCAATTTTCATCCAGTTTTGGCCTGTGTGATAGTTTTTCACCATTCGTGTGTCATCTGTTTTTTTTCAGAAGTGAAATAAATTGATAGTGGATTCCCAAGTTTATCCTAGCATTAGTCAGCAAAAAATGTAAAGCACATGGAGCTTCCATGTGCTCTTTTTTATTTTTTTGGGCACTTGTTAACTTTGATCTGCAAATAGGGTGATCATTTCAAAAAAGGAACAGGCAAGTGAAAAAGGTTTATGGATTATAATGATATGTACTCGGATGTGAAAGTAGGTGGACCCCAGGCTCGGACTGGCCGACTGGGGAACCGGAGGATTCTACGGTGGGCCCAGGGCCTGACACCTGCTGGCAAACTGGCCAGCAGCTGCCTAGGGCCCCCACTGCTCCAATAGCCCCCAATGCTCCAGGGGTCCCTGAGTCAAGTGGGCCCACTCTGTGCCAGCGTAGCAGCAGCTGGAGACAGGATCCTGTCCCCGCTGCTAAAGCGAAATTAATATTTCCCTATGGGCGAGGAGAGGCGTGAATACCATTTCTCTTTAATAGCAGGCAGTGTGGCGCCCCTCAGGCTCAGTCGCCACAGAGGTACTACACCTTGCTCTCTCTTTAGGGGTGTGGTACCCCACCACCCGGGTAGGTTGGGAACTCCTTTCCACGCTCCAACACTCGCACCCCACACAACAGGGTAGTTCTGCACAACCACATTGCGGCTCCTTGCTCGGAGGGTAGCAGAGCACCTTTGGTGGTTCCCTGCTTGGAACACTGGACATGCTGGGAGGTGGGTGGAGTTAAGATACATAAAAGAGTGGGACAGTGTAGGATGACAGGTTCAGTCTGACAGAAGGTCAGTCGGGTAGGAAGTCACTCAGGAGTGAGGATCCCTGGAAGAAGGGATGGAGGAAGGAGTGCTGCAGCTGTCTCAGTGATCTGAGCCAGCTGGCACGGGAAAGGAAAAGAAGGAGAAAGACGTAGAACTGAAACCTAAGCTTCCATAAGAAAGAAAGACAAGTATGGAACGAAGGAGTAGAGAGAACAGAGAGGACGTGGGTTAGAAGAGGAACCCTGCCTATAGGTTCTCAGCGCAAGGCCGGGGCCCGGTCCCTGAGGTTATATGGACACATATGTGTTATGATTGAGTCACCGTAGGAGGCAAAAACAGAAATGCTAGCTAAGTCCAGAAAACCAGAGAAGTTGGCAGCTATCGGATTGCAGACTCCTGAACCTATCAACACAACTAGCAGTAGCCGTGGGGGGTTCCTACGATGCCCTAGACCCCTCGACCACAGCCGGAGAAATAGCTAGGCCTAAAGAAAGAAAGGGGAAAACTAAACTGTCCCAGAGCAGACCCCAAAGCAATAGGCAGCCCCCAACATATAATGACGGTGAAGCAAGATGAAAACACTAACACAGGCAGAAAGATAGACTGAGCAAAGACGGGGCCCAATCTAGCTAGATAGAAAAGGACAGGAAGGCTGCTGTCTGCAATCCGTGAAAAACCCTATGAAAATAAGAGCCAACAGACTGACAGTGAAAAAGGCCCTGAAGACGCTAGGCTTCAAAAAGCTATGTCAGCACTCAGGAATATTCTGAAGACAGAGCTACAGGCAAAAGGAGATTCAGCTCACCCCAGCAGGGAATGGCAGAATCCAGAAAAGCAAGGAAAACGAAAACAAAACACTAATGCAAACAGGCAAAGCAGAAAAACTTAGCTTAGAGGAGCAGGAATCAGACTGGTGTCCTAGAAGTCCACAGCGAAATCACCCGCAGGGCAGAAGGGCGTCGGCAGCCTTATATCCAGTCCGTGACTCCACTCAGCCAGTCATCCTCATCAGGTTCAGGTGCCTGATAATCAGGCTCATTACCTTCCTTCACCAGAATAGGGAGTTCACCAGACCTCAGTGACGAAGGGGAAAATGAACTCACAACAGTACCTCCCCCTTGAGGAGGGGTCACCGATAGAGTTGAGCGAAACGGGTCGAAAAAATTCAAAAGTCGCCGTCTTTTGGCAAAGTCGGGTTTCATGAAATGAAACCCGACCCTAGGATGAGGTCGGCCACGAGGTCGGCGACTTACGCGCCAAAGTCGCGTTTCAAAAGTTTGTTTTGCGCTCTTTTTCAGCCAATCAGGATCCACGGACACTGTGGGCAACGTGATGACATAGGCACGGGTCACCACCATCTTTCAGAAGGGCATGCAAGTGATTGGCTTGCTTTGGTGGGCGTCACAGGGGGTATAAAAGGGCGTGCACGCCGACCGCCATCTTACTTCTGCCGATCTTAGCATAGGGAGAGGTTGCTGCTGATTCTGTAGGGAGAGCGTTAGGCAGGGAAGAAGACAAAAAAACTGTTTCTGCTGCTAGCGATTTGGCCTGCACAACACACCAGTCACTGTGTGTGCAGTGCAAGGGGAGGCTATATAGTGGTGTATCAGTGGTGTTGGTTGTTGGGCTGCCTTCTAAGGCTTCCTGACAGGCTGGCATTGCTGTTTACCCACTGCTCTGCAAACTGCTTTTTTAAAAGCAATCCAATCTCCCTTATCCTCTAGTCACTTTGGTCACAGCTGCGCCATCGAGCCTGTCACATAGCGCTCAGATATTCATTGGGCCTCACACAATCCAAAAGTGTCCAGTGTCCAAAAGTGTGTGCAGAGATTCAAAATCTCACTTATCCTCTAGTCACTTAGGTCACAGCTGTGCCATCGAGCCTGTCTCATAGTGCTCAGATATTCATTGGGCCTCACACAATCCAAAAGTGTCCAGTGTCCAAAAGTGTGTGCAGAGATTCAAAATCTCCCTTATCCTCTAGTCACTTAGGTCACAGCTGTGCCATCGAGCCTGTCACATAGCGCTCAGATATTCATTGGGCCTCACACAATCCAAAAGTGTCCAGTGTCCAAAAGTGTGTGCAGAGATTCAAAATCTCACTTATCCTCTAGTCACTTAGGTCACAGCTGTGCCATCGAGCCTGTCTCATAGTGCTCAGATATTCATTGGGCCTCACACAATCCAAAAGTGTCCAGTGTCCAAAAGTGTGTGCAGAGATTCAAAATCTCCCTTAACCTCTAGTCAATTAGGTCACAGCTGTGCCATCGAGCCTGTCACATAGCGCTCAGATATTCATTGGGCCTCACACAATCCAAAAGTGTCCAGTGTCCAAAAGTGTGTGCAGAGATTCAAAATCTCCCTTATCCTCTAGTCACTTAGGTCACAGCTGTGCCATCGAGCCTGTCACATAGCGCTCAGATATCAGTGGGCCTCACACAATCCAAAAGTGTCCAGTGTCCAAAAGTGTGTGCAGAGATTCAAAATCTCACTTATCCTCTAGTCACTTAGGTCACAGCTGTGCCATCGAGCCTGTCACATAGCGCTCAGATATTCATTGGGCCTCACGCAATTCAAAAGTGTCCAGTGTCCAAAAGTGTGTGCAGAGATTCAAAATCTCACTTATCCTCTAGTCACTTAGGTCACAGCTGTGCCATCGAGCCTGTCTCATAGTGCTCAGATATTCATTGGGCCTCACACAATCCAAAAGTGTCCAGTGTCCAAAAGTGTGTGCAGAGATTCAAAATCTCCCTTATCCTCTAGTCACTTAGGTCACAGCTGTGCCATCGAGCCTGTCACATAGCGCTCAGATTTTCATTGGGCCTCACACAATCCAAAAGTGTCCAGTGTCCAAAAGTGTGTGCAGAGATTCAAAATCTCACTTATCCTCTAGTCACTTAGGTCACAGCTGTGCCATCGAGCCTGTCACATAGCGCTCAGATATCAGTGGGCCTCACACAATCCAAAAGTGTCCAGTGTCCAAAAGTGTGTGCAGAGATTCAAAATCTCACTTATCCTCTAGTCACTTAGGTCACAGCTGTGCCATCGAGCCTGTCACATAGCGCTCAGATATTCATTGGAACTCACGCAATCCAAAAGTGTCCAGTGTCCAAAAGTGTGTGCAGAGATTCAAAATCTCCCTTATCCTCTAGTCACTTAGGTCACAGCTGTGCCATCAAGCCTGTCACATAGCGCTCAGATATTCATTGGGCCTCACACAATCCAAAATTGTCCAGTGTCCAAAAGTGTGTGCAGAGATTCAAAATCTCACTTATCCTCTAGTCACTTAGGTCACAGCTGTGCCATCGAGCCTGTCTCATAGTGCTCAGATATTCATTGGGCCTCACACAATCCAAAAGTGTCCAGTGTCCAAAAGTGTGTGCAGAGATTCAAAATCTCCCTTATCCTCTAGTCACTTAGGTCACAGCTGTGCCATCGAGCCTGTCTCATAGTGCTCAGATATTCATTGGACCTCACACAATCCAAAAGTGTCCAGTGTCCAAAAGTGTGTGCAGAGATTCAAAATCTCCCTTATCCTCTAGTCACTTAGGTCACAGCTGTGCCATCGAGCCTGTCACATAGCGCTCAGATATTCATTGGGCCTCACACAATCCAAAAGTGTCCAGTGTCCAAAAGTGTGTGCAGAGATTCAAAACCTCACTTATCCTCTAGTCACTTAGGTCACAGCTGTGCCATCGAGCCTGTCACATAGCGCTCAGATATCAGTGGGCCTCACACAATCCAAAAGTGTCCAGTGTCCAAAAGTGTGTGCAGAGATTCAAAATCTCACTTATCCTCTAGTCACTTAGGTCACAGCTGTGCCATCGAGCCTGTCACATAGCGCTCAGATATTCATTGGACCTCACGCAATCCAAAAGTGTCCAGTGTCCAAAAGTGTGTGCAGAGATTCAAAATCTCCCTTATCCTCTAGTCACTTAGGTCACAGCTGTGCCATCGAGCCTGTCACATAGCGCTCAGATATTCATTGGGACTCACACAATCCAAAAGTGTCCAGTGTCCAAAAGTGTGTGCAGAGATTCAAAATCTCACTTATCCTCTAGTCACTTAGGTCACAGCTGTGCCATCGAGCCTGTCACATAGCGCTCAGATATCAGTGGGCCTCACACAATCCAAAAGTGTCCAGTGTCCAAAAGTGTGTGCAGAGATTCAAAATCTCACTTATCCTCTAGTCACTTAGGTCACAGCTGTGCCATCGAGCCTGTCACATAGCGCTCAGATATCAGTGGGCCTCACACAATCCAAAAGTGTCCAGTGTCGAAAAGTGTGTCGAGAGATTCAAAATCTCACTTATTCTCTAGTCACTTAGGTCACAGCTGTGCCATCGAGCCTGTCACATAGCGCTCAGATATCAGTGGGCCTCACACAATCCAAAAGTGTCCAGTGTCCAAAAGTGTGTGCAGAGATTCAAAATCTCACTTATCCTCTAGTCACTTAGGTCACAGCTGTGCCATCGAGCCTGTCACATAGCGCTCAGATATCAGTGGGCCTCACACAATCCAAAAGTGTCCAGTGTCCAAAAGTGTGTGCAGAGATTCAAAATCTCACTTATCCTCTAGTCACTTAGGTCACAGCTGTGCCATCGAGCCTGTCACATAGCGCTCAGATGTCAGTGGGCCTCACACAATCCAAAAGTGTCCAGTGTCCAAAAGTGTGTGCAGAGATTCAAAATCTCACTTATCCTCTAGTCACTTAGGTCACAGCTGTGCCATCGAGCCTGTCACATAGCGCTCAGATATCAGTGGGCCTCACACAATCCAAAAGTGTCCAGTGTCCAAAAGTGTGTGCAGAAATTCAAAATCTCCCCTGTCCTATAGACACCTTGTACCTTGTTTTACATACTATATAGTTTGTTGGATTTTGTCTACATTTCTACCAAAAATGAGGAAGGCTGGTGGAAGAGGCCGTGGAATTGGGCGGGGGTTGGCAGCTGGTAATGATGGTGTTGGTGGTGGATCTGATGGTAGTGGCAAGAGCAAAATAGGACCGAATGCAGGAGGTGTTGAGCCTGCGTCATCGTCTGGCTACATAAGACCTCGAACGCTTAGTTTTCTAGGAGTTGGCAAACCGCTTTTAAAGCCAGAGCATCAGGAAAAAGTTTTGTCTTACATTGCTGACTCAGCCTCCAGCTCTATCGCCTCCTCTTCTTCAGTTGTAAAAAGTAAAAGCACTGAGTCGTCATTGGAGGCTCATGTTCATGAACCACACCTTTCCTTGTGTCCTTCACCCCAACCAAGATTGAAGGATGACGCAGGCCATACTACTGATTACTCCATGGAGCTGTTTTCACATACCATGCCTGGATTATCAAGTGAAATGGTGAATTACCCAGGCCAAGATGAATCTGACATGGAGTGCACTGATGCACAGCCGCTGATGGATGATTCTGCTGGTACATTCACTCAGAGCACTACATTGTCCTCGCAGTGTACAGAGCCAGATTCTGACCCTGATGAGACTCAGGTGCCCCTTCCCGCACACTATACCACCATACACGGTGACACAGAGGAAGGTGCACATGACATAGAAGAGGAGGTGATGGATGACCCAGTTGTTGACCCAGATTGGCATCCATTGGGGGAAGAGGGTGCTGCTTCCAATAGCTCAGATGAGGAGCATCCACAGCAGACATCGACATCGCAACAGCTGTTATCTGGCAGGCCCGGAGCACTCCAAAGACAGGTTCCAAACATCAAAAGAGTTGCTGGACAGCTTGTCCAGAGGGTCAAAAGATCACAGCGTGCTAGGCCGCAAAATGTCTGCCAAAGTAGGAAGAGTGCAGTGTGGCACTTTTTTGAACAAAATCCTCATGATCAGGCCAAGGTTATCTGTAAGAAGTGCGCAAAGACCTTTAGCCGAGGGAAAAATCTGAAAAATTTGAATACCAGTTGCATGCTTAGACATTTAACCAGCATGCACTTGCAAGCGTGGACACAACACCAAACCTCAAGTGCCACATGTGCAACTGATCACAACGAAGGTAGTCAGCAACGCTACATTGTTTCCCCCACTGTAAGCCCACCGGTTAGCACAGCAGCAAATGTTGAGGTGTCGTTGCAAGGCCACAGCAGTCAGGGAATCCCACTGTTATATCAACGAAAGACTGATTCTAGGCCATCAGAAAGAACACCAACTCCATCACCATCATCAACCCTCTCTCAGTCCGCCCTGTCCACCGCTACTTCCACCATATGCAGCTCTCAAGTCCAGCTCACCCTCCCAGACACTATGAGTAGGTCAAGAAAGTACTCAGTCTCTCATCCGCGTACACTGGGTTTGAACGCCCACATTGCCAAACTAATCTCGTTTGAGATGATGCCCTTTCGGTTGGTGGAAATCACAGCTTTCCGCGAACTCATGGCCTATGCAGTACCACGCTATGACCTACCCAGTCGCCACTTCTTCTCTCGCAAAGCCATCCCAGCCCTCCACCATCATGTGAAAGACCGCATTGTCCATGCACTCAAGCAGTCAGTGAGCGGAAAGGTGCACCTCACCACTGATGCATGGTCCAGTCGGCATGGCCAGGGCCATTACGTGTCCATCACTGCGCACTGGGTTAATGTGGTGGATGCAGGGTCCACAGGGGACAGCGGTGGTGGGACAGTGCTGCCTAGCCCACGGTATAGGAAACAGTTGGCTGTAGGCGTTCCACCCTCCTCCTCCTCCAGAAGCGAAAGCTCGTCCACAGAGTGCAGTCGTACGAGCACTCCATCTGCAGCTGCCACTGTTGCACACGATGTGTCCCCCTATCGAGCAGCTAGTGGAAAGCGTCAGCAGGCTGTGTTGCAGATGATGTGTTTGGGCGACAGACATACCGCCGAGGTGCTGGCCGAGTACTTGAAGCGACAAACTGAGTCATGGCTGGGCAGTGTACATCTTGAGGCAGGCAAGGTAGTTAGTGATAACGGCCGTAATTTTGTGGCAGCCATAGCCCTTTCAAAACTCAGCCACATACCTTGCTTGGCTCACACCTTGAACCTGGTGGTGCAGTGCTTCCTCAAAAATTATCCGGAGTTAACAGCCCTGCTCCAGAAGGTGCGAAGACTGTGCGCGCACATCCGCCGGTCGCCTGTACACTCCGTACGTATGCAGAAGCTGCAGCGATTGCTCCACCTTCCCAACCACCGCCTCATTATCGACATTGCAACAAGGTGGAACTCCTCCCTGCACATGGTGGAGCGGCTGTGCGAGCAGAGGCAGGCCATAATGCATTTGTGGGAGGATACACGGCCAGGCACTTTGAGAGCAGACATGGAGTTGACAGGTGTGCAGTGGTCGAAGCTGAAAGACCTCTGTAAAGTCCTTCAGTGTTTTGAGGAATGCACACGGCTGGTAAGCGCAGACGATGCCATCCTAAGCATGAGCATCCCACTTATGCGTCTGCTCATGCAAACTTTGACGCACCTTAAGGAGCAGGCGTCTGCAGCCAATGTTGATGAGGAGGAAGAGGAGGAGGGAATCCTTGATGACATTCAGCCATTGTCTGCTCAGGGACCTCTCCTGGACGAGGTGGAGGAAGAAGAGGAGGAGGAGGATGATGATGGGGATGATTACTTAGGGGAGGAGGATGCATCTCGTGGGGCAAGTGAAAATGTTGGCGTGGCAAGGTCTGGTACAGGGTTTGTGCGTGACTGGAGGGATGTGGATTTGCCAGAAAGTGCTCCTCCAACCAGCACTCGCAGTGCATCATTGACACCGGGAACATTGGCCCACATGTCAGATTATGCCTTGCGGATCCTAAAAAGGGACCCCCGCATTGCCAAAATGATGAACGATGACGACTACTGGTTGGCCAGCATCCTGGATCCACGCTATAAAGGCAAATTACAAAACATCATGCCACAGGAGAACCTTGACCTAATATTGGCTAATAAACAAGCAACTCTGGTAAATCGGTTGCTTGAGGCATTCCCAGCACACAGTAGCGGTGATGGTTCTCACACGAGCCGTACGGGCCGGGGGCAGCTTGGCAGAGGTGTTCGTGGTGCACACAGCAGAAGTGGCGTTGGAGACAGGGGTTTCATGACAATGTTGTGGACTGATTTTTCAAATACCGCTCACACAACTGGTAATACTGCATCGATGGAAAGTGACAGGAGACAGCAGTTGTCAACCATGGTTACAAACTACTTTTCCTCCCATATCGATGTTCTCCCACACAGGTCATTCCCCTTTGACTATTGGGCCGCTAAACTGGACACCTGGCCTGAATTGGCCCAATATGCCTTACAGGAGCTTGCTTGCCCAGCTGCAAGTGTGCTATCGGAAAGAGTCTTCAGTGCAGCTGGATCAATCCTGACAGAAAAAAGGACCCGTCTGTCAACCCAAAATGTGGATGATCTAACCTTCATTAAAATGAACCATGCATGGGTTTCCAAGGATTTTGTCCCACCTTCCCCTGATGACACATAGGGTGACAGAAAAATGGCTTGCTTTGGTCCACCTCTTCCTGGGACTTGACCTATTTCGCCTTTTGCATCAGCTGAATGTCCAACATCAACATATGCCACTTTCTAAAACTCCATAACTGTGCTGCCTCCCCCCCCATGGCCGGGGTCACCACCTAGCGCACGACACCGTGCGAGTGCCGTTGCCCTGGACAGCTGGGTAGACCGACTCTTGGGCGCGGGCACTGGCACAGGGTCCCTCATAGTGCAATCAAGTGTCTCTGACGGTGGTGGTGCACACCCGCCGTCAGACACACCGCTGTACTATGAGGGGCCCAGTGCCAGTACCGACGCCCACGAGTGGGCCCCCCTTGCTTGGGCAGGGCCCCAGCATTTGCAATCTTTACCTCTCCCTGCTCCTCCGCTGTGTAATCTGGGCCGTCAAATCCATACTGTGCCTGACACCATCTGAGCCTGCCTCCTGAGACATATATTTTGAATGTGTACGCTATCCATACATGTTATCCGGGGATACGGTACCCTTTCTAACCTTTGTGCAATCACGTGCAATCCATACTGGGCCTAACACCGTCTGAGCCTGCCTCCTGAGACATATATTTTGAATGTGTACGCTATCCATACATGTTATCCGGGGATACGGTACCCTTTCTAACCTTTGTGCAATCACGTGCAATCCATACTGTGCCTAACACCGTCTGAGCCTGCCTCCTGAGACATATATTTTGAATGTGTACGCTACCCATACATGTTATCCGGGGATACGGTACCCTTTCTAACCTTTGTGCAATCACGTGCAATCCATACTGGGCCTAACACCGTCTGAGCCTGCCTCCTGAGACATATATTTTGAATGTGTACGCTATCCATACATGTTATCCGGGGATACGGTACCCTTTCTAACCTTTGTGCAATCACGTGCAATCCATACTGGGCCTAACACCGTCTGAGCCTGCCTCCTGAGACATATATTTTGAATGTGTACGCTATCCATACATGTTATCCGGGGATACGGTACCCTTTCTAACCTTTGTGCAATCACGTGCAATCCATACTGGGCCTAACACCGTCTGAGCCTGCCTCCTGAGACATATATTTTGAATGTGTACGCTATCCATACATGTTATCTGGGGATACAGTACCCTTTCTAACCTTTGTGCAATCACGTGTAATCCATACTGGGCGTGAGAACGGCTGGCGAGCTGTTAAGCAAACTACAGCACCTGTGGTTTGCACACGTAAGTTTTTCATTTTTTCAGGAATGACGGTTAGGCCTAATTCCGGAACTGCAGTTGACATGCACTTACTGGGAAATCATTGTTCGCGGGTAATAATTGTAATCAGTGATCCCCATCACTAACGTTCAGCGGGTTATCTGCACCTGTAAGCGACAAACGCTGGCCTTTTCAGTGTAGCGCACATGCAGCCACGGACATGTAAGGGCATGACACACCAGTTATTGGCCAATCTCATGTTCCAGAGCCTCACGTGTCCCTCTAGTAAGCCGGACTCGGACCGCGGGGCATGACGGAGTCTCGTTCGTTAACGGAATTAAGCTTGCAATGTGTGCATCTGTTCTGTAGCTGGCATGGTTGAGGTTTCCCAGGTGGAGTCGAATTTAACCTTAGGCTCCACTCCTGGTGGTGCCCTTCTGGACATTCCTTTAAGGTTCAGCTTTGCAACCATACTGCCCACGTAAAACAAACAATTTGCCTTCATGAACGCTGTTTGGAGGGTCATGACTCGTGGGAATAACGCCGCCCAATCAGTTAACCTGCTAGAGAGATCCTTTGTTGCTCCCAAGCATGACATCACACTCCCTAGGAGGAAGGTAATGCCACTGTGGCGACCGTACTCCTGGGGGCGACACAAGTGCACTGATGCCCAGCCACTGCTCGATGAATCTGCTGGTACATTGACCCAGACCACTACATTCCCCTCACACGCTACACGGCCTGAATCTGACCCTGATGAAACTCAGGTTACCCTTCCCATATACAGTTCCATCTTACACGGTGACAAAGAGGAAGCTGCGGATGAAAGTGCAGGTTCGGCCCACCCGCCATCAGACACACCACCGTACTATCAGGGGCCCTGTGCCAGTGCCGTCGCCAACGAGTGGGCCCCCCCTGCTTGCTCAGGATCACAGCACTTGCAAGGTTGAAATACTGTGCAGTGAGATGGAAGATGGGGACGACGAGGAGTCCAGACTAGTACAGGGATTCCCTAGCGAGGAGACTTATTTGATTGTTTTCAATGTTGGGACAGCAATTTTTGGGGAGCACGTTACTCTGGAGAATGATAGATGGGGCCCACCATACACTGGAACATTCCAAAGGTGGACATCAGACACTGGAGCAGCATTTACAGGGCCCATTATACACTAGAGCATTAGAAATGGGGCCCATTATGTTTGGAGCATTATTTGGGCCCATAAGACAGTGGAGCTTCATCCATGGGGACCAACATATACTGTAGCATTATGTGGAGCTCATCATATACTGTTTCAAACATTATATGGGACCAATGATTCTGTATGGAGAAATAGATGGGCCTCGTCATGAGATGTAAAAAGTGAAGTATTTTTCATTGTACTATACCGCTATTTCTCTGCCGTATCGGAGCATGATGAGTTTTGGTATGTGTTAAAGGGGCGCTCTTTCGCCCAGGGCACATGAAAACCTGGAGCCAGCACCCCCCCACAACTTTAGCCAAATAACCCCCATTTTTCAGTGCGTAACTTGTATTATGAAGTTAATTAAGGTTGACAAGCTTAAGTAAGAAGAATTGATGCTTTTGGCATTCAAATGGGCACTGTAGGTGTGTTTCCTGTCCTCCTCTCACTGCCGACTTTTATTCCCCATTGACTTACATTGGGTTTCGTGTTTCGGGACGACCCCGACTTTTCCCTATAATCGGACGATCTTGCTCGACCCGACTTTTGGAAAAGTCGGGTTTCACGAAACGAAACGCGACCCTAAAAAACCAAAAGTCGCTCAACTCTAGTCACCGAACCCTCAACCACGCCACCAGGGCGATCAGGGTGAGCCCGATGAAAGGCACGCACCAATCTTTTGGCATGAATATCAGAGGCAGAGACCCAGGAATTATCCTCCTGACCATAACCCTTCCACTTAACCAAATACTGGAGTCTCCGTCTAGCCAGACGGGAATCCAGTATTTTCTCTACCTCATATTCCATGTTACCTTCAACCAATACAGGGTCCGGAGGTGCCACCCCAGGAACAACTGGTTCAACAAACCTCTTCAACAAGGACTTATGGAACACATTATGGATTTTAAATGTGACAGGAAGAGCCAAACGGAAAGAGACCGGATTAATAATCTCCAAAAACTTGTAAGGTCCAATAAATTTAGGCTTAAACTTAGGAGAAGCCACCTTCATAGCAATATTTTTTGATGATAACCACACCATATCACCAATCTTAAACTGGGGACCAATGGTCCTATGTCGATTGGAAAACCGCTGGGCCTTTTCCTGGGAGAGAGATAACTTATCCACCACTTGGTCCCAGATCTGGTGCATTCTCTCCACCACAGTGTCAACACCTGGGCGGGCAGAAGGCTCCACCTGCCCTGAAGAAAATTGAGGATGAAACCCAAAGTTACAAAAAAAAGGTGACATCAAAGTGGCAGAACTAGCTCTATTATTTAAAGCAAATTCGGCCAAGGGCAAAAATGAAACCCAATCATCCTGATCAGCGGAAATAAAACATCTCAAATACGACTCCAAGGTCTGGTTTGTTCTCTCTGTCTGCCCATTGGTCTGAGGGTGAAAAGCAGAGGAGAAGGACAACTGAATTCCCAGCTTGGAACAGAAAGTCCTCCAAAATCTAGACACAAACTGAACTCCTCTGTCAGATACAATGTTCTCAGGAATCCTGTGTAAGCGAACCACCTGTTGCAAAAACAGGGGCACCAACTCAGAAGAAGATGGCAACTTAGGGAGTGGTACAAGATGAACCATCTTAGAGAACCTATCACAAATCACCCAAATAACAGTCATTCTTTGAGAGACCGGCATATCAGAGATGAAATCCATTGAAATATGGGTCCATGGCCTCCTGGGGACAGGCAAAGGCATCAAAAACCCACTAGAACGAGAACAAGATTTAGATCGGGAGCAAGTCCCACAGGACTGCACAAAATTCCTGACATCATGAGACAAGGTGGGCCACCAAAAAGAGCGACTCACCAGATCTCTAGTACCAAAAATACCTGGATGACCAGCCAATGCAGAGCAATGAACTTCAGACATCACTCTCTTCCTCCACTGGTCAGGAACATACAACTTTCCACTGGGACAACGCTCAGGTTTGTCCTCCTGGAACTCTTGCAGAGCAAGTCTCAAATCGGGCGAGATGGCAGAAAGAACTACCCCTTCGCCTAAGATGGTAGCAGGCTTGGTCACCACAGGAGAATCAGCAAAGAAACTCCTAGAGAGGGCGTCTGCCTTGACATTCTTAGTTCCAGGAAGAAAAGAGACCACAAAATCAAAACGTGTAAAAAACAAGGCCCACCTAGCTTGTCTAGGGTTCAAGCGTTTAGCCGACTCTAGATAAATCAAATTCTTGTGGTCAGTGAGGACCACAACTTGATGTTTAGCTCCCTCCAACCAATGTCTCCACTCCTCAAATGCCCATTTCATGGCCAACAGTTCCCGAATCCCCACATCATAGTTACGTTCAGATGGAGAGAACTTTCGGGAAAAGAAAGCACAGGGATTCATTTTAGCTGTTACAGGATCCTTTTGGGACAAAACAGCTCCTGCACCAATCTCAGAAGCATCCACCTCTACCTGGAACGGGAGTGAGACATCAGGTTGCCGCAAAACCGGGGCGGAGGTAAATCTTCACTTCAGCTCCTGAAAGGAAGCAACAGCCTCCGGAGACCAATTCAACACATCAGCACCCTTCTTAGTCAGATCAGTCAATGGCTTGGCAATACTAGAAAATTTTGCTATAAATTTCCGATAAAAATTAGCAAAACCCAAAAACTTCTGGAGGGCCTTCAAAGAAGTGGGCTGAACCCAATCATAAATGGCCTGTACCTTGGCCGGGTCCATTTCAATATCTGACGGAGACAAAATAAATCCCAAAAATGAAATCCTCTGTACTCCAAAAAGGCTTTTCGATCCTTTGACATACAGGGAATTCTCCCTCAAGATCCGGAACACAGTCCGAATATGTTCCACATGAGAATCCCAATCCTTGGAGAAGATCAAAATATCATCCAGATAGATAATCAAAAATGTATCGACAAAGTCTCGGAAAATATCGTTCATGAAGCACTGGAAGACAGAAGGGGCATTAGTGAGCCCAAAAGGCATCACCAGGTACTCAAAATGTACCTCCGGAGTATTAAACGCCGTCTTCCATTCATCCCCATGCTTAATGCGGATAAGATTATATGCCCCCCTGAGGTCAAGCTTGGTAAACCAGCAAGCACCTCTAACTCTAGAGAATAGATCCGAAATCAGGGGTAACGGATACTGATATTTAATAGTAATTTTATTGAGGGCACGATAATCAATACAAGGCCTTAAAGAACCATCCTTTTTGGCCACAAAAAAAAACCCGGCACCTAAGGGTGAAGAGGATGGTCTAATATGACCCTTCTCCAACTCCTCCTTAATATAGGACCGCATAGCCTCGTGCTCGGGTACAGATAAATTGAAGAGCCGACCCTTGGGAAATTTACACCCCGGGCTTAGTTCAATTGCACAGTCATAACTCCTATGAGGAGGCAAGGACGCAGACTCATTCTCACTAAATACATCATAAAAGTCCGCCAAATAGTCAGGAACATCATGCGACTGAGGAGAGATGGAAAAAACCGGAGCCTCACTAAAGGTACACCGACAACCCCAACTCACCACAGACACAGATTTCCAATTCAAAACTGGATTATGAATTTGCAACCAGGGAAACCCCAGAACAACGGCATCATGCAGACCATGCAACACCAAAAATCTGCAATTTTCTTGATGGTCTGGGGGACCCGCATGACCACCTGGGTCCAAAACTGAGGTTTATTGTTCGCCAAAGAGTAGCCTCAATCCCCCTCAAAGGGATAGGCGTCTGCAGAGGTGTCATCGGAAATCCACAACGTTTAGCAAAATCCAAGTCCATTAGGTTTAGCGCTGCTCCCGAATCCACAAAAGCCTTGGCGGAAAATGTGGACAGGGAGCAGATCAGAGTAATTGCCAGAAGAAACTTAGGTTGAACACCACCAACAGAAAACGTGTGTGCAAAGCGTTTCTCTCGTTTAGGACAAACAGAAATAATATGCGAGGCATCTCCACAGAAAAAACACAGCTTATTACGCCTTCTGAACTCCTGACGTTGCGCCTTAGGCAAAACTCTATCACATTGCATAGGTTCAGACGTCTGTTCAACCGGTGGCAACACCTCTCGTGCAATCCTGAGTTCACGTAAACGCTGATCAACCTGAATGGCTAATGACATAGAATCGTCCAGACCAGAGGGAACAGGAAATCCCACCATAGTATCTTTTACGGCTTCTGACAAACCCTTCCGAAAGAGAGCAGCCAAGGCATTATCATTCCAGGTAGTAAGGACCGCCCACTTTCGGAACTTTTGACAGTACAACTCTGCAGAATCTCGACCCTGGTTCAATGCCAACAGGGTCTTTTCAGCCTGATCAATAGCATTAGGTTCGTCATACAACAACCCCAAAGCTTGAAAGAATGCGTTCACATTAGTCAGAATAGGATCATCTGGTTTCAAAGAAAACGCCCAATCCTGGGGCTCGCCACGCAGCAAAGAGATGACAATTTTAACCTGCTGCGCGGAGCTCCCTGACGAGTTAGGCTTCAAGGCAAAAAATAACTTACAATTATTTTTGAAACTCAAAAATTTAGATCGATCCCCAAAAAATACATCAGGTGTAGGGATCTTTGGTTCAACAGCATGCGAATGAGCAAGGTAGGTGGAAATTCCCCGCACTTCCGCAGCGAGCTGCTCCACACGATCAGACAATTGCTTTATCTCCATTGAGAGAAAAAAAAATTCCCCCTACGGCCTCAGAGATATAGAGGAAAGAATATACGCACACCTTTTTTTTTTTATTTTTATTTTTTTAAACACAATTCTTTCCTGCTATTGAGTACCCTAGGATCTGCGGTATGGCGGGTGATTCTGTTATGATTGAGTCACCGTAGGAGGCAAAAACAGAAATGCTAGCTAAGTCCATAAAACCAGAGAAGTTGGCAGCTATAGGATTGCAGACCCCTGAACCTATCAACACAACTAGCAGTAGCTGTGGGGGGTTCTTACGATGCCCTAGACCCCTCGATCACAGCCGGAGAAATAGCTAGGCCTAAAGAAAGAAAGGGGAAAACTAAACTGCCCCAGAGCTGACCCCTAAGCAATAGGCAGCCCCCAACATATAATGACGGTGAAGCAAGATGAAAACACTAACACATGCAGAAAGATAGACTGAGCAAAGACGGGGCCCAATCTAGCTAGATAGAAAAGGACAGGAAGACTGCTGTCTGCAATCCGTGAAAAACCCTATGAAAATAAGAGCCAACAGACTGACAGTGAAAAAGGCCCTGAAGACGCTAGGCTTCAAAAAGCTATGTCAGCACTCAGGAATATACTGAAGACAGAGCTACAGGCAAAAGGAGATTCAGCTCACCCCAGCAGGGAATGGCAGAATCCAGAAAAGCAAGGAAAACAAAAACAAAACACTAATACAAACAGGCAAAGCAGAAAAACTTAGCTTAAAGGAGCAGGAATCAGACTGGTGTCCTAGAAGTCCACAGAGAAATCACCCGCAGGGCAGAAGGGCGTCGGCAGCCTTATATCCAGTCCGTGACTCCACACAGCCAGTCATCCTCATCAGGTTCAGGTGCCTGATAATCAGGCTCATTACCTTCCTTCACCAGAATAGGGAGTTCACCAGACCTCAGTGACGAAGGGGAAAATGAACTCACAACACATATGGCTCTGTCGCAGACACCGGTGGAGTAGTTGGCTGTAAATGCACTACTCCCATCTAAGACTTGGGGCACAACAGCAATTGGATAGAGAGCCGGGACTCAGGAGAAGGGAGTCCCCAAAGCAGTCTACAGCTGTCTGCCGTACAAGTGAGGTTCTTGGGAACATCTGTCAGGAGGAACTCCAGCATACCACGGTACTGGAGATCTTCACACTTCAAGGCACTATAGAGGAGACGTTCAGGAAAGGCACATAGGTTGGCGGAGTGTGGCGGGGAGCTTTCCATCTTGCCTGAGGTTGACAGGGTCCCTGACTCGGAGGACACGGCACAGAAGCGGGCACTACTGACTGTGAGTAAAGCCTTGGAACTACATGCCCTGGTGTCCTCCATTCCTTCCTGCGTCCATTTGCCTGACACCGGACACTACACCACCAAAGTGTCCCCACATCTACACTGCCCTGGGAGTGCAGCCCTGCCTGTGGAGGGCTATACCATCATTGCTGCACCACACCATCTGTCCCAGAGGATCTGTTTGCAGCGTCGGCTTAACACCTCCCTTGCCGAGCACCACAGGTGGCATCACAAACTATTTCATTCCATTAACTACATGACCCCATTACTTGGGCACCCAGGGCCATGGTCCGGGTCACTGCTGCTGTGACACATCCCACTGACACCGGCCCGGTACCGAGTACCCCACAGCCCTGGGAGGGCGACCCAACTTGGCGTCACGAACAGGATGACGAGACCCGATGCCATCGGGTTCTGTGTGCCTGAGAGATTTGTTGGACTTTGAACTTTTGAAAATGTGCAGAAGACCCAATTTAATAGACTGTGACATGACTACTAAAAATGGCCGCTGGTGCGGAGAAGAAGGGCGTGAAGAGATAGGAGGTCCTAGGAAAAGACCGCGAAGAGTCTTGGGCCTCCCCTGCCTGAATTACTATGTAACAGCGACATGGCCCACCCCCAGAGGGGTTCTTATACTGGCTTGGTATGGAGGCGCTGGAAGAAGACGCCGCCCCCAGAAGGAGGGGCAGAAGAAGCCAGTGGCGGAAAAGGGGCCGAGGCGGGGAGAAGAACGCCAGAGCGCCATGATGAAAAGAGAGAAGTCAGAAGAACAGGGGGAGGAGAGACCACTCGCTCCCAGGCTGCCCCTGCAGAGGCTGCGACCGCTGATACACTCTCTGCAGCGGCCACCACCACCTCACACCCGATACTGTCATTGGGTGAGCCCCGTTCGGAGAAGATATATGAGGGCGCTAGAGCAGAATGGAGGCCCAGGACAGCGTCCCCGCCTGGACCGGGCGCGGCTGTACCGACCTCCATCGATGACCCCGGCCGAGACCGGCCTGGCCCCGGCACGGATCCAACTGCGGTCCATCCCATCAGTCACTCTGGGAGTTGCGGCTGCAGCCATCTACCACCAGGTACCGGAGCCGGAACCACGGCTGGAAACGCCAGGTACGATTACTGCCCCGGGGTTGACCCTAGCTTTGGGAGCAGAACCCATGGATAGGAATGGCCCAGTTGACCTCCGCCGATGATCCCCGACTGCGGTACCACTGACTGAAGTCCCAATGGACACTGAGGAAACAGATCCCGAGGAATTAGTGACGGCGCCGGCTGAATCACCAACAGCAGCAACAGTGCTGTCAGCGGATGCGCCATCCCCGCAGGCAATTGATGTTTCAATGGCCCTTTCCATTACCCCGACCAGTCCCTATCTCACCCTGTGGGAGGATGAAGATACCACATCTGGTAGCAGTTCTATCTCAGCTTCCAGAACCCCAGGAGGGGACCAGCACTAAAAGTTTGCACTGACTCTCGTTACCCAGAAGGGTTTATTTGCACCATTGTGCCTTTTGTTTTATTTTTGACCATCATGGTTAGTTTTGGTCTCCCAGTGTTGCCCTGTGTTGTTGGCAGCCTTCATATTGAACTAGCGATCATGAACTTGGAGTGATCCAAAAACTTTTATTTCTAAATAGTTGCACCTCTTTAGGTGCCCTCTCTTGGTTTTACATATGGACACTTTGCGAAGATGATGTCTACCTCAAAGGACACTGCAAGAAATCCCGGCTGGGAGCGGTGTCCAGCACTTACAAGAATAATTGTTGAAAGTTTTAATGTGAAGTATTTGATAATGTGTCTTATGATAGCTTTTATATAGAATTAGGAAATGTTTTGATGCAGAGATGAGAGATTTAAATAAAGAGTTGAAAATGTACAGTAAATGGTGAGCCAGGTATCACGGACGTCACTTGAAAATGTATAAGTAAATGTGCACTAGAAAGAGAAGAAGAAATGTGTACCAGAGAAAGAAAGATGAAGAATACTGAATTGATAGTGAGTCACAGAAAATAGCACTTAGGATTATGTAAAGTATGGAAAAATTGCACTTTTTGACTTAGAATTGTAGGTAGTTAGTTGATAACTGTTTGCAACGTTCAAGAATGAGTGCCTCTCATATTGGGAAGTATAGTATAAGAAATGTTTATTCAGCATTGCAAAAATTTGTATGTTCCTGTACTGTTAACTTTGTTTACCTTGCAGCCTGCATACGTGCTGTGTTTAATGGGGGGGGTATGTGGTGCCCCTCAGGCTCAGTCGCCACAGAGGTACTACACCTTGCTCTCTCTTTAGGGGTGTGGTACCCCACCACCTGGGTAGGTTGGGAACTCCTTTCCACGCTCCAACAATCACACCCCACACAACAGGGTAGTTCTGCACAACCACATTGCGGCTCCTTGCTTGGAGGGTAGCAGAGCACCTTTGGTGGTTCCCAGCTTGGAACACTGGACATGCTGGGAGGTGGGTGGAGTTAAGATACATAAAAGAGTGGGACAGTGTAGGATGACAGGTTCAGTCTGACAGAAGGTCAGTCGGGTAAGAAGTCACTCAGAGAGGAGTGAGGATCCCTGGAAGAAGGGATGGAGGAAGGAGTGCTGCAGCTGCCTCAGTGATCTGAGCCAGCTGGCATGGGAAAGGAAAAGAAGGAGAAAGACGTAGAACTTAAATCTAAGCTTCCATAAGAAAGAAAGACAAGTACGGAACGAAGGAGTAGAGAGAACAGAGAGGACGTGAGTTAGAAGAGGTACCCTGCCTATAGGTTCTGAGCGCAAGGCCGGGGCCCGGTCCCCGAGGTTGTATGGACACTTATGGTTCTGCAGCAGACACCGGTGGAGTAGTTGGCTGTAAATGCACTACTCCCATCTAAGACTTGGGGCACAACAGCAATTGGATAGAGAGCCGGGACTCAGGAGAAGGGAGTCCCCGAAGCAGGCTACAGCTGTCTGCCGTACAAGTGAGGTTCTTAGGAACATCTGTCAGGAGGAACTCCAGCGTACCACGGTACTGGAGATCTTCACACTTCAAGGCGCTATAGAGGAGACATTCAGGAAAGGCACATAGGTTGGCGGAGTGTGGAGGGGAGCTTTCCATCTTGCCTGAGGTTGACTGGGTTCCTGACCCGGAGGACACGGCACAGAAGCGGGCACTACTGACTGTGAGTAAAGCCTTGGAACTACATGCACTGGTGTCCTCCATTCCTTCCTGCGTCTGTTTGCCTGACACTGCTACATCCCCTGCGCCGGACACTACACCACCAAAGTGTCCCCACATCTACACTGCCCTGGGACAACAGCCCTGCCTGTGGAGGGCTATACCATCTTTGCTGCACCACACCATCTGTCCCGGAGGATCTGTTTGCAGCGTCGGCTTAACACCTCCCTTGCCGAGCACCACAGGTGGCGTCACAAACTATTTCATTCCATTAACTACATGACCCCATTACTTGGGCGCCCAGGGCCACGGTCCAGGTCACTGTTGCTGTGACACATCCCACTGACACCGGCCCGGTACCGAGTACCCCACAGCCCTGGGAGGGTGACCCAGCAGCGTCAGCTGAAGGCTGCAGCCAACACTGCCCGCATGTAAAGCCCCACCACCGCACTACACACACACAAAGCACCGCACCACATACACACATGCAGGCACACAGACACACAGCACAGCACATTCCGACTTCCAGCCCAGAACTTCCTGTCTGAGACAGCCCAGCTGGATGACATCATGCAGCACGCGGTCTCAGACAGAAAGCTGTCGGCGAGGAAGAGACTGCCGGGATGTGCTGCTGCTGGGAGGTGAGCTGTGTTGTGTGTCTGTGTGCCTGTGTGTGTGTATGTGGTGCGGTGCTTTGTGTGTGAGTGTGAGATAGTGATGCAGTGATTTGTGTGTGCGTGTGTGTGCGTGAGAGAGGGGTGGTGGGGAAGGACAATGATATTGGTGGGGGAGGCAATGATGAAGGGGATAGGCAATGATTGTGGGGGGAGGCAATAATGGAGGTGATGGACAATAATGGCGGTGGGGGAGGCAATGATGGAGGTGATGGACAATGATGGTGGTGGGGGAGGCAATGATGGAGGTGATGAAATGGGCAATGATGGTGGTGGGGGAGGCAATGACTGTGGTGGTAGAATGTGCAGTGATGGGGGTGTGGGGAGAATGATAAGGGTGGTGGGCTAGAAGGCAATGATGGAGGTGGTGATGAGGACAATAATTGGAGTGGAGAGGGGCTGCATTATACTTTATGAAGGGGCTACATTATATTCTGTGGGGGGACTGCATTATTCTCAGGGGACTACAATATATTCTGGGGGGCTGCATCATTCTACAGTGGGGAAAAAAAGTATTTAGTCAGTCAGCAATAGTGCAAGTTCCACCACTTAAAAAGATGAGAGGCGTCTGTAATTTACATCATAGGTAGACCTCAACTATGGGAGACAAACTGAGACAAAAAATCCAGAAAATCACATTGTCTGTTTTTTTTCATTTTATTTGCATATTATGGTGGAAAATAAGTATTTGGTCAGAAACAAGCAATCAAGATTTCTGGCTCTCACAGACCTGTAACTTCTTCTTTAAGAGTCTCCTCTTTCCTCCACTCATTACCTGTAGTAATGGCACCTGTTTAAACTTGTTATCAGTATAAAAAGACACCTGTGCACACCCTCAAACAGTCTGACTCCAAACTCCACTATGGTGAAGACCAAAGAGCTGTCAAAGGACACCAGAAACAAAATTGTAGCCCTGCACCAGGCTGGGAAGACTGAATCTGCAATAGCCAACCAGCTTGGAGTGAAGAAATCAACTGTGGGAGCAATAATTAGAAAATGGAAGACATACAAGACCACTGATAATCTCCCTCGATCTGGTGCTCCACGCAAAATCCCACCCCGTGGGGTCAGAATGATCACAAGAACGGTGAGCAAAAATCCCAGAACCATGCGGGGGGACCTAGTGAATGAACTGCAGAGAGCTGGGACCAATGTAACAAGGCCTACCATAAGTAACACACTACGCCACCATGGACTCAGATCCTGCAGTGCCAGACGTGTCCCACTGCTTAAGCCTGTACATGTCCGGGCCCGTCTGAAGTTTGCTAGAGAGCATTTGGATGATCCAGAGGAGTTTTGGGAGAATGTCCTATGGTCTGATGAAACCAAACTGGAACTGTTTGGTAAAAACACAACTTGTCGTGTTTGGAGGAAAAAGAATACTGAGTTGCATCCATCAAACACCATACCTACTGTAAAGCATGGTGGTGGAAACATCATGCTTTGGGGCTGTTTCTCTGCAAAGGGGCCAGGACGACTGATCCGGGTACATGAAAGAATGAATGGGGCCATGTATCGTGAGATTTTGAGTGCAAACCTCCTTCCATCAGCAAGGGCATTGAAGATGAAACGTGGCTGGGTCTTTCAACATGACAATGATCCAAAGCACACCGCCAGGGCAACGAAGGAGTGGCTTCGTAAGAAGCATTTCAAGGTCCTGGAGTGGCCTAGCCAGTCTCCAGATCTCAACCCTATAGAAAACCTTTGGAGGGAGTTGAAAGTCCGTGTTGCCAAGCGAAAAGCCAAAAACATCACTGCTCTAGAGGAGATCTGCATGGAGGAATGGGCCAACATACCAACAACAATGACCTCTGTCATTGCCAACAAAGGATATATCACAAAGTATTGAGATGAAATTTTGTTTCTGACCAAATACTTATTTTCCACCATAATATGCAAATAAAATGAAAAAAAAACAGACAATGTGATTTTCTGGATTTTTTTTTCTCAGTTTGTCTCCCATAGTTGAGGTCTACCTATGATGTAAATTACAGACGCCTCTCATCTTTTTAAGTGGTGGAACTTGCACTATTGCTGACTGACTAAATACTTTTTTTCCCCACTGTAGCTACATAGTGGGCCCCAAGAATGATTTTCTCTGGTGGGCCCAAGGTGTTCCAGTCCGACGCTGTTGCACTCAGACATACTGAAAACACAAGAACTCTTGGCTGAGCTGAGCACACATGTATGGGGCCATCTGGAGGTATAGCTATTCATGTAGCTGACATTCATCTTATGTGTGTGGCTACATGGAAAAGAATATTTAATCTGAAAATTACCTATTGTTTAAATCAGATTTTCTGTAAGTTTTTTTCAATCTATGGCAATTTTTTTGTTCCTTATCACAATCTTTATTAAAAATTGCGATTTTCACACTGACCACTTGGGCATTTTTAGACTTAAGGCCCCGTCACACTAAGCGAGATCGCTTAAGCGTCACCGATTTGATGTTGCAACAGTGACACCATCAGCGATGTCGCTATGTGTGACATGCAGCGGAAATGTGTTGCTGATCGTGATCGAACGTCCTGGGCCATTTTTTGATCGTTGGCCTCCCGCTGGTGCGCCTGAATCGCTGAGTTTGACACCCTTTATAAACGACGAGCGACCTTGTTGGCGACTTATATCTCTGCGGCTCAGGCGGGACTAGGTTGAATCGTTAAAACACTACATGCTGTGTGACAAGGTCCCAACGACTATCGAGGTCGTTATACATATCACTGATCACTGCTGCGTCGTTTAGGAGATCTGCCTGTATGGCAGCTAACTAGCGACCATGTAGCGACCATGTAGCGACGCACAAACGATCTTTGCCAGGTCGTGTCGTTGTCGTGATCGCTGGTGCGTCGCTTAGTGTGACGGGGCCTTTAGTTTCTGTTGTTTCAGGAAATCAATATGTATATTAGCAACAAAGAAAAGTCTTTGACCCTATCTTTTGTATTCAAGCATCTAATAAGGCTGTGAAAATAGTCACTGTGAAGGGAGGAGAGCAGACCCTGACCCAGCTGTGACATCACCTATTGTGATTGGTGGATCCCATGTTATCAGAAATTGTATTCCTTCTGATAAGGAAACCACTGTAAACATTTATTTAAAAAGACAGGAAGTATGAGTCTAAAATAGCCCCATTGGCCAGTGTTAAGGCCCCGTCACACTAAGCGAGATTGCTAGCGATATCGCTAAAGCGTCACCTATTTTGTGACGCAGCAGCGATATTGCTAGCGATATCGCTATGTGTGATTGACCGGCTCCCCCGCTGGTTATCGCTGATCGCGCTAGAGCGTCCTGGGCAGTTTCTCGTCGGCCGCTTCCTGCTGGCGCCGACGAGCAACGCGTGGACGCGGGCTGGAGGACTTCATCGCCGTGTCTGACAGGTAAGTAACGACCACCGACCGCTGCTATGTTGCTGGTGAGATCTGCCTGTTTGGCAGCTCACTAGTGACCATTTAGCGATGCACCAGCGATCCTGACCGGGTCGTATCATTGTCGGGATCGCTGGTGCATCGCTAAATGTGACGGTACCTTAAGAAATCGCAAAATTACTACTTTTTCATACTAAAGATTGTGATATTAAAAGAAGAAAACAGAAAACATCATTGCGAATAATTTTTTTTAAAAAATACGTGCAAGGCAATACTTGATTTCAATAGGTCATTTTCTGATTATGACTGTCATAAGTGAATTTGGTGCAGGCAAGAATCATGTACTCATATAACACTAAGGGCTCATACTCACTTTCGAGAGACTCGTGCGATTCTCGTGCGAGTCTCTCGCATGAAAACCTGGCACTGCCGCCGGCACTCGGACCGGAACGTGCGGCTACATGTAATTCTATGCAGCTGCAGCTCTGGTCCGAGTGCTGGCGGCAGTGCCAGATTTTCATGCGAGAGACTCGCATGTTTGTTACATGCATCACACTTGCAGTTTGTATTTTCCTCATTTTTATGATTCATGTACTCTATTAATCTATCTATCTATCTATCTATCTATCTATCTATCTATCTATCTATCTATCTATCTATCTATCTATCTATCTATCTTTTTATGTCTCATATCTATCTATCTATCTATCTATCTATCTTATCTACCTACCTATCTATCTCCCAATTGAAATTGCAAAACCAAGAAAGAAAAGTTATGGAGTTATGAAAATGTCATGGTCAATAGACATGTTAGTGATATGCAAATGAAAAACTAAAATAACATTTTCAAAACTTTGCGATTTGTTAGTATGAGCATCACATGCCGAAATACACACATTTACACACCTTGGCACGTTATCAGTGAGGTTATTAATCGTTGTCTGAGGACTGTTCTGCCACACTGAATGCACGTGGGAACACAAATTATCAAGATCCACCCACTACTTGCAGCTACCTATGCTATTGCCGACCAATGATGCCCCCTAGATGTGCTTGATGGGAAGCAAGGCTTGATATGCTGCATGCCATGGTAGCTTGTTTAGGCCACATAGACTGATCACAGTAGCACTAGCAACATGCGTCTTGGCATTTGTCGTAGTGAAAAATGGCTACTGGTACACTTTCACATTCTCTTGTGAAGACCTCTTCATGCCATTGCTCATGCCATTTCCAGATTCATCGTTGAGGAGAATAAACCTCTATTCTAGCCTCCATTGCTATTTTTTCTATACCATGATAGCCTTTAAGAGCGATGGCGTGAGGTCAGTAAAATACCTGTAACTGGATGTCTGGCTCATAGCCAAGTTCCGTACTAATATAGCTGTTGATGGATTAGGTATACATCGTTTCACGACTAGTATAAGATAGTACAAATAAAGACTTGGTATTTGTTTGTCATGCTCCTGGGTTCAAACCTTGAACCTATGGTTTATGGTCAGCTTCTAAGGCTACTTTCACACATCAGTTTTTTGTCGTCAGGCAGGATCCGGCTGTTTTTAGAAAAAACGGATCCTGCATAAATTTTGGACAACTGTAGAAACGGATCCGTTTTTCTGCTGGATCCGTCTAGCAGCTTATATCTGTTTCCTGGGGGCTGGCCAATTGGATCTGAGCATGCGCAGACTTAAAAAAACGGATCCGGTGGCTGGATCCGTCTTTTTCTGGATCCGGCGCATTCCGGCGCCCATAGACTTTCATTGTGGCAAAAAGCTGGAAGCGTCGGATCCGGCGCTTCCGGCTTTTTCGCCGGACACAAAAAACGTTACAGTAGCCGTTTTTTCTAGACGCCGGAATGAGACAAGTAGCCGGATCCGGCAAAATCCGGATGAAACGCAATGCCATCCGGCGCGATCCGACGCTAATGCAAGTCAATGGGGAAAAACTGGATCCGGCATTGCATTTTGCCGGATCCGGTTTTACAAAAAAAAGCCGGATCGTGCCTGACGGCGAAAAACTGATGTGTGAAAGAGGCCTTATTGAGCATGTGTAAGGGAGGGACAGGACTGTATTCGTGACCTGAACAACCGCCATATTTATGTCCAGTCCTTCCCCTACAGAAAACTGTACTCTTCTCTTCAGCATACCAGTATCTCAAGATTCAGCTTCCTCTGGGCACTTCCCAGACGACGGTCCCTCTCTCAGGTGACCCCCATCAATGGAGACACAGTGCAAATTAACTTTAACACTTTCTTTACTGAGTGCTTCACGGCTTACATCCACAGTTGGTACATTGTGACATTTGCTTATTTCCTCATCTTTCCCTTTCTGGCTGTCACTTCTGGCAGTACACGCCAGGACCGGACCGTCCTAGAATGCTCCCCAGTTCCTTCCTGACCTAACCTCACCATGATGACAATTCCTTCTGCCTGTTTCACCCCAGACTCGAAATCTTCAGTCACCAGGTTTGGTTACCTCTGGTAAAGCATCTGGCCTGTCTGTAACAAACTCATCAAAGCTCCAGCTCACTTCACATCAGCTGTCCAGCTGATTCCTTCTCTAAAAGAATCGGCACAGGCGACAAGTCGCCACATCTTTCTGTTTCTGTACTGGCCCACTGCTATGGCACACAGTGGACATGGGTAACCTGGGCTGCAACACTTGAACGTTGCGTGGCTGCCAAGCTGTCCGGGTCTATAGCCCATGTGGACACTAGGGCACCCTGGCTCCGTCTGACCTGTCTTCCTTCGAGGTCCCCGCTTACTACCCGGCAGTCCTACTTACTACCTATAGAGCCCACTAGTATGCTCCCATCTAGTGGCCCATAACAGAACTATACTTACCCATGACTATGTAAACTGTTATGATTGAGTCACCGAGGAGGAAAAAACAAAACACAAGCTCAGCCCAGAAAATCAGAGAGGTTGGAAACTAGTGGATTGCAGACCCCTAATCCTATCACACAACTAGCAGTAGCTGTGGAGTGTTCCTACGGTGATCCTAGACACCTCATCACAGCAGGAGATCTAAATAAGCCTAAAGAGAGAAAAGGGAAAAACTGACTGTCCCAGAGCAGACCCCAAAGCAATAGGCAACCCCAACATATAATGACGGTGAAACGAGATGAAAACACTAACACAGATAGAAAGATAGGTTGAGCAAACGATGGGGCCCAAGCTAACTAAAAAGGACAGGACAGAAAAGCTGCTGTCTGCAATCCGAGAAAACCCTGCTAAAAATATTACCAACACAACTGATAAGCAAAAAGGACCCTGAAGTCACTAGACTTCAAACCCTATATCAGCACTCAGAATATTCTGAAAGCAGAGCAAAAGAGAACACTGATCAAGGAATAAGAATCCAGCACATCCCCGGCCGGGGATGGCTGAACTCAAAAAACAAGGTAAACAAAACCAAAACTAATAAGTTCAATAGCAGAGCAAAAACTTATCTTTGGGAAGCAGGAATCAGACTGGTCTCCAAGAATCCAGCAGAGAATTCACCAGCCACTTAGAAGGGCGTCGGCTGCCTTATATCCAATCTGAAGTTCCTGTTACCCAGTCACAATCCACCTGATCAGGTGTTTGGTTTCTTTCATCCAAATCAGCCTCACTACCTTCCTTCACCAGAAGAGGGAGATCCTCGGACACAAAAGGTGAATGTACGGATGAGCTCACAACAGTACCTCCCCCTTGAGGAGGGGTCACCGAACCCTCATCCAAGCCACCAGGCCGATCAGGATGAGCCCGATGAAAAGCACGCACCAATCTTTTGGCATGAATATCAGAGGCAGAGACCCAGGAATTATCCTCCTGACCATAACCCTTCCACTTAACCAAATACTGGAGTCTCCATCTAGCCAGACGGGAATCCAGTATCTTCACTACCTCATATTCCATGTTACCTTCAACCAACACAGGGTCAGGAGGTGCCGCCATAGGAACCACTGGTTCAACAAACCTCTTCAACAAGGACTTATGAAACACATTATGAATCTTAAATGTGACAGGAAGAGCCAACCGAAAAGAGACCGGATTAACAATCTCCAAAATCTTTTAAGGTCCAATAAATCTAGGTTTAAACTTTGGAGAAGCCACTTTCATAGAGATATTCTTTGATGGCAACCAGACCATATCACCCACCTTAAACCGGGGACCAATGGTCCTATGCCGGTTAGAAAACCGCTGGGCCTTTTCCTGGGAAAGAGACAACTTATCCACCACTTTGTCCCAAATCTGCTGCATTCTTTCCACCACAGTGTCAACCCCTGGACAGGCAGAAGACTCCACCTGCCCTGAAGAAAATTGAGGATGAAACCCAAAGTTACAGAAAAAGGGTGACATCAAAGTGGCAGAACTAGCTCTATTATTTAAAGCAAATTCGGCCAAGGGTAAAAATGAAACCCAATCATCCTGATCAGCAGATATAAAACATCTCAAATAAGCCTCCAAAGTCTGGTTTGTTCTCTCCGTCTGCCCATTGGTCTGAGGGTGAAATGCAGAGGAGAAGGACAACTGAATTCCCAACTTGGAACAAAAGGTCCTCCAGAATCTAGAGACAAACTGAACTCCTCTGTCCGATACAATGTTCTCAGGAATCCCGTGCAAGTGAACCACCTGTTGCAAAAACAAGGGTACCAACTCTGAGGAAGATGTCAACTTAGGGAGTGGTACAAGATGGACCATCTTAGAGAATCTATCACAAATCACCCAGATAACAGTCATCCTCTGAGAGACAGGCAGATCAGAAATAAAATCCATTGAAATATGGGTCCATGGCCTCCTGGGCACCGGCAAAGGCATCAACAACCCACTAGAACGAGAACAAGGCTTAGATCGGGAGCAAGTCCCACAGGACTGCACAAAATTTCTGACATCACGAGACAAGGCAGGCCACCAAAAAGACCGACTCACCAAATTTCTAGTACCAAAAATACCTGGATGACCAGCCAATGCGGAGCAATGAACCTCAGACATCACTTTCCTCCTCCACTGGTCAGGAACATACAACCTACCACTGGGACAACGCTCAGGCTTATCCTCCTGAAACTTCTCCAGAGCACGTCTCAAATCAGGCGAGATGGCAGAAAGAACCACCCCCTCACCTAAGATGGTAGCAGGCTTGGTCACAATAGGAGAATCAGCCAAAAAACTCCTAGAGAGGGCATCAGCCTTAACGTTCTTAGTGCCCAGAAGAAAGGAGACCACAAAATCAAAACGTGTGAAAAACAAGGCCCACCTGGCCTGTCTCGGATTCAAGCATTTAGCCGACTCAAGGTAGATCAAATTCCTGTGGTCAGTGAGGACCACAACTTGATGTCTAGCTCCCTCCAACCAATGTCTCCACTCCTCAAATGCCCACTTCATGGCATATAGTTCTCGATTCCCCACATCATAGTTGCGTTCCGAAGGAGAGAACTTTTGGGAAAAGAAGGCACAGGGGTTCATTTTAGATGTCACAGGATCTTTTTGGGACAAAACAGCTCCTGCACCAGTCTCTGAAGCATCCACCTCCACCTGAAATGGAAGTGAGGCATCGGGTTGTCGCAAAACCGGAGAAGAAGTGAACCTCCGCTTCAGCTCCTGAAAAGAAGAAACAGCCTCTGTAGACCAATTCAGCAAATCAGCGCCCTTCTTAGTTAAATCAGTCAATGGTTTGGCAATAACAGAAAAATTGGCTATAAACTTACGATAAAAATTAGCAAAACCCAAAAACTTCTGGAGAGCCTTCAAAGAAGTGGGCTGAACCCAGTCATAAATGGCCTGTACCTTGGCCGGGTCCATTTCAATAGTTGACGGAGACAAAATAAATCCCAAAAATGAAGTCCTCTGTACACCAAAAAGACATTTCGATCCCTTAACATACAGGGAGTTTTCCCTCAAAATCCAGAACACAGTCCGAACATGTTCCACATGAGAGTCCCAATCCCTGGAAAAGATCAAAATATCATCCAAATAGATGATCAGAAACTTATCCACAAAATCCCGGAAAATATCATTCTTGAAGCACTGGAAGACAGAAGGGGCGTTAGTGAGCCCAAAAGGCATCACCAGGTACTCAAAATGTCCCTCCAGAGTATTAAACGCTGTCTTCCATTCATCCCCATGCTTAATGCAAATAAGATTATACGCCCAACTGAGGTCAAGCTTGGTAAACCAGCAAGCACCTTCAACTCTAGAAAATAGGTCAGAAATCAGGGGTAACGGATACTGATATTTAACAGTAATTTTGTTAAGGGAGCGATAGTCAATACAGGGCCTTAATGAACCATCCTTCTTGGCCACAAAAAAAACAGCACCCAAGGATGAAGAGGATGGTCTAATATGACCCTTCTCCAACGACTCCTTAATATGAGAACGCATAGCCTCATGTTCGGGTACAGATAAATTAAAAAGTCGACCCTTGGGAAATTTACACCCCGGACTCAGCTCAATTGCACAGTCATAACTCCTATGAGGAGGCAAAGACGCAGACTTACTCTCACTAAACCCTTCATAAAAATCAGCCAAATAGTCAGGAACCTCATGCGACTGGGGAGAGGTGGAGAAAACAGGAGTGTCACTAAGAGCACACCGACAACCCCAACTCACCACAGACACAGATTTCCAATCCAAAACTGGATTATGGATTTGCAACCAGGGGAACCCCAGCACGATGGTATCATGCAAATTATGCAACACCAAAAATCTGCAATTTTCTCGATGGTCTGGGGCGACCCGCATTACCACCTGGGTCCAAAACTGAGGTTTATTCTTCGCCAAAGGAGTAGCATCAATACCCCTCAAAGGAATATTCGTCCGCAGGGGTGTCATAGGGAAACCACAACGTTTAGCAAAATCCATATCCTTTAGGTTCAAGGCCGCTCCTGAATCCACAAAGGCTTTAGCAGAAAATGTGGACAGGGAGCAGATCAGAGTAATTGCCAGAAGAAGCTTAGGTTGTACACCACCTACAGCAAATGTGTGTGCAAAACGTTTCTCTCGTTTAGGGCAGACAGAAATAATATGAGAGGCATCTCCACAGAAAAATCACAGCTTATTACGCCTTCTAAACTCCTGACGTTGCGCCTTAGACAAAACTCTATCACATTGCATAGGTTCAGACATTTGTTCAACAGGTGGCAACATTTCCCATGTAATTTTACTTTCCCGTAAACGCCGATCAACCTGAATGGCTAATGACATAGAATCGTCAAGATCAGAGGGAGCAGGAAATCCCACCATAGTATCTTTTACGGTTTCTGACAAACCCTTCCGAAAGAGAGCTGCCAAGGCACCATCATTCCAAGTGGTGAGGACCGCCCACTTTCGGATTTTTTGACAGTACAGTTCTGCAGAATCTTGACCCTGGCTCAATGCCAACAGGGTCTTTTCAGCTTGATCAATCGCAATAGGTTCATCATACAACAACCCCAAGGCCTGAAAAAATGCGTCCACATTAGTTAGAATAGGATCATCTGGTACTAAAGAAAACGCCCATTCCTGGGGATCGCCGCGCAGCAAGGAGATGACAATTTTAACCTGCTGCGCAGAGCTCCCCGATGAGTTAGGCTTCAAGGCAAGAAATAATTTACAATTATTCTTAAAATTCAAAAATTTAGACCGATCCCCAAAAAACACATCAGGAGTGGGGATTGTTGGTTCAGCAGCGTGTGAATGAGCAAGATAGGCGGAAATTCCTCACACTTCAGCAGCGAGCTGCTCCACACGATCAGACAATTGCTTAAACTCCATCAGAAAAAAAAATATTCCTCCTACGGCCTCAGAGAAAAAGAGGAAAAAATATACACAATAAAAAAATTCTGACACTTTTTTTTTTAACAATTCCTTCCTGCTTTTGAGTACCCTAGAATCTGCGGTATGGCTGGTGATTCTGTTATGATTGAGTCACCGAGGAGGAAAAAGCAAAACCCAAGCTCAGCCCAGAAAATCAGAGAGGTTGGAAACTAGCAGATTGCAGACCCCTAATCCTATCACACAACTAGCAGTAGCCATGGAGTGTTCCTACGGTGATCCTAGACACCTCGTCACAGCCGGAGATCTAAATAAGCCTAATGAGAGAAAAGGGAAAAACTGACTGCCCCAGAGCAGACCCCAAAGCAATAGGCAGCCCCCAACATATAATGACGGTGAAACGAGATGAAAACACTAACACAGATAGAAAGATAGGTTGAGCAAACGATGGGGCCCAAGCTAACTAAAAAGTACAGGACAGAAAAGCTGCTGTCTGCAATCCGAGAAAACCCTGCTAAAAATATTACCACCACAGCTGATAATCAAAAAGGACCCTGAAGTCACTAGACTTCAAACCCTATATCAGCACTCAGAATATTCTGAAAGCAGAGCAAAGGAGAACACTGATCAAGGAATAAGAATCCAGCACATCCCCGGCCGGGGATGGCTGAACTCAAAAAACAAGGTAAACAAAACCAAAACTAATAAGTTCATTAGCAGAGCAAAAACTTATCTTTGGGAAGCAGGAATCAGACTGGTCTCCAAGAATCCAGCAGAGAATTCTCCAGCCACTCAGAAGGGTGTCGGCTGCCTTATATCCAATCTGAAGTTCCTGTTACCCAGTCACAATCCACCTGATCAGGTGTTTGGTTTCTTTCATCCAAATCAGCCTCACTACCTTCCTTCACCAGAAGAGGGAGATCCTCGGACACAAAAGGTGAATGTACAGATGAGCTCACAACAGTAAACTATATACTAAAGTGCCCTCCTCTAATGTCCCCAAAAGGATGCACTAACTTTCTCTAACTGTACATGTACAACAGACACACTATATTATGTAATAATATAATACAGAAACACAAGACAATATGTTACAGCTTTCTACACAATGGTAACACATACAGTACATGTGGCAACACCATTACAGACGAGCGATAATACATATTTTTATGTAGCAGTACCAAAGACGTTTATCATAAACATTATCACTTAGAAATATATATACAATAACATAGGAGGGACAATCCGAGGAAGGGAAGCAAGAAAGACATCATATCTCACTCCCTTAGGCTAGTTTCACACTAACGTATGGAGGAGCTGCGGAGGGATGCAGACTTCCTTTGTGAAGCTCCACCCCCTGCCACGGCTCCTCCTTTCAGCTCCACCTAAGTCAGCATGCGGCCTGCGTACCCTATTTCTAGCATTGGGTATGCAGGCAATACCGATGAATGCGGATGCCTCCGCATGCGTCATTTTGAGGGTGCGGCGGCCTGCGCCAAATGCAACGTGTTGGATTTTATTGCGGTCGCCGCACCATCAAAACGACACATGCGGAGGCATCCGCAGGCATCGGCATGGCCTGCGTACCCAATGCTAGAGATAGGGTGCGCAGGCCGCATGCTGACATAGGCGGAGCTGAATGGAGGAGGTGCATCAGGGGGCAGAGCTTCAGAGAGGAATGCCGCATCCCTCCGCCGCTCCTTCATATGCTAGTGTGAAACTAGCCTTACACATGCAGTTTGTTTTCATTGGTCAGCCCTATCACCATTTGGGTGCGGCTTTAAATTCTGTCCCCCTCTTGGCATTTCCTGCTGGTGATAGTTTCTCGCAGATGTTTAGCCATTCTGCTATAGCTTAAAACCAGTCAGTGAAATTCCAGATAGGGTTTATCTCTTTGCTGTTTCAGCTCTTTACTTTGCACTTACCTTCTGTTTCTTTCTAGGAAGTAGGAAGAATATAATCTAACAGTACGTACTTTAAACTTTATTTTGTATTTTATGCTTTACTTTGTTCACGCTGGAGTCTTTCCTTTTTTTAGCACACTTTCCTTTTTGAAGGTGATTTACATTCTCTGGTTCTTTAGGAGGAACATGAAGCGCTCGACTGCATGTTAGGCAGTTTAGGTCCGAGTTTCCATACTCTAGTCTGTGGTTAAGACTATCTCTGCTCACACAGGAACCGTTAGGGACTGCTGATCAGTATCTTTAGATTGTACAGTAACTGGCAGGATCAGTTGCAGCTTTTTAGTTTGTTACCTTTTTTCCTACAGAGTCGGTAAATAATCATAACAGTGTCATCTAATTTCACTTATAGTACAGAATGGATTACAATGCACCATTCTTTGGATTTGACGAGACCAGGAGGGCAACATCTTGAAGAAACCTCACACTGGTCCAACTGTTGGATTATGGGTTTGGTGTTGGCATAATATATGGTAACCAGACCTCTCTAGTTTTTATTCCACATACGCTATCAGCTCGGGGTTACATTGATTTGGTAATTGAACCAGTATTACGGCCATTTCTGCAAAGTGTCTCAAGAGCCATTTTTCAACACCGTGCCAGGCTGCATGTTGGTCGTACTACTGTGAGCAAACAGCATGGCTGAAAAATGCTGCCATGGCCTGCATTGTCTCTGTGCTTGTCTGCCATCAAGCACATCTGGGGATGTCATAATTAGTGTCATTAATGTTCCAAGGCAATACCTAATTCAGTAGCAGTTGAAGCATTAAAAGTACATATTCGTTGCTATTGAAACTGTTTTCACTTCACTAATATGATTAAAGGGCATCTGTAAGTAGGATCAACCACCCTAAGCTGTCTTTAAGGGCATGTACAGTGGCATGTAAAAGTTTGGCCAACCCTGGTCATAATTACTGTTATTGTGAATACTAAAGCAAGATGAAGATGAAACGATCTCTAAAAGGGCTAAAGTTAAAAAGTACACATTTCCTTTGTATATTAGGTACAAAATAAAAATATATTGTCATTGTGAGGGTTGTGGCTTATTCACTGTCATCGTTAGGAAAGGCCAGATGATGCAGCTTTCCCAGCTTTATAAAAAAAAGCCTCCTCTAACCTTGTGCCAAAAAACAGCAGCCATAGGTTCTTTTAAGCAGCTGCTTAGCACTCTGAAAATGAAAATGGTGGAGGTCCACAAAGCAGAAGTGTCCTATAAGAAGATGGCAAAGTGTTTTCAAGGTGCCCTTTCCCCAGTTTGAAATGTAATTAAGAAATAGCAGTCTGGAAGACCAATCAAAATTTCAGTGAGAGCTGCTCGTAGGATTGCTAGAGAGAAAAATCAGAAACCCAGCTTAACTGTAAAAGACCTTCAGAAAGATTTAGAAGACTCTGGAGTTGTGGTACATTGATCTAGTGTTCAGAGACACCTGCACAAATATGGCCTTCATGGAAGAGTAATCAGAAGAAAACCTCTCCTGCGTCCTCACCATAATATTCAGCATCAGAAGTATATAAAAGAACATCTAAACAAGCCTGATGCATTTGTTAACAAGTCCTTAGGACTGATGAAGTTAAAATTAGAGTTGAGCGACTTTTGGTTTTTTAGGGTCGAGTTTCGTTTCGTTTCGTTTCGCAAGATCGGCCGATTATAGGGAAAAGTCGGGGTCGTCCCGAAACACGAAACCCAATGTAAGTCAATGGGGAATAAAAGTCGGCAGTGAGAGGAGGACAGGAAACACACCTACAGTGCACATTTGAATGCTAAAAGCATCAATTCTTCTTACTTAAGCTTGTCAACCTTAATTAACTTCATAATACAAGTTACACACTGAAAAATGGGGGTTATTTGGATAAAGTTGTGGGGGGGTAGGGCTGGCTCCAGGTTTTCATGTGCCCTGGGTGAAAGAGCGCCCCTTTAACACATACCACAACTCATCATGCTCCGATACGGCAGAGAAATAGCGGTATAGTACAATGAAAAATACCTCACTTTTTACATCTCATGACGAGGCCCATCTATTTCTCCATACAGAATCATTGGTCCCATATAATGTTTGAAACAGTATATGATGAGCTCCACATAATGCTACAGTATATGTTGGTCCCCATGGATGAAGCTCCACTGTCTTATGGGCCCAAATAATGCTCCAAACATAATGGGCCCCATTTCTAATGCTCTAGTGTATAATGGGCCCTGTAAATGCTGCTCCAGTGTCTGATGTCCACCTTTGGAATGTTCCAGTGTATGGTGGGCCCCATCTATCATTCTCCAGAGTATAGTGCTCCCCAAAAATTGCTGTCCCAACATCGAAAACAATCAAATAAGTCTCCTCGCTAGGGAATCCCTGTACTAGTCTGGACTCCTCGTCGTCCCCATCTTTCATCTCATTGCACAGTATTTCAACCTTGCAAGTGCTGTGATCCTGAGCAAGCAGGGGGGGCCCACTTGTTGGCGACGGCACTGGCACAGGGCCCCTGATAGTACGGTGGTGTGTCTGATGGCGAGTGGGCCGAACCTGCACTTTCATCTGCAGCTTCCTCTATGTCACCGTGTAAGATGGAACTGTATATGGGAAGGTTAACCTGAGTTTCATCAGGGTCAGATTCAGGCCGTGTAGCGTGCGAGGGGAATGTAGTGGTCTGGGTCAATGTACCAGCAGATTCATTGAGCAGTGGCTGGGCATCAGTGCACTTGTGTCGCCCCCAGGAGTACGGTCGCCACAGTGGCATTACCTTCCTCCTAGGGAGTGTGATGTCATGCTTGGGAGCAACGAAGGATCTCTCTAGCAGGTTAACTGATTGGGCGGCGATATTCCCACGAGTCATGACCCTCCAAACAGCGTTCATGAAGGCAAAGTGTTTGTTTTACGTGGGCAGTATGGTTGCAAAGCTGAACCTTAAAGGAATGTCCAGAAGGGCACCACCAGGAGTGGAGCCTATGGTTAAATTCGACTCCACCTGGGAAACCTCAACCATGCCAGCTACAGAAAAGATGCACACATTGCAAGCTTAATTCCGTTAACGAACGAGACTCCGTCATGCCCCGCGGTCCGAGTCCGGCTTACTAGAGGGACACGTGAGGCTCTGGCACATGAGATTGGCCAATAACTGGTGTGTCATGCCCTTACATGTCCGTGGCTGCATGTGCGCTACACTGAAAAGGCCAGCGTTTGTCGCTTACAGGTGCAGATAACCCGCTGAACGTTAGTGATGGGGATCACTGATTACTAGAGTTGAGCGAAACGGGTCGAAAAAATTCAAAAGTCGCCGACTTTTGGCAAAGTCGGGTTTCATGAAACGAAACCCGACCCTAGGATGAGGTCGGCCACGAGGTCGGCGACTTACGCGCCAAAGTCGCGTTTCAAAAGTTTGTTTTGCGCTCTTTTTCAGCCAATCAGGATCCACGGACACTGTGGGCAACGTGATGACATAGGCACGGGTCACCACCATCTTTCAGAAGGGCATGCAAGTGATTGGCTTGCTTTGGTGGGCGTCACAGGGGGTATAAAAGGGCGTGCACGCCGACCGCCATCTTACTTCTGCCGATCTTAGTATAGGGAGAGGTTGCTGCTGATTCTGTAGGGAGAGCGTTAGGCAGGGAAGAAGACAAAAAAACTGCTTCTGCTGCTAGCGATTTGGCCTGCACAACACACAAGTCACTGTGTGTGCAGTGCAAGGGGAGGCTATATTGTGGTGTATCAGTGGTGTTGGTTGTTGGGCTGCCTTTTAAGGCTTCCTGACACGCTGGCATTGCTGTTTACCCACTGCTCCGCAAACTGCTTTTTTAAAAGCAATCCAATCTCCCTTATCCTCTCGTCACTTTGGTCACAGGCAGCTGTGCCATCGAGCGTGTCACATAGCGCTCAGATATCAGTGGGCCTCACACCATCCACAAGTGTCCAGTGTCCAAAAGTGTACGCAGAGATTCAAAATCTCCATTATCCTCTCGTCACTTTGGTCACAGGCAGCTGTGCCATCGAGCGTGTCACATAGCGCTCAGATATCAGTGGGCCTCACACCATCCACAAGTGTCCAGTGTCCAAAAGTGTACGCAGAGATTCAAAATCTCCATTATCCTCTCGTCACTTTGGTCACAGGCAGCTGTGCCATCGAGCGTGTCACATAGCGCTCAGATATCAGTGGGCCTCACACCATCCACAAGTGTCCAGTGTCCAAAAGTGTACGCAGAGATTCAAAATCTCCATTATCCTCTCGTCACTTTGGTCACAGGCAGCTGTGCCATCGAGCGTGTCACATAGCGCTCAGATATCAGTGGGCCTCACACCATCCACAAGTGTCCAGTGTCCAAAAGTGTACGCAGAGATTCAAAATCTCCATTATCCTCTCGTCACTTTGGTCACAGGCAGCTGTGCCATCGAGCGTGTCACATAGAGCTCAGATATCAGTGGGCCTCACACCATCCACAAGTGTCCAGTGTCCAAAAGTGTACGCAGAGATTCAAAATCTCCATTATCCTCTCGTCACTTTGGTCACAGGCAGCTGTGCCATCGAGCGTGTCACATAGCGCTCAGATATCAGTGGGCCTCACACCATCCACAAGTGTCCAGTGTCCAAAAGTGTACGCAGAGATTCAAAATCTCCATTATCCTCTCGTCACTTTGGTCACAGGCAGCTGTGCCATCGAGCATGTCACATAGCGCTCAGATATCAGTGGGTCTCACACCATCCACAAGTGTCCAGTGTCCAAAAGTGTACGCAGAGATTCAAAATCTCCATTATCCTCTCGTCACTTTGGTCACAGGCAGCTGTGCCATTGAGCGTGTCACATAGCGCTCAGATATCAGAGGGCCTCACACCATCCACAAGTGTCCAGTGTCCAAAAGTGTACGCAGAGATTCAAAATCTCCATTATCCTCTCGTCACTTTGGTCACAGGCAGCTGTGCCATCGAGCGTGTCACATAGCGCTCAGATATCAGTGGGCCTCACACCATCCACAAGTGTCCAGTGTCCAAAAGTGTACGCAGAGATTCAAAATCTCCATTATCCTCTCGTCACTTTGGTCACAGGCAGCTGTGCCATCGAGCGTGTCACATAGTGCTCAGTTATCAGTGGGCCTCACACCATCCACAAGTGTCCAGTGTCCAAAAGTGTACGCAGAGATTCAAAATCTCCATTATCCTCTCGTCACTTTGGTCACAGGCAGCTGTGCCATCGAGCGTGTCACATAGCGCTCAGATATCAGTGGGCCTCACACCATGCACAAGTGTCCAGTGTCCAAAAGTGTACGCAGAGATTCAAAATCTCCATTATCCTCTTGTCACTTTGGTCTCAGGCAGCTGTGCCATCGAGCGTGTCACATAGCGCTCAGATATCAGTGGGCCTCACACCATCCACAAGTGTCCAGTGTCCAAAAGTGTACGCAGAGATTCAAAATCTCCATTATCCTCTCGTCACTTTGGTCACAGGCAGCTGTGCCATCGAGCGTGTCACATAGCGCTCAGATATCAGTGGGCCTCACACCATCCACAAGTGTCCAGTGTCCAAAAGTGTACGCAGAGATTCAAAATCTCCATTATCCTCTCGTCACTTTGGTCACAGGCAGCTGTGCCATCGAGCGTGTCACATAGCGCTCAGATATCAGTGGGCCTCACACCATCCACAAGTGTCCAGTGTCCAAAAGTGTACGCAGAGATTCAAAATCTCCAATTTCCTCTCGTCACTTTGGTCACAGGCAGCTGTGCCATCGAGCGTGTCACATAGCGCTCAGATATCAGTGGGCCTCACACCATCCACAAGTGTCCAGTGTCCAAAAGTGTACGCAGAGATTCAAAATCTCCATTATCCTCTCGTCACTTTGGTCACAGGCAGCTGTGCCATCGAGCGTGTCACATAGCGCTCAGATATCAGTGGGCCTCACACCATCCACAAGTGTCCAGTGTCCAAAAGTGTACGCAGAGATTCAAAATCTCCATTATCCTCTCTTCACTTTGGTCACAGGCAGCTGTGCCATCTTGCGTGTCACATAGCGCTCAGATATCAGTGGGCCTCACACCATCCACAAGTGTCCAGTGTCCAAAAGTGTACGCAGAGATTCAAAATCTCCATTATCCTCTCATCACTTTGGTCACAGGCAGCTGTGCCATCGAGCGTGTCACATAGCGCTCAGATATCAGTGGGCCTCACACCATCCACAAGTGTCCAGTGTCCAAAAGTGTACGCAGAGATTCAAAATCTCCATTATCCTCTCGTCACTTTGGTCACAGGCAGCTGTGCCATCGAGCGTGTCACATAGCGCTCAGATATCAGTGGGCCTCACACCATCCACAAGTGTCCAGTGTCCAAAAGTGTACGCAGAGATTCAAAATCTCCATTATCCTCTCGTCACTTTGGTCACAGGCAGCTGTGCCATCGAGCGTGTCACATAGCGCTCAGATATCAGTGGGCCTCACACCATCCACAAGTGTCCAGTGTCCAAAAGTCCAAAAGGCCTCGAACGCTTAGTTTTCTAGGAGTTGGCAAACCGCTTTTAAAGGCAGAGCATCAGGAAAAAGTTTTGTCTTACATTGCTGACTCAGCCTCCAGCTCTATCGCCTCCTCTTCTTCAGTTGCAAAAAGTAAAAGCACTGAGTCGTCATTGGAGGCTCATGTTCATGAACCACACATTTCCTTGTGTCCTTCACCCCAACCAAGATTGAAGGATGACGCAGGCCATACTACTGATTACTCAATGGAGCTGTTTTCACATACCATGCCTGGATTATCAAGTGAAATGGTGAATTACCCAGGCCAAGATGAATCTGACATGGAGTGCACTGATGCACAGCCGCTGATGGATGATTCTGCTGGTACATTCACTCAGAGCACTACATTGTCCTCGCAGTGTACAGAGCCAGATTCTGACCCTGATGAGACTCAGGTGCCCCTTCCCGCACACTATACCACCATACACGGTGACACAGAGGAAGGTGCACATGACATAGAAGAGGAGGTGATGGATGACCCAGTTGTTGACCCAGATTGGCATACATTGGGGGAAGAGGGTGCTGCTTCCAATAGCTCAGATGAGGAGCATCCACAGCAGACATCGACATCGCAACAGCTGTTATCTGGCAGGCCCGGAGCACTCCAAAGTCAGGTTCCAAACATCAAAAGAGTTGCTGGACAGCTTGTCCAGAGGGTCAAAAGATCACAGCGTGCTAGGCCGCAAAATGTCTGCCAAAGTAGGAAGAGTGCAGTGTGGCACTTTTTTGAACAAAATCCTCATGATCAGGCCAAGGTTATCTGTAAGAAGTGCGCAAAGACCTTTAGCCGAGGGAAAAATCTGAAAAATTTGAATACCAGTTGCATGCTTAGACATTTAACCAGCATGCACTTGCAAGCGTGGACACAACACCAAACCTCAAGTGCCACATGTGCAACTGATCACAACGAAGGTAGTCAGCAACGCTACATTGTTTCCCCCACTGTAAGCCCACCGGTTAGCACAGCAGCAAATGTTGAGGTGTCGTTGCAAGGCCACAGCAGTCAGGGAATCCCACTGTTATATCAACGAAAGACTGATTCTAGGCCATCAGAAAGAACACCAACTCCATCACCATCATCAACCCTCTCTCAGTCCGCCCTGTCCACCGCTACTTCCACCATATGCAGCTCTCAAGTCCAGCTCACCCTCCCAGACACTATGAGTAGGTCAAGAAAGTACTCAGTCTCTCATCCGCGTACACTGGGTTTGAACGCCCACATTGCCAAACTAATCTCGTTTGAGATGATGCCCTTTCGGTTGGTGGAAAGCACAGCTTTCCACGAACTCATGGCCTATGCAGTACCACGCTATGACCTACCCAGTCGCCACTTCTTCTCTCGCAAAGCCATCCCAGCCCTCCACCATCATGTGAAAGACCGCATTGTCCATGCACTCAAGCAGTCAGTGAGCGGAAAGGTGCACCTCACAACTGATGCATGGTCCAGTCGGCATGGCCAGGGCCGTTACGTGTCCATCACTGCGCACTGGGTTAATGTGGTGGATGCAGGGTCCACAGGGGACATCGGTGGTGGGAGAGTGCTGCCTAGCCCACGGTATAGGAAACAGTTGGCTGTAGGCGTTCGACCCTCCTCCTCCTCCTCCTCCTCCAGAAGCGAAAGCTCGTCCACAGAGCGCAGTCGTACGAGCACTCCATCTGCAGCTGCCACTGTTGCACACGATGTGTCCCCCTATCGAGCAGCTAGTGGAAAGCGTCAGCAGGCTGTGTTGCAGATGATGTGTTTGGGCGACAGACACACCGCCGAGGTGCTGGCCGAGTACTTGAAGCGACAAACTGAGTCATGGCTGGGCAAGGTAAGGTAGTTAGCGATAACGGCCGTAATTTTGTGGCAGCCATAGCCCTTTCAAAACTCAGCCACATACCTTGCTTGGCTCACACCTTGAACCTGGTGGTGCAGTGCTTCCTCAAAAATTATCCGGAGTTAACAGCCCTGCTCCAGAAGGTGCGAAGACTGTGCGCGCACATCCGCCGGTCGCCTGTACACTCCGTTCGTATGCAGAAGCTGCAGCGATTGCTCCACCTTCCCAACCACCGCCTCATTATCGACATTGCAACAAGGTGGAACTCCACCCTGCACATGGTGGAGCGGCTGTGCGAGCAGAGGCAGGCCATAATGTATTTGTGGGAGGATACACGGCCAGGCACTTTGAGAGCAGACATGGAGTTGACAGGCGTGCAGTGGTCGAAGCTGAAAGACCTTTGTAAAGTCCTTCAGTGTTTTGAGGAATGCACACGGCTGGTAAGCGCAGACGACGCCATCCTAAGCATGAGCATCCCACTTATGCGTCTGCTCATGCAAACTTTGACGCACCTTAAGGAGCAGGCGTCTGCAGCCAATGTTGATGAGGAGGAAGAGGAGGAGGGAATCCTTGATGACATTCAGCCATTGTCTGCTCAGGGACCTCTCCTGGACGAGGTGGAGGAAGAAGAGGAGGAGGAGGAGGATGATGGGGATGATTACTTAGGGGAGGAGGATGCATCTCGTGGGGCAAGTGAAAATGTTGGCGTGGCAAGGTCTGGTACAGGTTTTGTGCGTGACTGGAGGGATGTGGATTTGCCAGAAAGTGCTCCTCCACCCAGCACTCGCAGTACATCATTGACACCGGGAACATTGGCCCACATGTCAGATTATGCCTTGCGGATCCTAAAAAGGGACCCCCGCATTGCCAAAATGATGAACGATGACGACTACTGGTTGGCCAGCATCCTGGATCCACGCTATAAAGGCAAATTACAAAACATCATGCCACAGGAGAACCTTGACCTAATATTGGCTAATAAACAAGCAACTCTGGTAAATCGGTTGCTTGAGGCATTCCCAGCACACAGCAGCGGTGATGGTTCTCACACGAGCCGTACGGGCCGGGGGCAGCTTGGCAGAGGTGTTCGTGGTACACACAGCAGAAGTGGCGTTGGAGACAGGGGTTTCATGACAATGTTGTGGACTGATTTTTCAAATACCGCTCACACAACTGGTAATACTGCATCGATGGAAAGTGACAGGAGACAGCAGTTGTCAACTATGGTTACAAACTACTTTTCCTCCCATATCGATGTTCTCCCACACAGGTCATTCCCCTTTGACTATTGGGCCGCTAAACTGGACACCTGGCCTGAATTGGCCCAATATGCCTTACAGGAGCTCGCTTGCCCAGCTGCAAGTGTGCTATCGGAAAGAGTCTTCAGTGCAGCTGGATCAATCCTGACAGAAAAAAGGACCCGTCTGTCAACCCAAAATGTGGATGATCTAACCTTCATTAAAATGAACCACGCATGGGTTTCCAAGGATTTTGTCCCACCTTCCCCTGATGACACATAGGGTGACAGAAAAATGGCTTGCTTTGGTCCACCTCTTCCTGGTACTTCACCTATTTCGCCTTTTGCATCAGCTGAATGTCCAACATCAACATATGCCACTTTCTAAAACTCCATAACTGTGCTGCCTCCCCCCCATGGCCGGGGTCACCACCTACCGCACGACACCGTGCGAGTGCCGTTGCCCTGGACAGGTGGGTAGGCCGACTCTTGGGCGCGGGCACTGGCACAGGGTCCCTCATAGTGCAATCAAGTGTCTCTGACAGTGGTGGTGCACACCCGCCGTCAGACACACCGCTGTACTATGAGGGGCCCAGTGCCAGTACCGACGCCCACGAGTGGGCCCCCTTGCTTGGCCAGGCCCCCAGCATTTGCAATCTTTACCTCTCCCTGCTCCTCCGCTGTGTAATCTGGGCCGTCAAATCCATACTGTGCCTGACACCGTCTGAGCCTGCCTCCTGAGACATATATTTTGAATGTGTACGCTATCCATACATGTTATCCAGGGATACGGTACCCTTTCTAACCTTTGTGCAATGACGTGCAATCCATACTGGGCCTAACACCGTCTGAGCCTGCCTCATGCTGTATAGACATATATTTTGAATGTGTACGCTATCCATACATGTTATCCGGGGATACGGTACCCTTTCTAACCTTTGTGCAATGACGTGCAATCCATACTGGGCCTAACACCGTCTGAGCCTGCCTCATGCTGTATAGACATATATTTTGAATGTGTACGCTATCCATACATGTTATCCGGAGATACGGTACCTTTTCTAACCTTTGTGCAATGACGTGCAATCCATACTGGGCCTAACACCGTCTGAGCCTGCCTCATGCTGTATAGACATATATTTTGAATGTGTACGCTATCCATACATGTTATCCAGGGATACGGTACCCTTTCTAACCTTTGTGCAATGACATGCAATCCATACTGGGCCTAACACCGTCTGAGCCTGCCTCATGCTGTATAGACATATATTTTGAATGTGTACGCTATCCATACATGTTATCCGGGGATACGGTACCCTTTCTAACCTTTGTGCAATGACGTGCAATCCATACTGGGCCTAACACCGTCTGAGCCTGCCTCATGCTGTATAGACATATATTTTGAATGTGTACGCTATCCATACATGTTATCCGGGGATACGGTACCCTTTCTAACCTTTGTGCAATGACGTGCAATCCATACTGGGCCTAACACCGTCTGAGCCTGCCTCATGCTGTATAGACATATATTTTGAATGTGTACTCTATCCATACATGTTATCCGGGGATACGGTACCCTTTCTAACCTTTGTGCAATGACGTGCAATCCATACTGGGCCTAACACCGTCTGAGCCTGCCTCATGCTGTATAGACATATATTTTGAATGTGTACGCTATCCATACATGTTATCCGGGGATACGGTACCCCTTCTAACCTTTGTGCAATGACGTGCAATCCATACTGGGCCTAACACCGTCTGAGCCTGCCTCATGCTGTATAGACATATATTTTGAATGTGTACGTTATCCATACATGTTATCCGGGGATACGGTACCCTTTCTAACCTTTGTGCAATGACGTGCAATCCATACTGGGCCTAACACTGTCTGAGCCTGCCTCATGCTGTATAGACATATATTTTGAATGTGTTCGCTATCCATACATGTTATCCAGGGATACGGTACCCTTTCTAACCTTTGTGCAATGACGTGCAATCCATACTGGGCCTAACACTGTCTGAGCCTGCCTCATGCTGTATAGACATATATTTTGAATGTGTACGCTATCCATACATGTTATCCGGGGATACGGTACCCTTTCTAACCTTTGTGCAATGACATGCAATCCATACTGGGCCTAACACCGTCTGAGCCTGCCTCATGCTGTATAGACATATATTTTGAATGTGTACGCTATCCATACATGTTATCCGGGGATACGGTACCCCTTCTAACCTTTGTGCAGTGACGTGCAATCCATACTGGGCCTAACACCGTCTGAGCCTGCCTCATGCTGTATAGACATATATTTTGAATGTGTACGCTATCCATACATGTTATCCGGGGATACGGTACCCCTTCTAACCTTTGTGCAATGACGTGCAATCCATACTGGGCCTAACACCGTCTGAGCCTGCCTCATGCTGTATAGACATATATTTTGAATGTGTACGCTATCCATACATGTTATCCGGGGATATGGTACCCTTTCTAACCTTTGTGCAATGACGTGCAATCCATACTGGGCCTAACACCGTCTGAGCCTGCCTCATGCTGTATAGACATATATTTTGAATGTGTACGCTATCCATACATGTTATCCGGGGATACGGTACCCCTTCTAACCTTTGTGCAATGACGTGCAATCCATACTGGGCCTAACACCGTCTGAGCCTGCCTCATGCTTTACAGACATATATTTTGAATGTGTACGCTATCCATACATATTATCCGGGGATACGGTACCCTTTCTAACCTTTGTGCAATGACGTGCAATCCATACTGGGCCTAACACCGTCTGAGCCTGCCTCATGCTGTATAGACATATATTTTGAATGTGTACGCTATCCATACATGTTATCCGGGGATACGGTACCCTTTCTAACCTTTGTGCAATGACGTGCAATCCATACTGGGCCTAACACCGTCTGAGCCTGCCTCATGCTGTATAGACATATATTTTGAATGTGTACGCTATCCATACATGTTATCCGGGGATACGGTACCCTTTCTAACCTTTGTGCAATGACGTGCAATCCATACTGGGCCTAACACCGTCTGAGCCTGCCTCATGCTGTATAGACATATATTTTGAATGTGTACGCTATCCATACATGTTATCCAGGGATACGGTACCCTTTCTAACCTTTGTGCAATCACGTGCAATCCATCCTGGGCGTGAGAACGGCTGGCGAGCTGTTAAGCAAGCTACAGCACCTGTCCAGACAAGTACAGGGATTCCCTAGCGAGGAGACTTATTTGATTGTTTTCAATGTTGGGACAGCAATTTTTGGGGAGCACTATACTCTGGAGAATGATAGATGGGGCCCACCATACGCTGGAACATTCCACAGGTGGACATCAGACACTGGAGCAGCATTTACAGGGCCCATTATACACTAGAGCATTAGAAATGGGGCCCATTATGTTTGGAGCATTTACAGGGCCCATAAGACAGTGGAGCTTCATCCATGGGGACCAACATATACTGTAGCATTATGTGGAGCTCATCATATACTGTTTCAAACATTATATGGGACCAATGATTTTGTATGGAGAAATAGATGGGCCTCGTCATGAGATGTAAAAAGTGAGGTATTTTTCATTGTACTATACCGCTATTTCTCTGCCGTATCGGAGCATGATGAGTTGTGGTATGTGTTAAAGGGGCGCTCTTTCGCCCAGGGCACATGAAAACCTGCAGCCAGCCCTCCCCCCCCACAAATTTAGCCAAATAACCCCCATTTTTCAGTGCGTAACTTGTATCATGAAGTTAATTAAGGTTGACAAGCTTAAGTAAGAAGAATTGATGCTTTTGGCATTCAAATGGGCACTGTAGGTGTGTTTCCTGTCCTCCTCTCACTGCCGACTTTTATTCCCCATTGACTTACATTGGGTTTCGTGTTTCGGGACGACCCCGACTTTTCCCTATAATCGGACGATCTTGCTCGACCCGACTTTTGGAAAAGTCGGGTTTCACGAAACGAAACGCGACCCTTAAAAACCAAAAGTCGCTCAACTCTACTGATTACAATTATTACCCGCGAACGATGATTTCCCAGTAAGTGCAGGTCAACCGCAGTTCTGGAATTAGGCCTAACCGTCATTCCTGAAAAAATGAAAAACTTACGTGTGCAAACCACAGGTGCTGTAGCTTGCTTAACAGCTCGCCAGCCGTTCTCACGCCCAGTATAGATTACACGTGATTGCACAAAGGTGAGAAAGGGTACCGTATCCCCGGATAACATGTATGGATAGCGTACACATTCAAAATATATGTCTATACATCAGGAGGCAGGCTCAGACGGTGTTAGGCCCAGTATGGCTTGCACATGATTGCACAAAGGTGAGAAAGGGTACCGTATCCTCGGATAACATGTATGGATAGCGTACACATTCAAAATATATGTCTATACATCAGGAGGCAGGCTCAGACGGTGTCAGGCACAGTATGGATTTGACGGCCCAGACTACACAGCGGAGGAGCAGGGAGAGGTAAAGACTGCAAATGCTGGGGCCCTGCCCAAGCAAGGGGGGCCCACTCGTGGGCGTCGGTACTGGCACTGGGCCACTCATAGTACGGCGGTGTGTCTGACGGCGGGTGTGCACCACCACCGTCAGAGACACTTGATTGCACTATGAGGGACCCTGTGCCAGTGCCCGCGCCCAAGAGTCGGCCTACCCACCTGTCCAGGGCAACGGCACTCGCACGGTGTCGTGCGCTAGGTGGTGACCCCGGCCATGGGCGGGGGAGGCAGCACAGTTAGGGAGTTTTAGAAAGTGGAATATGTTGATGTTGGACATTCAGCTGATGCAAAAGGCGAAATAGGTCAAGTCCCAGGAAGAGGTGGACCAAAGCAAGCCATTTTTCTGTCACCCTATGTGTCATCAGGGGAAGGTGGGACAAAATCCTTGGAAACCCATGCATGGTTCATTTTAATGAAGGTTAGATCATCCATATTTTGGGTTGACAGACGGGTCCTTTTTTCTGTCAGGATTGATCCAGCTGCACTGAAGACTCTTTCCGATAGCACACTTGCAGCTGGGCAAGCGAGCTCCTGTAAGGCATATTGGGCCAATTCAGGCCAGGTGTCCAGTTTAGCGGCCCAATAGTCAAAGGGGAATGACCTGTGTGGGAGAACATTGATATGGGAGGAAAAGTAGTTTGTAACCATAGTTGACAACTGCTGTCTCCTGTCACTTTCCATCGATGCAGTATTACCAGTTGTGTGAGCGGTACTTGAAAAATCAGTCCACAACATTGTCATGAAACCCCTGTCTCCAACGCCACTTCTGCTGTGTGCACCATGAACACCTCTGCCAAGCTGCCCCCGGCCCGTACGGCTCGTGTGAGAACCATCACCGCTGCTGTGTGCTGGGAATGCCTCAAGCAACCGATTTACCAGAGTTGCTTGTTTATTAGCCAATATTAGGTCAAGGTTCTCCTGTGGCATGATGTTTTGTAACTTGCCTTTATAGCGTGGATCCAGGATGCTGGCCAACCAGTAGTCGTCATCGTTCATCATTTTGGCAATGCGGGGGTCCCTTTTTAGGATCTGCAAGGCATAATCTGACATGTGGTCCAATGTTCCCGGTGTCAATGATGCACTGCGAGTGCTGGTTGGAAGAGCACTTTCTGGCAAATCCACAACCCTCCTGTCACGCACAAACCCTGTACCAGACCTTGCCACGCCAACATTTTCACTTGCCCTACGAGATGCATTCTCCTCCCCTAAGTAATCATCCCCATCACCATCCTCCTCCTCTTCTTCTTCCTCCACCTCGTCCAGGAGAGGTCCCTGAGCAGACAATGGCTGAATGTCATCAAGGATTCCCTCCTCGTCAACATTGGCTGCAGACGCCTGCTCCTTAAGGTGCGTCAAAGTTTGCATGAGCAGATGCATAAGTGGGATGCTCATGCTTAGGATGGCGTCGTCTGCGCTTACCAGCCGTGTGCATTCCTCAAAACACTGAAGGACTTTACAGAGGTCTTTCAGCTTCGACCACTGCACACCCGTCAACTCCATGTCTGCTCTCAAAGTGCCTGGCCGTGTATCCTCCCACAAATGCATTATGGCCTGCCTCTGCTCGCACAGCCGCTCCACCATGTGCAGGGTGGAGTTCCACCTTGTTGCAATGTCGATAATGAGGCGGTGGTTGGGAAGGTGGAGCAATCGCTGCAGCTTCTGCATACGAACGGAGTGTACAGGCGACCGGCGGATGTGCGCACACAGTCTTCGCACCTTCTGGAGCAGGGCTGTTAAATCCGGATAGTTTTTGAGGAAGCACTGCACCACCAGGTTCAAGGTGTGAGCCAAGCAAGGTATGTGGCTGAGTTTTGAAAGGGCTATGGCTGCCACAAAATTACGGCCGTTATCACTAACTACCTTGCCTGCCTCAAGATGTACACTGCCCAGCCATGACTCAGTTTGTCGCTTCAAGTACTCGGCCAGCACCTCGGCGGTGTGTCTGTCGCCCAAACACATAATCTGCAACACAGCCTGCTGACGCTTTCCACTAGCTGCTCGATAGGGGGACACCTCGTGTGCAACAGTGGCAGCTGCAGATGGAGTGCTCGTACGACTGCGCTCTGTGGACGAGCTTTCGCTTCTGGAGGAGGAGGAGGAGGGTCGAACGCCTACAGCCAACTGTTTCCTATACCGTGGGCTAGGCAGCATTGTCCCACCACCGCTGTCCCCTGTGGACCCTGCATCCACCACATTAACCCAGTGCACAGTGATGGACACGTAACGGCCCTGGCCATGCATCAGTTGTTAGGTGCACCTTTCCACTCACTGACTGCTTGAGTGCATGGACAATGCGGTCTTTTACATGATGGTGGAGGGCTGGGATGGCTTTGCGAGAGAAGAAGTGGCGACTGGGTAGGTCATAGCGTGGTACTGCATAGGCTATGAGTTCGCGGAAAGCTGTGCTTTCCACCAACCGATAGGGCATCATCTCAAACGAGATTAGTTTGGCAATGTGGGCGTTCAAACCCAGTGTACGCGGATGAGAGACTGATTACTTTCTTGACCTACTCATAGTGTCTGGGAGGGTGAGCTGGACTTGAGAGCTGCATATAGTGGAAGTAGCGGTGGACAGGGCGGACTGAGAGAGGGTTGATGATGGTGATGGAGTTGGTGTTCTTTCTGATGGCCTAGATTCAGTATTTCATTGATATAACAGTGGGATTCCCTGACTGCTGTGGCCTTGCAACGACACCTCAACATTTGCTGCTGTGCTAACCGGTGGGCTTACAGTGGGGGAAACAATGTAGCGTTGCTGACTACCTTCTTTGTGATCAGTTGCACATGTGGCACTTGAGGTTTAGTGTTGTGTCCACGCTTGCAAGTGCATGGTGGTTAAATGTCTAAGCATGCAACTGGTATTCAAATTTTTCAGATTTTTCCCTCGGCTAAAGGTCTTTGCGCACTTCTTACAGATAACCTTGGCCTGATCATGAGGATTTTGTTCAAAAAAGTGCCACACTGCACTCTTCCTACTTTGGCAGACATTTTGCGGCCTAGCACGCTGTGATCTTTTGACCCTCTGGACAAGCTGTCCAGCAACTCTTTTGATTTTTGGAAACTGCCTTTGGAGTGCTCCGGGCCTGCCAGATAACAACTGTTGCGATGTCGATGTCTGCTGTGGATGCTCCTCATCTGAGCTATTGGAAGCAGCACCCTCTTCCCCCAATGGATGCCAATCTGGGTCAACAACTGGGTCATCCATCACCTCCTCTTCAATGTCATGTGCACCTTCCTCTGTGTCACCGTGTATGGTGGTATAGTGTGCGGGAAGGGGCACCTGAGTCTCATCAGGGTCAGAATCTGTCTCTGTACACTGCGAGGACAATGTAGTGCTCTGAGTGAATGTACCAGCAGAATCATCTATCAGCGGCTGTGCATCAGTGCACTCCATGTCAGATTCATCTTGGCCTGGGTAATTCACCATTTCACTTGATAATCCAGGCATGGTATGTGAAAACAGCTCCATGAAGTAATCAGTAGTATGGCCTGCGTCATCCTTCAATCTTGGTTGGGGTGAAGGACACAAGGAAAGGTGTGGTTCATGAACATGAGCCTCCAATGACGACTCAGTGCTTTTCCTTTTTACAACTTCAGAAGAGGAGGCGATAGAGCTGGAGGCTGAGTCAGCAATGTAAGACAAAACTTTTTCCTGATGCTCTGGCTTTAAAAGCGGTTTGCCAACTCCTAGAAAACTAAGCCTTCGAAGCCTTATGGAGCCAGACGATGACGCAGGCTCAACACCTCCTGCATTCGGTCCTATTTTGCTCTTGCCACTACCATCAGATCCACCACCAACACCATCATTACCAGCTGCCAACCCCCGCCCAATTCCACAGCCTTCCTCATTTTTTGTAGAAATGTAGACAAAATCCAACAAACTATATAGTAATGTAAAACAAGGTACAAGGTGTCTATAGGACAGGGGAGATTTTGAATTTCTGCACACACTTGTGGACACTGGACACTTATGGATTGTGTGAGGCCCACTGAATATCACAGCGCTATGTCACAGGCTCGATGGCACAGGTGTGAAAAAAGTGACTACAGGATAAGGGAGATTTTGAATTTCTGCACACACTAGTGGACACTGGACACTTTTGGATTGTGTGAGGCCCACTGAATATCAGAGCGCTATGTCACAGGCTCGATGGCACAGGTGTGAAAAAAGTGACTACAGGATCACAAAGATTTTGAATTTCTGCACACACTTGTGGACACTGGACACTTATGGATTGTGTGAGGCCCACTGAATATCACAGCGCTATGTCACAGGCTCGATGGCACAGGTGTGAAAAAAGTGACTACACGATAAGGGAGATTTTGAATTTCTGCACACACTAGTGGACACTGGACACTTTTGGATTGTGTGAGGCCCACTGAATATCAGAGCGCTATGTCACAGGCTCGATGGCACAGGTGTGAAAAAAGTGACTACAGGATCACAGAGATTTTGAATTTCTGCACACAGTTGTGGACACTGGACACTTATGGATTGTGTGAGGCCCACTGAATATCACAGCGCTATGTCACAGGCTCGATGGCACAGGTGTGAAAAAAGTGACTACAGGATCACAGAGATTTTGAATTTCTGCACACACTTGTGGACACTGGACACTTATGGATTGTGTGAGGCCCACTGAATATCACAGCGCTATGTCACAGGCTCGATGGCACAGGTGTGAAAAAAGTGACTACAGGATAAGGGAGATTTTGAATTTCTGCACACACTAGTGGACACTGGACACTTATGGATTGTGTGAGGCCCACTGAATATCAGAGCGCTATGTCACAGGCTCGATGGCACAGGTGTGAAAAAAGTGACTACAGGATCACAGAGATTTTGAATTTCTGCACACACTTGTGGACACTGGACACTTTTGGATTGTGTGAGGCCCACTGAATATCAGAGCGCTATGTCACAGGCTCGATGGCACAGGTGTGAAAAAAGTGACTACAGGATCACAGAGATTTTGAATTTCTGCACACACTTGTGGACACTGGACACTTATGGATTGTGTGAGGCCCACTGAATATCACAGCGCTATGTCACAGGCTCGATGGCACAGGTGTGAAAAAAGTGACTACAGGATAAGGGAGATTTTGAATTTCTGCACACACTAGTGGACACTGGACACTTTTGGATTGTGTGAGGCCCACTGAATATCAGAGCGCTATGTCACAGGCAGAAATTGGCTAGTGTATCACAAACTACAAGGTGTATGTAGAATTGGGCAGAATAGGAATCTCCCTACAGTGTAGGTCTGTAAGAATGGAACAAGTCCTCCACTTATCCTTCCACAGTGACACACAGATAGCTTCACTGTGGCCGTGATAACAGCCGTTACACGGTACTGAGAGGAGCGTGCACATACACGGCTGTCCGTTGTACGTAAAATTGTCAAGCTCCGTGTTTTTTAAGTATACGGACTGACACACGCTGTCTCTCTATAGTTTTGAATGTGATCAAACAGCAAATATATTTAACTGTTTGAAAGCTAGACAAAACTAGTAGGTGCAGGTCTGTAAGAATGGAACATGTCCTCGACTTATTCTCACAGAGTGACACACAGATAGCTTCACTGTGGCCATGATAACAGCCGTTACACGGTACTGAGAGGAGCGTGCACGTACACGGCTGTCCGTTGTACGTAAGATTGTCAAGCTCCGTGTTTTTTAAGTATACGGACTGACACACGCTGTCTCTCTATAGTTTTGAATGTGATCAAACAGCAAATATATTTAACTGTTTGAAAGCTAGACAAAACTAGTAAGTGCAGGTCTGTAAGAACGGAACATGTCCTCGACTTATTCTCACAGAGTGACACACAGATAGCTTCACTGTGGCTGTGATAACAGCCGTTACACGGTACTGTGTGAGGAGCGTACACCGCTGTATGGTGTGAAAAAATGCACGCTCAGTACCTCAGCAGGACAAAAAAAAAATTGGGATTGCTTTTAAAAAAGCAGTTTGCAGAGCAGTGGGTAAACAGCAATGCAGCTGTCAGAAAGCCTTAGAAGGCAGCCTAGCAACCAACACCGCTGATCCACCACAATATAGCCTCCCCTTGCACTGCACACACAGTGACTGGTGTGTTGTACAGGCAAAATCGCTAGCAGCAGAAGCAGTTTTTTTTTCTTCTTCCCTGCCTAATGCTCTCCCTACAGAATCAGCAGCAGCAACCTCTCCCTATGCTAAGATCGGCAGAAGTAAGATGGCGGTCGGCGTGCAAGCCCTTTTATAACCCCTGTGACGCCCACCAAAGCAAGCCAATCACTTGTATGCCCTTCTGAAAGATGGTGGTGACCCCTGCCTATGTCATCACGTTGCCCACAGTGTCCGTGGATCCTGATAGGGTACTCGGTACTGGGCCCGTTGCTCTCAATGGGGAATGTTACGGCAGCTGTGACCCGGCCCGTGGCCCTGGGCTCCATTGTAAAAGGGTATTAAAGTCTATTGATGATTCGTGACGCCACCTGTGGTGTTCGGCAAGGGAGGTGTTAAGCCGACGCTGCATGCAGATCCTCTGGGACTGATGGTGTGGTGCAGCAAAGATGTTGTAGCCCTCCGCAGGCAGGGCTGTAGTCCCAGGGCAGTGTAGTAATTGAAGAGACAGGGAATAGGCGCAGACAGTGTAGTGGATGGCACCGAGATGTAGCCGTGCTGAATGTGTTGGTGAAAGAATAAGTGGAGGACACTAGAGCTTGTAGTTCCAAAGCTTTACTCACAGTCTGTTGTGCAAACAGGTGCCCGCTTCCATGCCGTGTTCTCCGGGTCAGGGACTCAGTCAACCTTCAGGCCCGATGGAATACTCCTTTCCAACACTCCGCCAACATGTGCCTTCTGTGAACATCTCCTCTTATAGCGCCTCAGAATGAAGTACTCTCAGTACCAAGTTACACTGGAGTGCCTCCTGTCAGATGTTCCTATGAACTCTATTTGTACAGCAGACAGCTGTAGCCTGCTTCGGTGACTCCTTGCTACCAAGTCCCAGCTTACTATTAAATTGCTGTTGTGCCCCCAAGTCTTGTGTGGGAATAAAGCGATCACTACTTCTATTCCTCCGGTGTCTGCTGCAGGACCATTAGTATCCATACAACCTTGGGGGCCGGGCCCCGGCCTTGTGCTTAGAACTTCTAGGAAGGGTTCTCCTCTAACCCATGTCCTCTGTTCTCTTTTCTCCTCACGTTCCGGACTAATCTTTCCTTCTTATGGAGAATTAGGCTTTCAGTCTTTGTTGCTCTCTCTCTTCCTTTCCTGTGCCAGCAGACCCAGGTCACTGGGATCTGCTGCAGCACTTCCATCCATCCATCCATCCCTCTCTCTAGGGATCCACTCAGCTGCACTCGCTGGCTAACTCCTCACTCTTTGACTCAGACTACTCCAAAAGCTCCCAAGACTTCCCGCTCTTTCAATATATACTAACTCCACCCACCTTCCAGCACATTTCGTGTTCCAAGCAGGGAGCCACCAATGGGTGCTTTGCTACACTCCCAGCAGGGAGCCACCGAAGGTGCTTTGCTACACTACTTTGTGGTGTGAGGGTGCAGGTGTTGGAGTGTGGTCAGGAATCTCCACCTTACCTGGATGGTGGGGTACCACACCTCAGGAGGAGGTGCAGTACCTCTGTGGTGACTGAGCCTCAGGGGTGCCACATACCCCCCCATTAAACACAGCACGTCCGCGGGCTGCAAGGAAAACAAAGTTGACAATACAGGAACATACAAAATTTTGTAATGCAAAATAAACAGTCCTTATCTAATCTTCTCAATATGAGAGGCACAGTTTCTTGAACGTTACAATTTTAACTATCTATCAAAATTCAGAGTTATGTTACCTAATTTAAAGTGCTATGGAAGCAAACTCACTACAGATTCAAGTAACACATTTTCTAGCAACACATTTCCTTTCTGTCATTTTTCACATTTTCTACTTTTCTTCTTCTACTCTTAAGTGACAACTGCTGGTGTCTGCTTCATCATCTGCATATCTTTACCCAATCTTTATTCAAACATAGTAACACATTATTTCTTTCTCGATGAAACTCTATAAAATTTGTCATTAATAATTTCACTACACACTATCACTTTCTAGTTTCTTGTTCAAAAATACTAAGCATTATTAATAAGTGCAAAGAGTAGAATTGGACCGGCCATCATGTCTGGAAATGTACTTATTACGAGGTAGTCCTTTTTCCAAGGCAAGGTTCCTATGTAAAACCAAGAGAGAGCACCTAAAGAGGTGCAAACTATTTACATTGGCAGTTCTGGATCACTCAGCGTCCATGATCTCCACAGTTCAAGTGTCAGGCTGCCAATCAACTGGGCAACAACTGAAAAAAAAAACAAAAACATGATAACCAAAATAGAAAAACAAGCACAAAGGTGCAAACACCCTCATGGGTAACAAAAGTTAGTTCAGATTCACATTATGGCTAGCTATCCCCTCCTGGGGTTCTGGAAGCTGGTTGCTTGGGCTGCTTCCAGGGGAAATGCTCTGAGTGTCCTCGTCCTGTTGCTGATTGCTTACCACTCGCAGGTACTCTGCTTCCCAAAGAGTGAGATTGGGACTGGTCTGGGTAAATGAAAGGCCAATGGAGATGTCAACTGCCTGTGGGGGTGGCATGTCAGCGATTGCCGGGGTACCTCTGCTGCCAACAATTCAGCAGGTGTCATCGCCGGTACTACTGAGTTTTGTTCCTCTAGTTCTATCGGGACCTCAGTTAGTGATACTGTAGCCTGGGGTCACCGGCAGGGGACAATTAAACCATTCCTATTCACCGGCTCCGTTCCTAGGACTAGGGTCATGTCCGTAGCGGTAATCATACCTGGCGCTCCTTGATGAGGTTCCGGTACGGGTACATGGTAGTGAGCAGTGGCAGCCGCAACCCCCGGAGTTGCCTGCGGGGCAGGTCGTAGTTGGATCCAAGCAGGGGCAAGGTTGGTTTCTGATAAGGCCCTCGCTAGGGGCCTGCGCGGCCGCGCCAGGTCCGGACAGGGACACAGCCCCTGTCCTCCATTCTGCTCCGGGACCCTCATATACCTCCTTTGGGCAGGCCTCTTCTAGTGGCAATATCTTCTTTGAGGTGGTGACAGGCGCTTTAGAGGGTATCTTAGCGGTCTTATGCTCCGCAGGGGCAGCCTGGGGGTGAGTTGCCTTTCTTCCCCACATTCTTCTGGCCTCTTACCTCCTTCCATCATGGCGTTCTGGCGTTCTTCCCGCCTCGGCTCGTTTCCCGCCACTGGCTTCCGCTCCTCCTTCTGAGGGCGGCGTCTTCTTCCAACTCCTCCATACCAAGCCAGTATACGAACCCCTCGGGGGGTGGACCATGTTGCTGTCGCATAGAAGTTTAGACAGGGGAGGCCCAGGACAGTCCGCGCTCTTTTCTTAGGACCACCCATATTGTCACGCCCTTCTTCACCGCTCTGGCGGCCATTTTTAGCATTCATTTTACAGTCAATCAAATTAGGTCTTCTGCACATTTCCAAAAGTTTTAAGTCCAACAAATCTCAGGCACACAGAACCCGATGGCATCGGGTCTCGTTATCCTGCGTGACGCCAAGTTTTTGGAGCGCCCTCGGTCACCAGGGCAATGGGGTACTCTGTACCGGGCCCGTTGCTCTCAATGGGGAATGTCACGGCAGCTGTGACCTGGCCCGTGGCCCTGGGCTCCATTGTAAAAGGGTAATAAAGTTTATTTATGATTTGTGACGCCACCTGTGGTGTTCGGCAAGGGAGGTGTTAAGCCGACGCTGCATGCAGATCCTCTGGGACTGATGGTGTGGTGCAGCAAAGATGTTGTAGCCCTCCGCAGGCAGGGCTGTAGTCCCAGGGCAGTGTAGTAATTGAAGAGACAGGGAATAGGCGCAGACAGTGTAGTGGATGGCACCGAGATGTAGCCGTACTGAAAGTGTTGGTGCAAGAATAAGTGGAGGACACTAGGGCTTGTAGTTCCAAAGCTTTACTTACAGTCTGTTGTGCAAAAAGGTGCCCGCTTCCGTGCCGTGTTCTCCGGGTCAGGGACTCAGTCAACCTCCAGGCCCGATGGAACACTCCTTCCCAACACTCCGCCAACATGTGCCTTCTCTGAGCATCTCCTCTTATATCGCCTCAGAATGAAGTACTCTCAGTACTGAGTTACACTGGAGTGCCTCCTGTCAGATGTTCCTATGAACTCTACTTGTACGGCAGACAGCTGTAGCCTGCTTCGGGGACTCCTTGCTACCAAGTCCCGGCTCACTATTAAGTTGCTGTTGTGCCCCCAAGTCTAGTGTGGGAATAAAGCGGTCACTTCTTCTATTCCTCCGGTGTCTGCTGCAGGACCATTAGTATCCATACAACCTCGGGGACCGGGCCCCGGCCTTGCGCTTAGTACTTCTAGGAAGGGTTCTCCTCTAACCCAAGTCCTCTGTTCTCTTTTCTCCTCACGTTCCGAACTAATCTTTCCTTCTTATGGAGAATTAGGCTCTCAATCTTTGTCGCTCTCTCTCTCTTCCTTTCCTGTGCCAGCAGACCCAGGTCACTGGGATCTGCTGCAGCACTTCCATCCATCCATCCCTCTCTCTAGGGATCCACTCAGCCGCGCTTGTTGGCTAACTCCTCACTCTCTGACTCAGACTACTCCAAAAGCTCCCAAGACTTCCCACTCTTTCAATATATACTAACTCCACCCGCCTCCCAGCACGTTTCGTGTTCCAAGCAGAGAGCCACCAATGGGTGCTTTGCTACACTCCAAGCAGGGAGCCGCTGAAGGTGCTTTGCTACACTACTTTGTGGTGTGGGGGTGCAGGTGTTGGAGTGTGGTCAGAAGTCTACACCTTACCTGGATGGTGGGGTACCACACCTCAGGAGGAGGTGCAGTACCTCTGTGGCGACTGAGCCTCAGGGGCACCACAAGTGCATTTAGCGTGCCTAAATAGACTGTTAAATGACTGTCCACAGGCAAGCATGTCATTGGTCTTTTCAGGCCTTAGATTGCATAGTGTAAACTCAATTAAAGAAAGCCCAAGTCTCCATCAAATCTGTTTCCCTCTACACAAGTCTGGAAATGCTAATAGCAAATTCCTTTACTTTGTAAATTAGTCACAAGTTGAAAGGACATTTGAGTTGTAAAGGCTTGACTAGTCAAGTGATTTCACTTATGGTGCCCTTATCCCTCCTATTTACTTCAAAGAATCAAAGCAGGTTAGGAAACAAACGCCTGACAGCAGAGTTTGGGGGGGATTAATGTGGTCAGTGGTGAGAAGTATGAGGTAACATTAGTGAAATATATCATGATTCCTCATCAAGCATTGTTGAATTCAATTCTTTTCCACAATTGATATAGAAACATATTCTATAGTGTTGTATACGGACCATCAACACCCACATCAGAGTATTATAAATCAGCATGTATGCAAAAATTTGTGTTACAAATGTAACAATATAAATTGTAGTCAATTGAGTTTAATACATTCACTGAAATTTGTTCATTTCCTATAAACATAATGCTAGGATATGGCATGGTATAATCCAGGTTGGTGGAAGGAGTGGAGCCCACCTTTTCATTTGCAGCATCAGAGGAGTGCAGTGGACCTTACACTGGCTGAATTAGGAGCTAACAATGTGATCCAGCTATTTGGCTAGTTAAGGGCCTGTCACACTAAGAGATATCGCTAGCAATATCGCTATAACTTGTGACGTTATAGCGATATTGCTAGCGATATCGCTATGTGTGATACTTACCTACAACCTGCTCCCCCGCTGGTTATCGCTGATCGCTCAAGAACAGGCTGGACTGTTTCTCGTCGGGCGCTTCCTGCGGCGCTTCCTGCTGTGACAACGAGCGACGCGTGGAGCCGGGCGGGAGGACGCAGGATCGCCTGGTGTGACAGGTAAGTAGCGACCTCCGACCCCTGCTATGTCGCTGGTGAGATCTGCCTGTGTGGCAGCTCACTAGCGACCACTTAGCGATGTACCAGCGATCCTGACCGCGTCATATCGCTGGTACATCGCTAAGGCCTCTTTCACACTTCAGTTTTTTACAATCAGTCACAATCCGCCAGGTTTTGAAAAAAACGGATCCTCAATTTTTTTTTAGGATCCGTTTTTTTTCCCCATTGACTTGCAGTAATGGCGGATTGTGACGGATTGCTGTCCGTTGCATCCGTTTTTTTTGAGGATCCGCCAAAAGTTGCTGTCCGTCACAATCCTCAAAGATTTCAAAACGGAGCTTGTAACGTTTTTTTCTCTGGCGGATCCTCCAGACACTCATTTAACCCGAAATTCTTTCTGGGTGCCGGAGAAAAAATCTCTCTCTCACATTTCCTCATTTTCAGGATCCGTCTGAAAACGGATCCTGTGCCATCCGTTCACATCAGTTGAGAACGGATCCGCTTGTCTGACTTTTTGGCGGATTTGAACTGATGCAAAAAACTGAAGTGTGAAAGAGGCCTAAGCGTGATAGTACCTAAACAATTGAAAAGAGATTATAAGCGCTGTGCTATTTGTTTAGGAGACTGGCCACCACTGATGGATTGCAGAGGTGGCTGGTAACCTAGGGAATGATCAGTATACTGTAAAATGAATGATCCCTCTATTCTCAATAATTATTACTGTAATAATGAAATTATGCCATTCATGGCCCCATTTAATTGCCAATAATTCATGATTATCAATACCATAGTTTCTCCCAGCAGATGAAAATTTTGTGCAAATTAGGCGCATGGACATAGTTGATAGAGAGTGGTGTACCTTGTGATAACATGACTCAAACTCAAACCTTTGAGGTATCAACCTCCATTACAAAAGCTCATAACTCAGGCTACACAAATACAAGGGCTGATAAAGCATTCCTTCAAGTCAGTAAAGGCGCAGCCTGTCTAAGGTTTCTGGATAACCATTTTAGTCAAGTCAGTCAATGGTTCGGCAATTTTGAACAATATTTAAATAAATTTACTATTGATTGCAAACCTTAGAAAACACTGCAAAGCCTTCTGAGATATGTGTTGCACTCACTCCTTAATATGTTAGACCTTTGAGAAGTCAATTCGGAAACGTTTGGTGGACAAGATATACCCCAGGAAATTAACTTCCTGAATTAGGACAGCGCATTATTTTAACTATATCAGAAACTTTATTCTTACATTTCCTTATGTCACCTGACTTCTTGTTGATGTGAATGATTCACACCAATATGCATGGGATCCTCAGTAAGAACAGGTGGATGTGTAGAGTCAGCTGCTGATCAAGATGCATTTCCAATGACACGGCTGCTTAACCTTTAATTAGTTTTGTGGGGTTCGTTGGATCCCAAGCAAGTTTTTTTCATCATATGCAGCCTTGCAGCACTGGGATCCTTGGTTCAAATCCCATCAAGGACAACATCTGCAAGTATGTTCCCCCTGTGATTGCATGTGTTTCTGCTGGGTTTTCCAGTTTCCTCCTACTGTACATTCCAAAGATATACTGATAGGGAATTCAGATTGTGAGCCCAAATGGGGACAGTGCCGATAATGTCTGTAAAGTGCTGTGAAATTAATAGTGCTATATAAGTGAGTAAAATAAATTAAATTATATTTCTGCAAGTATGAAAGGTAAGTAAGTGTCCATATCCTTAGCTTAATAGCTCAGGCGCTCCTCAATGCATCGCGATTCGCTGTGTCGACGACAAGTGCCATAATGAAGGTTAAAAAGAAACTGGAGGAGGAAATAGTACCTAGATGTCAAAAAGTCTAGGTCATTCCACTATGAGTCTATAGCCTAGTGACAAAACTCAGTGCAAACTTATTTATTCTCTACAACAGCTTTATAGTCTAAGTCATCATACAGGAGCCCAAGGAGCTTAAAGAAACAATCAGCAGTAGAGAGTTCTGGAACATCACGGGGTATTGAGAAGGTTTAAAGGCCCTTTTACATTTAGCGATGCACCAGCGATCCGACCAGCGATCTGACCCGGTCAGGATCGCTGGTGCATCGCTAAATGATCGCTAGTGAGCTTTCACACAGAAAGATCTCACAGCGATGCAGCAGCGACGCAGCGGACGATACTTACCTTTTACACACAGCGATGAAGACTTCCTCCCGCCCGCCTCCACACGTCGCTCGTCGTCACAGCAGGAAGCCCCAGCAGGAAGCAGACGACGAGAAATGGAGCCGCCCGATCTCGCGCGATCAGCGGCGGACAGCGGGGGAGCCGGTCGGAGGTAAGTATCACACATAGCGATATCGCTAGCGATATCACTATAACGTCACAAAATCAGTGACGTTTAGCGATATTGCTAGCGATATCGCTATGTGTAAAACCCCCTTAAGTTTGGGAGTTAACTAGCAGACAGGAAATGAGAAGTCCAACATTCTAGCTCTCAGAACCAGACAAATATGGGCAGAGTCTGAAATACAGGCAACAACTTTCCCTAAAGGAAATACATTTTTTACAATTGTCTGTAAAACTTTGGGCTTGAACAGATCCATGATGTTGAATCCGCTCTGCAACATCCTAGACAATCTTAACCAGATATTGAATTTAATCAACCACCACTTTTAGCTGAACAATAATTTAGCAAGTTATACTGTCAGAGATCACTGTCAATAAAGAGCGGGCAGCTCTTAATAGGGTTTTTATGGACAGACTGTAGATCCGGCATCCCTGCGTGGTTCTTCCCCCTCCCCCCAGCAATGATACTGACATGCTCACCACCACGGCCACTCTGATGTTTCCCCTGCCCTCAGCTCTCATGTTCCTGAGGCAGCGCACACAACACAGGTCTCCTGGTGCTTCTTAAAGGGGTAGTACGTACACTTCTCAAGTGTGCTCAGCCTATCATGTATTTCAGGAACCCTCCCCTGTAGGGAGGGGCCTGATCAACTTTAGTGTTTAGTTAGTCTTGCACTTGCTGCTTAGTTGTTAGGTCTGAACCAGTACCTGTAATCTGGAACCCATCCTGTCTAACTCAGCTGTCCAGTCTGAACCAGCACCAATATCCTTTCTTACATTGTTGCAGTTCCTGTCTCTCCAGACACTTAGACTCTGTACCTGCATTCCTGACCCTTGGCATCAGCTGCTGCAGTACCAGGGACTGCCCTGGAGTGGTAACTGGTGGCTACTTGCGGCCTAACCTCACCATCAGCGGCTTTAGTGAATACCACAGACTGGACATCTGGACACAGGCTGGACATCGGAACACGGACAGACATCCGAACTCAGGCAGGGCATCGGAACACGGATGGGATATCGGAACATGAACTGGACATCGAAACATGGACTGGACATCGAAACACGGACTGGACATTGGAACACGGACTGGACATCAGGGCACAAGCCAGACATCAGGTCATCAGGAAGGACATCTAGACATCAGGACATCAAGGCACCAGGCGGACATCAGGACATCAGGTCTCAGACAGGACATCTGGACATCAGGATATCAGGACACCAGGTGGACCTCAGGACATCAGATCTCAGGCAGGAAATTAGGACTCGGATCTCGGATAGAATATCAGAACACTGGCATCGGACTCCGGACATCTGGCAGCGATCGACAGGCTCAGGACATCAGGCTACGGACATCAGGCTCCAGACATGTGGCCGCAGTCATCAGGCTCCAGACATCTGGCAGTGATCGTTAGGCTCCGGGTATTGGGCAGGGAAGGATAGGATCCGGACATCTGGGGGAGGACATCAGGCACCGGACATCTGGAAGTGGCCATCAGACACCAGACATCAGGCTGCGGTCATCAGGCTCTGGGCAAGAGGCCACGGTCATCGAGCTCCAGACATCTGGCAGTGACCTAAAAAGGAACTCAAGTGGTCAGAGGCAAGTCCTGCCGGGATGGACTGGAACCGGTCCGGGATTGCACCGAATAACAAGCTGAGCACAGAGCAGCAGAAACTCAGCGGACACACCGCTGAGACAGCGGACACACCTACTTCCAAGATGAACCCAGGTTAGATCACAGAATGTAAGTTAGCAAAGAGTCACAGTCACTGGGCACAGGGTTCAGGACACAGAAGGACTTCAGGAACATACAGCAGGAATCAGGACTAGGACATCATAACACAGCAGGAATCAGGACTAGGACTTCATAACACAGCAGGAATCAGAACAAGGACTTTGGTACCAACACATAAACAGGATAAGTCCAGAAATTCAGGCATCAGCTGTCCCAAAGCTGATAACAGAAACAGATCTGGGAATTCTGCCCCCAGAGCAGGCAGAAGACAGGCATCAGCTCACCTAGAACTGCAGGCAGGAAGGACACGTGCTGAACACCAAACAGAAGACTCAGAAACTTGATGTGAAGCTCTGGCAATGCCCCACAGGGCAGGGAAACATTATATAGGAGCTGCCTCAGAGTGATAGGCGGGAGCAGCAATTCTAGCACACACCCATTCCTCATAAAAGCAGGGGAGGTGTGGCCTTGCACACCCTAAGCACAGCCAGACACAATTCAGCATTGCAAATAACACATGGCAGGGGCTGCAAGCCTGAACACAGGTGGTAAGTCATGCCATGGTAAGTCAAGAGGACCTTGCAACCCACGGATAGCTTTCCACAGTGGTAGCCAGGGACCGCACAAGAGTGTGGTCATGTAGCGCAGCAGAGCCACACACGCACGTACGCCTATGCAGCGGAGCCGGGAACTGAGCAGCATCCATACAGTTAACTGACAACAGCATTCCAGCTCATTAGAGGGAAAGAGCGAAGGGTTAAAGCAGAGATATGCAGAGTAGCGCTGGGTAAACAGAGTACAAACACAGCGGCATTACAGTATGCAACCGAGTTCCTCCATCTCTTCGGCAATGTAAAAAAAGGAAACCTGATCGAAAAATGGTTTTGTGCCCCAAGATCCTGATTTGGAGGGAAGCAACTAACGTAAGTATGTAAATATGCGTTTGTGTTTGTAGATTTTGTACATGTGTATGTTTGTGTGGGTGTATATATATTTGTAGGTAAGTGTGTGTATCTGGGCATGTGTAAATCTGTATATTTGGATATGCCTCATTACTATCAGTGTTAGTGCTTATTAGTTTTTATTCATTGTTGAATAGTTTTTTGTCACAATTACTTGCAAGACTGTTGTGACAATTGGGGAAGAACTGTTGCGAGAACTGGGCAAGAACTGGAGTGTGTGAATAAGCTCTAACAACTTATTTTTTTAAAAGGAATAAATAGCTTAATCCCATGTAGACATTTATGGCACATATTTTCACTCATGATACAGGATAGAACACTGTCAAGATGGTCATCAAGAAGTGGCTTAAATTTGGCACTACAGTGACATGACCAAGAACTGGATGTCCTTCAAAAATTGATGAAAATACAAGAATAAAATTGGTCCAGGTGTCAGCCAAAAGGCCAACAGCAACATTAAAGGAGCTGCAAGAGTTTTTTGGCAAATACTAACTGTGTACTGCATGTGACAACAATCTTAATGTTCTTCATATGTCTGGCCTTTGGAGTAAAACAGAAGTCTTTTCTAACAAAAAAAAATCAAAGCCCAGCTTTATTTTACCAAAACTTACATCAAATTTGCCAAAAGCAAGTAGAAAAACCTGTTTAGTCTGATGAGACCCAAGTTGTATTTCAAAAGATGTGTTTAACACAAAACCAAAGACACAAAGTGCACATCACCAAAATAACACCATACCCACAGTGAAGCAAGTGGAAACAACATTATTTGTTCGGCTGTTTTTCTGGAGGAGGCTTTAGTCAAACTGGAAGGAATTATGAACAATTCCAAAGATCAATGAATTGTGCTACAAAACCTTCAGGCCTCTGCTAAAAAGATGAAGAGGAATTTTATCTTTTAGCATGACAACAAACCTAATCATACCTCCAAATAAAAAGAAATGGCTTTGTTAGAAGAAGATCAAAGTATTGGAATGGCCCAGCCAGAACCCATACCTGAATACAATTCAAAATCTGTGGGTTGACCTAAAGAGAACTTTACACAGGAGATGCCCACACAATTTGACAGATTTGTAGTGCTATTGCACAGAAGAGTGGGAAAAGATGTGCAATTCTAGATTTGCCATGCAAATAGACTCCTATCCTAAAAAGACTGAATGTTGTAATAAATTCAAAAGGTATTTCAACAAAGTATTTGTTTAAGGGTATGCATATTTATGCAACAACAGTATTTTAGTTCTTTATTTTCTCTTTACACCAAAAAAGATTTCAGTTTATTTTCCAATTTAATTGCACAGATTATGAGTGATGTTACAGGTGGAAAACGCTTTGAATATTTTCTTCATATGATTTTTTTTACATGACAAAAAACTGACATTTCAACAGGGGCATGTAGAATTTTTATGTCCACTGTAGATATGTGTTATGACTGCAGAAGCATATACACACAGGTAATGTACAGCCCAAGGAAACTAATACCTAAACCTGACAGATCCCTGTTGAGACTGGTAAAAGCCCTACTCTGACCCTAGTCTGCCCACTCAATGGCGACTCGCCCTGAATGTCCATAACAGATTCTAGTATAACTATGCCTCTGTAGCAACTCACACGGGAAAATAGGATATCCACTAAAAATTGGAACTACCCCTGCTGGTTCCTGTACAGGCTAGGTATCCTGACTCTTCAGTCCCTAGTTATGCATACGGGTGCAGAGATAGACCTAACTACAGACTAGGAAACGGCAACCCTGACCTAAACTGCCAAAAAGGCTGATGAGTTGCTTCACGTTCACCTTAACCCCTTAACCTCCAGAGTTTTTTACTGTTTTGCGTTTTCGTTTTTCGCTCCCCTTCTTCTCAGAGCTATAACTTTTTTATTTTTCTGTCAATATGGCCATGTGAGGGCTTGTTTTTTGAGAGATGAGTTGTGCTTTTGAGCAGCACCATTGGTTTTACCATGTCGCGTACTCGAAAACGGGAAAAAAATTCCAAGTGCGGTGAAATTGCAAAAAAAGTGCAATCCAACACTTGTTTTTTCTTTGGCTCTTTAGCTAGGTTCACTAAATGCTAAAACTGACAAGCCATTATGATTCTCCAGGTCATTACGAGTTCATAGACACCAAACATGTCTATGTTCTTTTTTATCTAAGTGGTGAAAAAAACCTCCAAACTTTGATAAAAAAAAAAATTGCGCCATATTCCGATACCCGTAGCGTCTCCACTTTTCGTGATCTGGGGTTGGATGGGGGCTTATTTTTTGCGCGCTGAGCTGATGTTTTTAAGGATACCATTTATGTGCAGAAACGATCTTTTGATCGCCCGTTATTGCATTTTAATGCAATGTTCCGGCAATCAAAACACCATAATTCTGTCGTTTCGATTTTTCCCGCTATGCCATTTAGCAATCAGGTTAATCCTTTTTTTATTGTTAGATTGGGCGATTCTGAAAGCGGTAATGCCTAATATGTGTATGTGTGATTTTTTATACTGTTTTATTTTGAATGGGGCAAAAGGGGGGTGATTTAAACGTTTATTTTTTTTATTTTTTCACATTTTCTAAAACTTTTTTAAAATTTTGGTATGCATCAATAGCCTCCATGGAAGACTAGAAGTATCCACAACTCGATCGCCTCTGCTACATATAGGTGATGAGCAGATTGCCTATATGTAGCAGAATTACAGCATTGCTATGAGCGCCGACCATCGGGTGGTGCTAATAGCAATGCCTCATCAACAACCACACAGGTCTCCATGAGACCTCAGGTTGTTATGGCAATGCATCGCTGACCCCCATTCATGTGACGGGGGGCGATGTGCTCATTTCTGGCCACGCGGCCGAAAGCTCTAGTTGAAGCCCGCTGACAGCATTTGACAGTGGGATTTAACTAGTTAATAGGCATGGGTGGATTGTGATTCCATCGCGCCTATTGCGGGCACATGACAGCTGTTAAAAACAGCTGACATGTCTCAGCTTTGAAGTGGGCTCACCGCCGGAGCCCACCTCAGAGCGGGGGATACTGACTGCTGACACAATAGTATGTCAGCGGTCATTAAGGGGTTAAAGAACCAGAAGGCAGAGTAGAGTGTGAATTACCTAGAAGATGAGAAGTGTGCTGAACAAAGGAAAGATTTCAGAGTGAGCAAAGTAAATAACAAAATGCAAAATACAAAAGAAACAGCAAAGCAAAAACCCTTAGCTGGAATCTCATATACAGGCTTCAAACATCAATAGACTACCAGCAGGGGATCAGAATATAAAGCTGCACTCAAAATGTGATAGGCAGACAAATGAAAACACAGGTTGTAAGCTTGACAGACTGCAGCCAGAAAAGCAGAAACAAAGCACCCAGAGAAAAGGTTTGTCTACTCAGGCTCGGCAGAAAGAGAACCCGACCACAGAATACAAACTCAATGGATGGAACCCTATAGCATGACAATGTGAATAGAATGTGACATTACATTCCTGACTTTTCCGGACAAATTTGAAGAGAACCTTTCACCGATTTTACCAGGTTAACTGACTACATCATGGAATTCTGGCTGCAGAGTGGAATAAAATATAGTTATTATTTATTTCTCAACTCCATTGCAGAGATATTACCTTGCAAAGTTTGTATGCTAATTTAGCCTTCAATCTGGGGAACATTAAAAGAGATTCATCTACGTGGGTGTAAATTTTTTCTTCTGCATGACCTTCACTAGTCATAAGAAGGAGGTAATAAAAGAAAAAAACACCAGAGAATTTCAGAACCAGCTTTCTTTGTGTGATATGAAAAGACATGTATGGACTCTTGCTCATTGACTCTTCTCATTGATGTTACTGTCGTGTCGACATCTACTTTGGGGAAGGGAGTAGAATACAGCAATGTGTAATTATTAAAAACTCTCATCTTCCAGTGCCTCTCTACTACCTCTCCCACCACACTAAAGGCCTCTTTAAATTTTATGCACCAGCGATCCCGACAATGATACGACCCTGTCAGGATCGCTGGTGCATCGCTAAATGGTCGTTAGTGAGCTGCAAAACAGGCAGATCTCACAGCGATGCAGCAGCGATCTAGCGGTCGTTACTTACCTTTCAGACGCGGCGATCCTGACGTCCTCCCGTCCGCGTACACGCGTCGCTAGTCGGTGCCAGCAGGAAGCCCAGCAGGGAGCGCCCGACGAGAAATGGAGCTGCGCGATCTCACGTGATCAGCGATGGACAGCGGGGGAGCCGTTCGGAGGTAAGTATCACACATAGCGATATCGCTAGCGATATCGCTGCTGCGTCACCAAATCGGTGATGCTTTAGCGATATTGTTAGCGATATCGCTATGTGTAAAACCCCCTTAACAGTGCAGAGAGATGAGAACTGCAGAATCAGAGGTGTTTGTAATGACAGATAGCTAATCTCTACTGTACATAGTAGATGCTGGAGTGATGTCAATGAGGAGATCAGGAATGTGTATCATTATCTGACATTCTCTGAGAGCGTGTTTTTTTTCCTCCTTACATGACTCCTTCTGCTTATAATTATTATAATTAATGTCATGCAGTGGGAGAAGTAAACAACACCTCCAGAGACAAATCTCTGATAACGCCCCCTTGGTTGAAAGAGAAATTAGCTTAATAACTTTACTAGCTAATATCTCCACAATGGAGATGAGAAAATGAAAGAAAAAAAATAAAAACTATATTTTCTTTAGATCTTCAGTCACTATTCATGATGTGACCAATTTAACATGTTAAAACTGATGAGAAGTCCTCTTTAACTCTGAAGTAGTAGAAAACCGATGTTCACAGATAACACAGTGAATTTATTAAGTTATTTCAACAGTATTTAGCTCATTAGTGGATATTATTATTTATTTTGGAGCTCTCCAACATGGAAATTAGAAAAGGTACCATGTTCAAGGTTGAAAGTTGTTCTCTGTTGGAAGTCTTCAAACAGAGGCTGAAGACATCTGTCTGAGATGGTTTAATAAATCCTGCGTTGAGCAGGGGGTTGGACATGATGACCTTGGAGGACCCTTAGAACTCTAACATTCTATGAATCTATGATCTATCTATTTATTTTACTTGCTTATATAACTCCATCATATTCCACAGCACTTTACAGACATCATCATCATTGCTCCCTTTGGGGCTCACAATCTAAATTCCCTATCAGTATGTCTTTGGAGTGTGGGAGACAACTGATTTACCAGGTAAACATACATACTCAATGCAGATGTTGGCCTTGGTGGGATATAAAGGGAACCTGTCACATGAGAAAAGGCTATTAACCTGAAGGTGTGGGGTTAATCTGCAGGTTAATAGCATTCTGAACTTCCAAGGTGCCCACTTTTAAAATCCCATCGCCAGCAGGAAATGAACCTTATCTCTCCCAGTGACATTTGGGTTTCAGTCATGGAGGCGGCGCCAGCGCCTGGACGGTTTCAATCTCAGTGTATAGAGAGTGGTGACTGTAATCACACCCCCAGCACTAACTGATAGGTTTAGAAAGCTATTAACCTGCAGATTAACGCAATATCTGCAGATTAATAGCCTTTTTTATATGATAAGTTCACTTTAAACAAAGGAATCAAGTGCTGTATGTCTACAATGCTAACCACTGAGCCACCATGCTACTCTATCTATCTATCTATCTATCTATCCTTCCATTTAAAAAAAAAATTAAAGGGGCATTTTCAGATCACACATTTATTGGAGATGCAGCACCTCAACTGAGTGGCGCGATGGTTGGATACAATAGAATGATAACCCATCATATGCTGCTAGACTTGCCAGTGGAGAGGTGGTTGGCATTACAAAACAAGTGGATGGGAGTTTTGATTATTTTTTCACTGACAGCCATGCTCTTTAGAACCTCAATCTCAAGACAAATGTAGGTCCCATTGGTGGGATCTACTACTGTATACATGTATGGTATATCCCCAGGAAGAACTGGAAACTGGAATTGAAATGAGAAACCACAAACATTCACATTGAAACCAAAGTTTTTTGGTGTAAAATAATTGTCTGTGTCAATTTAAAATTGATTTTTCATGTCTGTAGCAGTGTAAATAGTGTTGCATACTTGTAAAATCAGCTGCAGGGTTACTGAACCGGCTTGACCACTCCAAGTTTCATCACATTGGGTGGGGAGGAAATTGTTACCTCTATTATAACTTAATCCTTCAATGTACATTTTCACATGAATTACAGTTTGTTAGTAGCCATTATTACAGAGTAGTTTAAGGGTACTTAATTCTGTAGACTTAAAAATAACCAGTGCCACAATACACAGGAACAGTTTTGTAGATCCTAACATAATAGTGGCTGTAGTAGTTTCAGATGATGAGTGACCGTCTTGTGTATTTGAATGATTTCATTCCACTCAATAAAAATGCTGATTTTGTACTCTAAGTAAGCTCAATATTCACAATCCAAACCCTGAATACAATTCCTTTTTATGAAGTTTCTAAATGCTAGATTATGTTACATATAACAACATATATTAAAATGTCAGATGCAAATAATATGCTTCTATAACAATACAGCCAAGAGATATTTGTGGATTTACTGTAAGCTGAAAACGCGATGCAGAGCTTGGAGAATAATTGAGACACTGCAGAGTTTAGAAATTATCATTTTTAAGAAAAGTCTGCTTTTAAACTGTAATCAGAACATCACAAATTTCGTTAAATGCAACACATGATTATTGTCTGCAAAACATCAAATGAGACCTGCTTATTCACAATTTAATTATAAAAAATGCATAACCTTTATTACTATTTCATTAGGTACATTAGACAAAATAATACCGGAATTCCACAAACGAGAAAAAATACATATGGACTACATCCAAAAGTCATTATAAATGCCTGTGCTTGCACAGAAGAAATGGATACATATGCACCAATAGCACCATAAATATTAATGAGCTGCACTAAACTAATAAGAAGCCCAATTAGTAAGATGCAGTCATATCTATCATGTTTGGTAGTTAGCAATGCTAGAAGACCCACTGTGCCTGACTTTCTGCCCTTATGCGGGTTTCACATTTTTGCTTCTTCAGGGAGTACTGGCTGTGATGTCCTGCTTCCTTGTATGTAGCCTGCTCATGTTATGATAAGTATGGTAAAATGGTAAATTGGTGCATACACATCAACAGTTTAAAAACCAAAAACATCACTCCACTTCTGGCCATCAATATGGTGTGCACACACTAGTTGATAGGCACAGGCAAAAAGTCTCTTGGTGCAAATGAGAGATGTATTTTAGTCCATAAATCTCTCCAACATGAACAGAAGCAGCCTTGTCTCAGTACAAAGGAACACAGTAAACAAATCAGTTCATATACATGGAACAGGCTTTGCAGACCTGATCAGCCTCTTGCAGAGCTAATCAGTACATCAGAGAGGTTTCCACCTCAACTCTCAGCACTAAATGAGGCAGCTAAACTGCCTTTTATGGCCTGTCCATGCTCTGTAATTGGAGGTAAGGGAACAACCAGTCTTATCCGAGCATGCTCGGGTATTATCGGAACATCTGGGAATGCTCGTATATTATGTTTGAGTGTATGCGGTTGCATGATTTGCAGCTTTTACATGCCCTCAACACATGTGGGGCATGCCTTTTTGTTATGCAGTCCCCACATGTGTTGAGGCTGTCTAACAGTCGCAAATCATGCAACCGCAGGGACTCGAACATAATATAAAAGCATTCCCAGATGCTGGCATAACACCCGAGTATGCTCGGATAAGATGCTATCCGAGCACGTTCACTCATCACTAGTGCAGAGACACCTGAAATGCGTAGATGTAATTGTTAACGTGAAGATTATATCCTTACTCCTTTGTACTATATTCACCTGAATAAAGAAACACTGTTTGCCTGTGAGTTGGATCCCATTTATTCATCAGGCATTAAGAAACACGTTTCAGCACTGGAGCCTGATTCTTCGAGTCCTACATCACCGAGCCTTGGCAACTCGGTGACACATATATTCCATCCCGGACCTGTCCATCTGACACCTTACAGCTCCCAAGCTTAAACACTCAATAACTGCATCTTTTAAGAGCTTTCAGTGAGAGTATATATCGCTTTAAATTAGGAGAAAAAAAATGGTGATTCCATGGGCCAAAATAAGATGTCCTATTGGCAGCTGCACTGCTGAAGTTCTCCACGGTGGTGTGCATGTATCTATAAAGTGAAGAGAAAATATTTTGACCTTACATGCACACAGTAGTGATCCCCAGGAGCAGTGTTTTGGTGTGTCTTCCAGTACACATATACCATTTTACTGGCATTCATAACACGCTTAAACAGGCCACATACCAGCCAGCAGCCACTGAGGAAGCAAAAACATGATACATGTAGGGCTGAGAGGTGAGCATAGTGTTTCTTCCCGGTATGTACCAAACATGATATACAGTATCTTACAAAAGTGAGTACACCCATAACATTTTTGTAAACAGTATGAGAGAATATGAGAGCGATAACACCAAATTTAACACACCTGCTCCCCATTCATACCTGAGACCTTATAACACTAATAAGTCACATTACACCCAAGAGGGAAAAGGGCTTATTGGGCCAAAGACAGGCATTTTCACTTAGGGGTGTACTCACTTCTGTTGCCAGCGGTTTAGACATTAATGGCTGTGTGTTTAGTTATTTAGAGGCACACCAAATTTGCACTGTTATACAAGCTGTACACTGACTACATTGTATGAAAATGTCATATCTTCAATGTTCTCCTATTAAAAGATATAACAAAATATTTCCAAAAATGTGAGGGGTGTACTCACTTTTGTGGTATACTCTATATAACTGCATTGTAGGGTACATTTACATAGGCAGATTATGGGAAATGAGTGTTCCTAGGACTTCTCTTTTCCCAATAGCTGGACCATCAAAACAGGCAGCCAATCACCCAATGAATGAGTGAAATGCTTGTCTGTCTATTGAAATAATTTGTTTAAGCTTGCTTAAAAATTGTAATTCTTGGCAACACATGTCCTGGGTGTATACAGGACAAGTGCTGCCGAAAACAAGAATACCCTATGAACAATCATATTAACAATTGTACTGTGGGCATAAAACTACACAGGCTATTAAACTGCCACTGATTGACGTACATGTAGCTGATCAGCGGTCTTTTAACGGTTGAAAGTTAGAAAGTGTAAACTTACTCATACTAAGTGGCTTAGTTATGCTGCAGTAAATGCTCGCTCTTTGTAATTTAGTGCATCCTATATCCCTATATTATGGTGTTGTTTTCGCATATGTATCCATTTCTATAGTTTAATCCCTTTACGACCTATGACGTATAGGTATGTCCCAGCATTTGATGCAGGTTCTGGCGCTGAGCCTGCATCTTTTCCAGCACATGACAGCTGATTTGATCAGCCGATAGAAGGAGGAGGACCATTCTAGGTTTGTGTAATCCTTCTTCTTTCCAAAGGCCTTACAACCTTATCAAACAAAAATGTGCATAATTATCCAATGGTTAAGGCTAGTTTCACACTAGCGTATTTTCCATGCAGCGCACAGCGCCGCTAAGCCACGCCCCCTGCCGGCTCGCTGCCCGCCCCATCCGGTCATCGCCACCTACTATTGCACACGGCCGCATGCAATCTGCGCACCCTATCTTTAGCATATGGTGTGCAGACCGTGCGCTGGCCGTGCGCTAGTAGGATTTTAGCGTGCGCTGCACACTGTTGAAGGTGCGCCTGTGTGCGCCGAACGCACCATGTTGCATTTTGGCGCGCTCGGCGCACCTTCAAGAGTGCGCAGCGCATGCTAAAATCCTACTAGCGCACGGTCAGCGCACGGTCTGCGCACCCTATGCTAAAGATAGGGTGCGCAGATCGCATGCGGCTGTGTGTGATAGTAGGCGGCGATGACCGGATAGGGCTGGCAGGGGGCCGGCAGGGGGTGGGGCTTAGCTGCACCGTGCGCTGCATGGAAAATACGCTAGTGTGAAACTAGCCTAAGGGAAAGGAAATGTGGAGCAACAATACATGTAGTAGCACATAAAGGCCGTGTGCACACGTTGAGTATTTGACAATATTTTTAACCTCAATATTCGGAAGCCAAAACCAGGAGTGGGTGAAAAATATCGAAGTGGTTACATATTTCTATTATACTTTTGATCTGAATGTTCCACTCTTGGCTTTGGATTACAGATACTGATGTTAACTCTCCAAATACTCAACGTGTGCATGTAGCATAATTGATATAATTTAAGAAATGGCTGATATAATTTTGATAAAAATGGTGACTGTTAGAATGGAAATGTTCTTTAAAAGTATAGTCCACCATTTTTTTTGTTAAAAACAAGCCCAGCATAGGCTACAAATAGAAAAAAACATATTTTCACCGTATTGCTTCTTTGAACAGCTGCCCAAGTTCCCCAGGCAACATCCTTGCTTTCTTTTCCTCAAATTCCAGCAATCCCACTGGTTAGTTGACTAATCAAGCAGCTGTTTTTTTGACAGCTACAGTGTCTCCTTCATTGTTTATATCATTGACTACTATGGGCATAGAAGGAAAAAAATTCAAAGGGTGGCCACCACCCTCTTCTGACCTAAGACCTAATGAGAACTTTTGGAATATCATCAAGCAAGAGATTTACGAGAGTTGGAGGCAGTTCACATCAGAGCAGCAGCTCTGGGAGGCTATTCTGATATCCTGCAAGGAAAGTCAAGCAGAAACTATTTAAAAACTCACAAGTTCAATGGAAGCAAGAACTGTAAAGGTGATATCAAAGACATCTAACTTAGCCTGTTTATGTTAGGCGTCGGATTCCTGCAGCGGCACCACTGGAATCTAGAGCCTCACATGCTGCCCTGCAGCAAGCCATTTCTGAGGCTAAGTCCCTCTGCCGCTCCACTGAGCACGCTCACGAGATGATCCCCCATTGGAGGTCGGGAGTCACATGCTCAGGTCCTTCTCCTGATCTTATTGGTCCATCTCAGAGATCTGGAAGGTCCCGGCAGCGCATGGCTATAAAAGGCCCGCATGGCCGCTCGGTCATGCGCTAGTATAGACTCTACTTGCTAGATGTGTGAATGGTGATGGATGTATAATTCTGGTGACTGACTTATTATGATTCCACTCCCTCTGATATTATGCATGTGGATAGGGAACTAGAGAATTAGTCAGCACCAGTCAGTGGCAAGCCATAGGCCACAGTGCACACCGCACCTCTACACTAGCGTCCGATGGTTGTCACGTCTCATACGGCACTATCGCATAGCGGCTGAGTCTGCCGCCGTGCTGCAGTCAGCAGCACTTACCGGCATCCGCAGGAGCGACGCCGCACACACGGTAGGTCTAGATGGACACCGACCCCAGTCTTGGGCCCGTGTCCTGTGACCTGATATTGTGTGTGCAATTCCGCTGAGACCTGTGAGTCTAACAGGCTCGGCGTTTATGTTACAGCGCCTCTGTGAGCTAACAGAGTCCGCTCCGCGCACATCGGGTGACGTTCAACCCGTACACGTTATACCGCCATATTGCGCGTCTGCCATTATTTAGCAACAGTGTTAACACCTTCTGCACCGTGGACCCCGAGTGGCGAACGCACTTTATTATTTTATTAGTGCGTTCCGCCGTTCCTAACAGTTTAGATGTTTTGGATTGAAAAAGCTTTTGATTTCAGTAAATGTTGCCTCTTAATGCTGAAAAGTCAACAAATGACCATTTTCAGTTCCTTACAACCTCTAAAATGCTTGATAACTGTTGTGCAGAATAATTTGTAATGGTAACTTTTGAGAATGTTTAGTTTTGAAAAAAATACTGTTATCATTGGGAAGTTTGTCCAACGTAATTTGATTAATACTCCACTGGTTGATGATTTTAACATTACAGTGACTCCTTTGTATCAACCATTTAGGAAAATTAGAGAAAAATACCATTTTCATAATAATTTTGTACTAGGTGTATCTTTTTTCTAGTGGCTTTCTTTGCCATAGCAGCTCTGTGTAGCTCAATCTCATTTCTTCCCAAGTGAAGGTGCTGAACTGCAATGGCAAGTGCAAAACAAAAAAGATCCCTCAAATAAAACGTGACCTTCAGGGAAAAACACGCACACACACACATATATACAGTCATATGTAAAAGTTTGGGCACCCCTATTAATGTTAACCTTTTTTCTTTATAACAATTTTGGTTTTTGCAACAGGTATTTCAGTTTCATATATCTAATAACTGATGGACTCAGTTATATTTCTGGATTCAAATGAGGTTTATTGTACTAACAGAAAATGTGCAATCTGCATTTAAACAAAATTTGACCGGTGCAAAAGTATGGGCACCCTTATCATTTTCTTGATTTGAACACTCCTAACTACTTTTTACTGACTTCCTGAAGCACTAAATTGGTTTTATAACCTCATTGAGCTTTGAACTTCATAGCCAGGTGTATCAAATCATGAGAAAAGGTATTTAAGGTGGCCACTTGCAAGTAGTTCTCCTATTTGATTCTCCTATGAAGAGTGGCATCATGGGCTCCTCAAAACAACTCTCAAATGATCTGAAAACAAAGATTATTCAACATAGCTTTTCAGGGGAAGGATACAAAAAGTTGTCTCAGAGATTTAACCTGTCAGTTTCCACTGTGAGGAACATAGTAAGGAAATGGAAGAACACAGGTACAGTTCTTGTTAAGCCCAGAAGTGGCAGGCCAAGAAAAATATCAGAAAGGCAGAGAAGAAGAATGGTGAGAACAGTCAAAGACAATCCACAGACCACCTCCAAAGACCTGCAGCATCATCTTGCTGCAGATGGTGTCACTGTGCATCGGTCAACAATACAGCGCACTTTGCACAAGGAGAAGCTGTATGGGAGAGTGATGTGAAAGAAGCCGTTTCTGCAAGCACGCCACAAACAGAGTCGCCTGAGGTATGCAAAAGCACATTTGGACAAGCCAGTTACATTTTGGAAGAAGGTCCTGTGGACTGATGAAACAAAGATTGAGTTGTTTGGTCATACAAAAAGGCGTTATGCATGCGCTGTATTGTTGACCGATGCACAGTAACACCATCTGCAGCAAGATGATGCTGCAGGTCTTTGGAGGTGGTCTGTGGATTGTCCTTGACTGTTCTCACCATTCTTCTTCTCTGCCTTTCTGATATTTTTCTTGGCCTGCCACTTCTGGGCTTAACAAGAACTGAACCTGTGTTCTTCCATTTCCTTACTATGTTCCTCACAGTGGAAACTGACAGGTTAAATCTCTGAGACAACTTTTTGTATCCTTCCCCTGAAAAGCTATGTTGAATAATCTTTGTTTTCAGATCATTTGAGAGTTGTTTTGAGGAGCCTATGATGCCACTCTTCATAGGAGAATCAAATAGGAGAACTACTTGCAAGTGGCCACTTTAAATACCTTTTCTCATGATTTGATACACCTGGCTATGAAGTTCAAAGCTCAATGAGGTTACAAAACCAATTTAGTGCTTCAGGAAGTCAGTAAAAAGTAGTTAGGAGTGTTCAAATCAAGAAAATGATAAGGGTGCCCATACTTTTGCACCGGTCAAATTTTGTTTAAATGCAGATTGCACATTTTCTGTTAGTACAATAAACCTCATTTGAATCCAGAAATATAACTGAGTCCATCAGTTATTCGATATATGAAACTGAAATAGCTGTTGCAAAAACCAAAATTGTTATAAAGAAAAAAGGTTAACATTAATAGGGGTGCCCAAACTTTTACATATGACTGTACATATATGTGTGTGTGTGTGTCTATATATATTTCCTCAAAAAAATACAAATGATTTTTATAATATGGGAGATGGAATTAAAAAATCCAATAACAATCAATTAATAAAGCAGCAACCTGGCTGCCGCATGTAAATCCATGATATAATTTGGTAGTATGCCATTTAAATTTGCTGGGTGGAATAGTAATTCAGTTTGAAATATCTTTTTCACCTGTATCTTATAATCACATATGTGCATTCCTAATTCTCTGTATACATCCTTTTAAGCAGCACTTTAACCCAGGTCAGGTTTCAGGCTCAGTTTAGATTCCTGCTCTTCCGCTTTGTTTTGCCTCTTTCATGTTTCGTATGTCTAAGCCAATCAAATTTGATCTGTTGGAATGAAGAAGACGTGAAAAAAGGAATGGGATCCTTGGAATAATAGTTAGTGATAGGCCCTGAAGAATGTGGAAAAACTCACAGAAGCAGCAGGGGTCTTCTTTTGCCATCGCTCATTCCACAACTTAACGGTCTACAAGCCCCAAAAGTTGGAGCTTTACTTTTATTGTAAAATCGCATTAGTTTTCCAAATTAGTTAAACTACTTTTTCATTTTCATACAATAAATCATTGTGCTTTTCTGTGAGCTGCATCTCTGGTACAAATTGTACCTAATTGTTTTATTAAAGCAAATCTGGTTCCTTCTGGATATCATTACTGTACAGGCTATTGAATAAAATTGATAAATGCTTTTTGTTTCTTTCCTGAGATGCAGGCTGTTTTTTCTTAGGCGAGAAGAGAAAGAAAATAAGCTTTTTGTAGCCTCACGGCTGTAGTGTTAGGATGAAGTCAATAGCCACTCATCTGTTTATTTTTCATGTCAGGGTCAAAGGTTAGCAAGTTGCTAAATTGAAGGTGCAGTGCTGGCAAATGACCCATTTCTCTCACGCAGACACAAGACAATTTGTTGGCGTGTCACAGCCTACTCTTCACAAGTAGATAAAAGAATGTTTTATGAGATTTGCAATTACTCTGCCCTAATTACAGTGATATTCTCCTTCATAACATCCATTCTTAAAATTGTCATGGCGTCCAAGAGAAAATATCTCTTTGGTTGCAGAAGCTTGAAGATAACAACAATGAAACATGGTTTCTTGGCACTTTTTCTTTCTACATTTACAGGGAACACAGTAATTGAGCGAGCTAATGTTACACTTCCTCAACTAGGTAATAATTCCCTAATAGGGCATCAATTTGACATCTGTAGAAGCTGGAATATTTAGAAACTGAGAAACTCACAATTGTTTTGTTTAACAAAGTAATAGTCACAAATATCAATGTAAAAGTTACTGAAATCTGCGAGATAAAATTTGAGTCTACATTGAAAAATCATTTATTGCACAGAATTTATTTCTGTCAAAACCATAACACAATCAATGCTGCAAAAATGTACTTTAAAGGTTATTTATTAGTAAAATTATAACAGAAAAAATGTCAATTGCTAAATACAAATTATACTAGTGTGGGCTTGGTGAGCTGTCAACCTTTTCTTTCATTTAGCTAAATAGATTTTTGTAACATTTTTAGATATAACTTTTGGAATGGTCAGGTTATATTGTATTTCCTATCGGCGACTTGGTTGACTGCTATTGGATGACAGTGAGTGACTAATATGATGTGTCCAGCCCTGTTGACTTAAGACCCCATACACTAAAGTTGTGCAAAGCTCCAAATTTGGTAGAGTAGACCAAAAGTCAAATTTTCTCAGGGCATCCCAATCAGCTTAAGGATCTGTCTTTTGAATTCCGTTGACTGATCCATATGTTTAGTTTTATTTTATTCATTTATATAGCACCATTAATTCCACAGCGCTGTACAGACATTATTGGCACTGTCCTCAATGGGGCTCAAAATATAAATTCCCTATCAGTATGTCTTTGGAATGTGGGAGGAAACCGGAGTACCGAGAAGAAACCCACGCAAACACGGAGAGAACATACAAACTCCTTGCAGATGTTGTCCTTGATTGTCCAGGACCCCAGCGATGCAAGGCTGCAGTGCTAACCACTTAGCCTCTGTTGCTAGGAGCGTACACAACAGAGCAAAGTTAAGTGGTGTTTCCCCTGTATTGTCATTTTCCCTCATGTGTGTTTAGTGCAGTGGTGGGATTAGTTTCCGCACTGACCAATTCCCTAGTGAGGGTTTAGGTTTAGGACGAGCTAGGGTTTTTGGTTCCTGTTGCGGAACCGGCATAGGGAACGCTAGGAGTGCAGGGACACTGGCTCAGGGGAGCTCAGGAGGTCTCCACTTCCCTATTCCCTATCGCAGGGCCCACCATTGTTAATGTTTCCCAGGTTTCCCTTATTGTTTAAATTCGCCTTACTGGAGGCGGGGTTTCCAGACTTGCATATATGTATAATGTCTAAATTCGCCAGTTGGAGGCGGTGTATCCAGCTGCACGTGTTTATTATTTAAATTCACCCCACTGGAGGCGGTGTATCCAGGGTCACGTGCGTCACATGGGTTCGCCTTGCGGTAGTCGCTGCGTCCAGAGACACACGTGACCATGACATTATCACCAGCCATACATTTTTTTTCTCTGGTGAGCTTTGGCCATGTGGAGACCGCTGAGTAATTGCTGCTGGGCCTCACTGAGGTGAGTGGGGAGCGGCAAGGTGTTTAGAACCGCTGCAGCAGCAGTTATCAGGGTCTGGGGCCTCTTCTCAGGTAACCAGGAAATCATAATGGCTGCATTGGCAAATTGCAGGTCTGGCAAAAGCCCCTTAAGTCGCTGCTGGGGATCGGGACTTGTTCATACAGGTGGACGTAACCAGACAGGTGGGTGGAGTTGGTGATCCCCATGGTGCTGTCCGGGGTTCCCCGAGGTGAAGGGGTACGTCCCTGTAGTGAGCAGACTGGTGTTTAGTCCCCAGGGCTCACGTCAAATCTTTAATACCACCGAAGAAGCCGCCCCATCCTGGTCGTGTGGAGGCAACCAGAGAGTGTATTTTTTCTCCATATTCCTGCGGCTCTGGCAAATTGCCTCTAGAGTCGCTGCTGGGGAGCGGGACTTGTTTATACAGGCGGACGTAACCAGACAGGTGGTGGAGTTGGTGATCCCCATGGTGCTGTCTGGGGTTCCCCGAGGTGAAGGGGTACATCCCTGTAGTGAGCAGACTGGTGATAGTCCGCGGGGCTCACGCCAAATCTTCAATACCACCGAAGAAGCCGCCCCTCCTGGCCGTGTGGAGGCAAACAGAGAGTGTATTTTTCCTCCATGTCCCTGCGCCTTTAGTAAAAGCCCCCTAGAGTCGCTGCTGGGGAGCGGGACTTGTTCATATAGGTGGACGTAACCAGACAGGTGGGTGGAGTTGGTGATCCCCATGGTGCTGGGGTTCCCCGAGGTGAAGGGGTACATCCCTGTAGTGACCAGACAGGAGATAGTCCGCGGGGATCACGCCAAATCCTCTATACCACCGAAGAGGCCGCCCCCTCCTGGTCGTTTGGAGGAAGGCGACCAGCGAGTGTATATTTCCTCCATATTCCTGTCCCCGTCTCCTCCAGCTGTGAGCGGCAGGTGTGCTGCGGGGGAGTAGGGACAAATCTCACCCCTCGCCATTAACCAACCCTGGGAGGCACAGACCTCATGGTGAAAGGGTTGGAGGGTGGTGTCCCTTGGTGATAGCGGGGGTGTGAGTGTGGTGACGCAGGGGGACGCCTCTGTTGTCATGTCCAGAAGGAGTTCACCAAATATATGACAAACGAATCTGTGCAATAAACGTTCAGGTCCGGACCTGTGTGTGAACGAGCATGTATGGGTGGCCACCAAGAAATATCTTGTGGAAGTGTGTTGTGGAGCCTGATCAGCTCATAGCAAACATACACATACATAAACTCGTTCCCCAGGTCGGTGCTGTGGAGCTGAGTGGTGCCTCCAAAACATACATTGCCAAAACCAGCAGTGCATTTGTCATTAACCTGAAGTGTCAGGTAGTGGTGGGGTGAACTCAGGATCTGGGCGTCCCCGCTGTTGGTGTTTCCCTAATGAGGAGTGGTCTTGAGGGTCCAGAGGCCCCTCATTAAGGGGGGGTACTGTCATGATCCAGGCTTGATCTGACAAGGTAAATGGATAAGTGAACTTTTTTCCTTTGGCTAGGTGCCAAAGTGGGTTGATTGCCCCCGGTGGCCATTAGAATTATTACACATGGTCGTTCATTCTAAGTTGCCCCGGTGGTGGTGAGTGGTATCGCACCTTAGTTTTAGGGTTAATGTGCACGCAATTGCAAATCAGGTGTTAGGCTCTATAAAAGGGAGCCAGGTGGGTTCAATCACTGTTGGTGATATTGATTGTGTGCTAGTCATTCACAAGGAAGCCTGGGTGAATGTAGGAGCTGAACATGAGTCCTGCGCAGCCCAGCCAGAGGGGACGAGTGGCAGCTAGGTGGTCTGCAAGAAGGGCTGGCATGGCGTGGTGGAATCACAGTTTATGGTGTTGGCAGGAAGTGCTTGCATGGCTTGGTGGAGTGACGACTATGGAGAGAGTTGCACTCAGCATGCGGAACTTGGTTGCTGAGAGCTGGACTCAAGCATGCTGGACTTTTTGGCAGAAGCTGGACTCATCTTTGGGACTCTGTTTACTGGGCAGCTACAACTGGTGGTGGACTCTGCTCCAAGGCTGCACTATGGTGAAGGATCCAGTTATGGTGATGGATCCGGGTGGAGGAGAAGATGCACACAGGTGGTGGGAAGATGCACGCAGGTGGTGGGCTCTGTTGCTAGGAGCGTACGCAACAGAGCAAAGTTAAGTGGTGTTTCCCCTGTATTGTCATTTTCCCTCATGTGTGTTTAGTGCAGTGGTGGGATTAGTTTCCGCACTGACCAATTCCCTAGTGAGGGTTTAGGACGAGCTAGGTTTTTAGGTTCCTGTTGCGCGCCCGGTGCGGAACCGGCATAGGAAACATTAGGAGTGCAGGGACACTGGCTCAGGGGAGCTCAGGAGGTCTCCACTTCCCTATTCCCTATCGCAGGGCCCACCATTGTTAATGTTTCCCAGGTTTCCCTTATTGTTTAAATTCGCCTTACTGGAGGCGGGGTTTCCAGACTTGTATATACGTGTAATGTCTAAATTCGCCAGTTGGAGGCGGTGTATCCAGCTGCACGTGTTTATTATTTAAATTCACCCCACTGGAGGCGGTGTATCCAGGGTCACGTGCGTCACATGGGTTCGCCTTGTGGTAGTCGCTGCGTCCAGAGACACACGTGACCGTGACACCTGTCAGTAGGTTTACTAGTCCTCTAGTGATAAGCTCTTGCTGAGAAAACAATGATTTTATCAAAACTACACTAAGTAGCCCAGTAAGTGACACATTGCTGGAATTATGGTCTGTGACTCTACATTATGCTGCTCTCAGTTTAGGTGGCAAAAAATTGGTGATAGATCCCCTTTAAATTGTGATGGAAATAATGATGATTTTTTGGTGCACAATTTATGAAGATTAGTGATAAACAATAGTAAGAGAAAAATCCTCATAAACATAAAGTTCTTCACACCTCATTTATTGGGTTAAAACATACATTAATAAGAAATAGCAAAGCAAAAGATAAGGGAAGAGGAGAGTCAACTCAAGGGGTTGTAGCACCGGCAGCGTCTGGGGAGATGTCCTCAGATGGATCCTTGAAACAATGATCCGTCTTCTGGATGCAGTGGTCGGTCTCAGGTACCATCCGCTGAGCCCCTAGTCCATGAACTAAGGCAGCTGAAGCAAACAAGGCTGCAGCACTCTCCAAGTCTAACATGGATTGATCAATATTAACTGGCAAGGAAGGCCGCAGGTATATGTCCGGTACCCGGCCTTCTTTACGTTGCACATGCGCTGTACTCACGGTCTCGGAGCACACAGTACCTTGATCTCAGGCAGTCACTGGGCACACGGCACCTTGCTTTCTCACAGACCCGCTGGTAGCGGCGGGAGCCGGCAGGCACAATACTTTGCAGTGCCGGTGCTGAAGGGATGGAACACGCTGCTCACCCTGCTGCGCGCTGCTTGTCCCCGCCAAAACTGTCTGCTGCCACGCATGCTTTTTCTTAGCCGGGCCCCTGCCTCCAGGTCACCAGGTCTGTGTCGCTCACTATCCTTTCCCCTGGGCAACTTGAGATGCAGCCTCAACTGTTCCGGACCCGGCGCAGCACAGTTACCCGTAGCCCGGTCTTCCTCCTTACAGACTGAGAAACATAAACGCTATATTTAAAACATATTTATACTCTCGGCATGAACTCAGATCTTCTGATTGAGACCTTGTCATGTGATCATTATAACTCCATGAAGAATAAGTGTTTTTGTCATGATCTAACATGAGTCGTCCAAGGTTTTTAATTAACGTATGATTGGACCTCAATGACGGAACAGTGGCTTCTTATTATTCATCCAGACACAGCAACAAACTTACAACCAAAAGAGTAGGTCTAAGCTGTACTTCCAGGTAAAGTCACATGTGTGTGTACGCCACTGATCACGGATAAAGAGCGAGAGAACGCTCTCATTGGTCCTTCTTTTTGGTGATCATCTCTTGATCATGGAGGTTACCTATGTCAAATCTTATGGAACTTATAATGCATTGATTACTATCTATGTATTGGTTATATTTGCAAGACTTGCAAATGGCAAGTATAGTTTCATACATTGGCCATATACTTCAACAAGAGTATAGAATAATGTGAGTTTACAGAGTAGGTATGAGATTCCTGGTAATGATTAAATTAAAGTGTATCAATTTAACAGCTTTATTAGGTACAACAATTTGAGAACCACTGGTTTGATTACTTTTACTTCTACTGAACAAATAGTACCAGGGGCATACCGTTAATAGCCTGGGAGCTGGGGGGCCTGGAGCAAATGGCACTGCCCCCAACTACCTCTTCCTTTTTTCAGAATTTCAACAGTATCTGCATCTGTAGGAAACTGTATGTGGGAGCCTCCATACTGTGTTGGGTGCTGCGGCGGCACTTATGCTGAGTGGAGGGCTGCAGAGACCATCATAATGTGTGGGGGCCCTCAATATGCTTGTTGGGGCTGTAGGGTACATCATATTGTGTGTGTCTGTGGGGGCCACCCTCATACTTTGTGGGGAGCTGTGGGTGAGGGCCTTCACACTGACTATGGGATCTGTGGGCACCTTCATACTGTGTGGTGGAGCTGTAGCGATCATCATACTGTTTTTTGGGGCTGTGGGGACTCTATGCTAGGTATAGGGAACTATGGGGCCCACATAAGGTGTGAGGGGCTCTTTAGGGTCATCATGCTGTCAGAAGAATAATACTGTGTTCGGGTTACAGTGGTGGCATTGTACTTTGCAGGAGGCACTGTGGTGTCATCCTAATGTGCCAGGAGGAGAGTGGAAATTCACTGTTGGGGTGCCATGCAGTAGGGGGCATTTTTTTAGGGCCTCATACATTATAAGGGCAATGAAAGGAGTATAGTAGTGAGTGAGAACACTAAGGGGGCTTATGTTGGGACTATGTTGCCTGAAAGACTGTTGAGCGCTTTACATACCTCCTAAAGAACCGGAGGGCAAAGCAGAGCGCAAATTACCTACAGAAGGTAAAGTGTGCTGAAATTGAAAGAGATCCCAAAGTGAGTACAATAAACCCCAAAATATAAAATAACAACACCCGGAGAAAATATGTATCTGCTGTGGCTTGGCGGACAGAGAAGCCGACCACAAAGCACAGGCTCAAGGGTTTGAATCCAGAGGCATGACAGTTGTAAGGTATGACCCCTCTTACTCTGCCGAATAGTTTTTTGGAGGGGGCAAATAGAGGAAAGCCCAATTAGGATTTAGGACTTTTGCTATGAGACCCCATGATTTCTATATATGCCGCTGAATAGTACTAATTCAATAGGTACATTATTTTGGTAATGTGTTCTCTGTAGCATCATTATAAGGTCCAGAATCCTTTTCCACTGGTCTACTTCTCGCTGGATCAATAGTCTACTCCCTATTTCAGAAACAAGGCAGAAAATCTCCAGCGAAGAAGCAGTAAGTAAAGTGTAGCCGAAGCGCGTTGTTGAAGTGCCAGTGGAGGAACCGCTGCTATTTTAAATGTTGTGCAATAACCACTGAAGTTTTAATCTACTTACCTGCTGCTTTGTTGGAGATTTTCTTCCTTCTTTCATGAATGCTGCGCCTGGTCCCGGGCAGTTCCATTCTAAGGGTCCCGTTACATTTAGCGATGCACCAGCGATCCCTACAACGATACAACCTGGTCAGGATTGCTGGTGCATAGCTAAATGGTCTCTAGTGAGATGCAAAACAGGAAGATCTCTCCAGAGATGCAGCAGCAATAAGCGATCCGTCTGCGGTTGCTGTTACCTTTCACACCGCAGCGATGATGACGACTTCCGCCTGCGTCCATATGTCCTGCGTCGCCAACTACGTCGCTTGCCGGCGCCGAACTCAGCGATGCGCGCAGGCCAGCGGGACACTAACAATCAGAAAATGGCCTGGGACATTCGAGCACGATCAGCGATATCCAGCGGGGGGGCGGTCCCAGGTACGTGTCACACAAAGCGAGATCGCTAGCGATATCGCTGTTGCGTCACAAAATCGGTGACGCTTTAGCGATCTCGCTATGTGTGAAAGGCCTTTTAGACTACAATGGTCTCCCTGCCGCAACAGATCCAGTGGGATCACTTGCTGAGGAGGAGCATAAAGGACACAATAAGTTCCTTAACTGGACTGCTATTATTTTACTTCCATTACTCTTATTATCCATTCTTTAACCATTTACCTCCCTGCGTGGAGTGAATACCCTGTTCTTTTAAATTGTTACATTTGGTTAACCCTTGCTCTGCCTTCTGTCTGTCACTGCATCCAACAACCTGTTTACAAGTCTTCCAGTCCTAACATTCTGTTTTGGTAAAATATACCCTCAAAAATGCAACATATGACTTTGTCGCCATCAATGCAAAAGTCGAATAGGTGATATGGTAATTACATGGTGGAATAGCAAATAGTTTTAAAATGTGCCAAATGTTATTATATATTAATCTTATAATGCTAAGCTCTCATGTAGGAAGATGGTGAATATTGGTGCATTTCAAGGGTTAATGTCCATTACATGTAAAGTATATTTGTATTAGCAATGAATTAACTTACTGGTGGTGAGTTAAGGCCCCATCTCACATAGCGAGATTGCTAGCGATCACTGATTTTCTGACGCAACAGCGATCTCGCCTGCGATGTCGCTACATGTGAAACGCAGCAGCGACCGGCCTCCCTGCAGGATATCGCTGATCATGCAGGAATGTCCTGGGCCATTTTTTCATCGGCAGCCTTCCACTGGCCAGCATGCATCGCTGTGTTTGATCGCTGGATCGTTGCTGCGTTGCTGAAGAGATCTGCCTGTTTGGCAGCTTAATAGCGAATTTAGCGACGCACCAGTGATCCCTACCAGGTCGTATCGTTGTCGGGATCGCTGGTGCGTCGCTAAGTGAAACAGGACCCTTAGTTTGATTGAAAACTTTTAGGTTACACAGGCTGTTTCATTAGCTATTGCAGTCACAAGGATAATTCATGAGCTCATCTAGACAGGATCTATTCACATGCCATGGTAAGTGGCACAGAGTGTTTAATCCAATACTGAATTTTTTCCTAAAGCATTTTTTTCAGGAAAATTATTGCCCCAGTGCTAGTTTGACCTTGTGACAAATATCAATCCCCAGGAGACCCCAGTGATCAATGCATAGTGAGGGAGAAAACTGGACAGATTATGCATATCCCACCACTGCCACCAATTTGTTAAGGAGAGCACTGGAAAGATCACACAGATCCCACCAATTTGACAGGTGACGCAACTCCACTGACTTCAATCAACAGGACAATTAGGCAATTGATTGCCGTTTGATGGACGAGGCCGCGGCTGTTTCCCCTACTAAGCCAGTTATTGGGGAACCCACAGTAAGCGTATGGTATATACACCGATTCCAAAGCATTGGAATTCACCAATAGTTTAGAAAGGCCAATTGAACACCCATTATAGGTAGCGTATGTCTTCAGGGGTGTGGCTTACAGAGCAACAGGAATGGAGCTATTTAATTTTTATATATTTTATCCAGAAAGGTTGGCAGTGTTTATAAAAAATACACAAAGGTGTTACAAAATGAGAACAAAACAATGTGGTATATACAATCACATAAAATAAAAGGGATAATAAACAAAAAAGTACTAAACCTGTGTCACGGAAATGGCTCAGAACTTAGCATAGGGAGGTACTCCTGTAGGAAATGGACAGAACCACAGCAAGCTGTACCTTCCAGGGCTGACAAATGACAGAAACCAAAACTCTGATTTTTATTAGATCAAAGTTATGCCCACATACCTCCCCTTGGTGAGCTCATATAGGGGGCTGGTCGTGGGATGTGCTAGGTCTTTTAGAACTTTATGAGACCCGTAACTTTCAGGATATTTTCACCCCTGGATGTTTCCTATCATGATTTTACCCTTCTATAAAGATGAACAATGGCAGGGAGAGCAACATCCATGTGACTGTTATTATGTTGAACCAAATACAGAAATATATCTTTCATGAATAACAGATTGATGCAAACCCCAATATTCATCACTGTCCCCTGGCTCCAGAAAGTCTGAGATAATTCCTTTGAACAGAGAAAATTCTTTTCTTGGGAATTGTACTTCTCTGCCCCTAAGTATACAAATACTTGAGCTGCTGCCTCTCAACAAATGTCATGTAGTTACCTGTTCACTGCAGGAGGCCTTACTTCAATAGAGGTAGAAATGTCTGCTCTTTCTCCCTTCTCCAGCTATAATTAATCCCATAGGTTCAATGTGAGGGTGATATGTTCCATCTCTGGAGATGTCTTTATGGATTTTACAAATTTTCTCTGCGACACACTGTCATGTTGGATGGTATTGTGCAACCCATTGAAGCTTTTCCAAATTCATAAGGTCCTGTCACCAGATTAAAAATGAGAGATTCTGCTAATATTTTATACTTACTGGTCTCCAGAGTATTCAGTGTTTTTTCCTTTTCCAATCTGACATACAGATCCAGCGATATGGCCTTTTTATGGTGTTTACAAAGAGGTATGGCTTGTAGAATTTTCTTGGGGGCATGTCTGCATTATTATCCAGTGACAAATTTGCAAAAACGGCGTGAAAGTGCAGATCTGCCCTGATGAAGTGAGCCAGTAGGCTCAGGAAACGCGTTGGCTGAATAAAGAACTTTGTACTCCACCAGAAGCAAGCGCAGTCCTCATTGCACTTTCACGCCGTTTTTGCAAATTTGTCCTAGGACCCTGTGCAGACTTGCTGCTGCTTCTCATGCGTTTATGGGTGTTGTGACTTTCTCACAACCCCAATAGGTGAGCACCTTCCTTTTTCTCTGTTAATGTGTTTTTTGATACGGATTTTACACAGTGGATGCGCCCTGTATTTTTCCTTATTATCCAGTGAGTCATACCCTCTTGTAAAGACCATAAAATTAGCGCTAAATAAAAACTTTCATATTTCTGGAACGTATGTATGGTGGTTTTTTAATAAAACAAAAAACGGAATACTTTGGAGAGCAGTAAGAATAAAATAAGAGCAAAAAGCTTCCACCTATTGACCTGGTGATACATCTATTTTATGAATCTCCTATCAAACCATGGATAGCCTTATCTAAGCATAATGTTGCTTAAAAAGGAAATATGTTACAAAATAAACGTGAATATACAGTTGTGCTCAAAAGTTTACATACCCCGGAAGAATTTTTGCTTTTTTGGCCTTTTTTCAGAGAATATTAATGACAGCACCGAAACTTTTTCTCCACTCATGGTTAGTGGTTTGGTGAAACTATTGTCAAACTACTGTGTTTTCTCGTTTTAAATCATAATGACAATACAAAACATCCAAATGACCCTGATATGAAATTTACATACCCCAATTCTTAATACCGTGTATGGCACCCTCTAACATCAATGACAGCTTGAAGTCTTTTGTGGTAGTTGTGGATGAGGTTCTTAACTTTCTCAGATGGGATGGCGAGTCGACCATGCATCCCATTTTTCTTCAAGTGCTTCCTTATTGTACATCCTGTAACAGCCACACGGCTAGTTTTCAGAGTCCAGTATTTCAGCTGATGTTATTTGTGGGTTTTTCTTTGCATCCCGAACAATTTTCCGGGCAGTTGTGGTCGACATTTTTGTTGGTCTACCTGACCATGGTTTTGTTTTCACAGAGCCCCTGATTTTCCATTTGTTAATCACAGTTTGAACGCTGCTGACTGGCATTATCAATTCCTTGGATATCTTTTTGTATCCCTTTCCTGTTTTATACAGTTCAACTACATTTTCCCATAGATCTTTTGCTAAATTCTTTTGCTTTCCCCATGACTCATAATCCAGAAACATGAGTGGCTGGATGAAAGATGCAAGAGTCTGTCTGGGTCCTAGAAACTCACTCAGTTTTTATGCATACACAATGATTACAAGCAAACAGGTCACAGGTGAGGATGTTACCTTTAGTAGCCATTCAAACCCATTTGTGTCAACTTCTGTGCATGTTATGAGGCCAAGCTCACCAGGGTATGCAAACTTTTGATTAGGATCATTTGGATGTATTTGGTTGTCATTACGATTTAAAAAGAGAAAACAATAAAAGGCTTCACCCCACTAACTATGAGTGTAGAAAAAGTTTTAGTGTTATCATTCATATTCTCTGAAAAATGCCAAGAAAGCAAAAATTCTGCCGGATATGCAAACTGTTGAAAACAACTGTAACAATATATATTTTATGCAAACACATGAAATTATTAGAACCCTTTATGTCAAGAATATAAAAAGAATTCTATTTCCAAGCACGTTTCAAGAGCAACATTTCTAACACGATTCCAAATATTTGGTATAGTACAGGTCAGTGTATTTCTCCTTGCTAAAAGATTCATGCTCTATACCAGACCTGGGCAAAGTTCGGCCCGTGGGTCACATCCAGCCCTCTGGCTGTCTCAGTCTGGTCTGTGGACTGAGACAGCCATGGGGCTGTAAATCAGAGGTCCACAGGCCGCACGGTGCCCGCCCGCTTGCTGTTTCCATGACCCTGTGCGGCTCTACGCTGCGGCCACTTCCTCTACCAATCAGCATGTGAAACAGCTGACACGATGACATCATTTCATCGCATCAGCTGTGTACTCCGGAGGCAGGGAGAGAAGCAGAGCACCAGGAAATAGGACTGAAGTATGTGGTGTTTTTTTCTTCTCATGTGTATGGGTTGTTTGGGTCGGCATGGGGAGGCTATGGGGTGTGACATGGTGCTGCACACATGGGGTGACATGGTGCTGCACACATGGGGTGACATGGTGCTGCACACATGGGGTGACATGGTTCTGCACACATGGGGGGTGACATGGTAATGCACATAGCGGGGGTGACATGGTGCTGCACATAGGGGAGTGACATGGTGCTGCACATGGGGATGACATGGTGCTGCAAATGGGGGGTGATGTGGTCCTGCATATGGGGGTGACATGGTACTGTATATGGGGGTGACATGGTGCTGCATATGGGGGTGACATGCTGCACATGGTGCTGCATATGGGGTGACATGCTGCACATAGTGTATCATAAGGGGCCAACATGCGGCACATGGTGCTGCATATCGAGGTGACATGCTGCACACGGGGAGGCTATGGGGGCGATATGCTGCACATGGGGAGGTTATGGGAGCAACATGCAGTGTATATAGGGAGGTTGTGTTGGGTTCATGCAGTGTATATAGGTAGGCTGTGTGGGGCTCATGCAGTGCATATAGGGAGGCTGGGTGGGGCATATGCAGTGCATTTCGGGAGGCTGTATGGGGCTCATGCAGTGTATATAGGGAGGCTGCTGTGGGGCTAAAGCAAGGTATAAAGGGAGGTTGTATGGGGCTCATGCAGTATATGGGGAGGCTGTATGGGGCTCATGCAGTGTATATAGGGAGGCTGCTGTGGGGCTAAAGCAAGGTATAAAGGGAGGTTGTATGGGGCTCATGCAGTATATGGGGAGGCTGTGTGGGGCTCATGCAGTGTATATAGGGAGGCTGTGTGGGGCTAAAGCAAGGTATAAAGGAAGGCTGTATGGGGCTCATGCAGTATATGGGGAGGCTGTGTGGGGCTCATGCAGTGTACAGTATATAGGGAGGCTGTGTGCGTCTCATGCAGTGTATCTATATACACTGCATGAGACGCACACAGCCTCCCTATATACACTGCATGAGCCCCACTCAGCCTCCCTCTATACACTGCATGAGCCCCACACAGCCTCCCCATATACTGCATGAGCCTCATACAGCCTCCCTTTATACTTTGCTTTAGCCCCAGTGTGGGGCTCATGCAGTGTATATAGGGAAGTTGTGTGGGGCTCATGCAGTATATATAGGGAGGCTGTATGTGGCTCATTCAATATATCAAAGTATATAGGGAGGCTGTGGGGTTTCAGCAGTGTTTATAGGGAGGCTGTGTGGTGCTTATTTAATGCATATAGGGAGGCCGTATGTGTCTCATGCAGTGTATATAGGGAGGCTGTGTGGGGCTCATGCAGTGTGTATAGGGAGGCTGTGTGGGGCTCATGCAGTGTGTATAGGGAGGCTGTGTGGGGCTCATGCTGTATATGAGGAGGTTGTGTTGGGCTCATGCCGCATATGGGGGAGGTTGTGTGGGGCTCATGCTGCAGATGGGGGAGGCTGTGTGGGGCTTATGCCACATATAAGGGGCTGTTGGGGGGCTCATATGATATACAGAAGGGGCTGTGCTCAGGTTCAACCGATATATAGGGGAATGTTAGAATACTTAATTCTGCTCAATATTAAGTGATACAATTATTATTAATATAATTATCAATAATATAATAATTATAATATATTGATATTAAAATTAAACAGAATTAATTTTGGCCTATTGGTTCGGCCCTCCACAACAGTCACCGTCTCTAATGTGGCCCCTCGGGAAAAATAATTGCCCACCCCTGCTCTATACCATTGTCGCAATATTCATTGTGCTTTATTTGTTACTTGTAGCCTTTGTTATTTGAAGGGAGTGTATAGGTCGCTAGCATCAACTAGCGAAAAATAGGTCAACATACTGGTTAGTACAAAAACAACCAACAGCTACAAAACGTTTGTGAGCCAATGACTAAGGCAATCCAGGTCAGTCTGAAAATAAATATCAGGTGATACAAAGTGCATTAGGGAAGTTTAGTAACATAGTAATATCTTCAAAGCAAACGCAGAAAACACACCAAGCACAGGCATATAATCATCTATGTGGACGTGACCTCTGAGCATGCTTCGCAGGGCTTCAATATGTCCTATAGCTATCATGCTCTACAAAAGGGCAAAGTGCAATAAAAGAACATGTAATGGCTGTGACAGAAGTAGCAACCACTTAGAAAGAATCATATTGCCGTAGCACAGATAAAAAATATGCTACATGCGATAATACAAAAAAGTGTTATTTTCATTAGGGTACCCATAATACTTTTCGGTAGGATTAAAGACTGCATTATCTGTTTTTTGGAGGAATGCAAGTCTTGTGCTACATGGGAGCATGTGAATGCTTGTTTACTGAAAGGTTCTCCGACTCCCACCAAGAGGATAGACCGGCTCCTTTGATATTCTATATAGCCCTGCACTGGCACTGAACTTTCACACTTTCTGGGCTGTAGAAAATAACTCAGCACTGCTTTGTTTGGAGTAGTTTAGTACTGATATTTGTTTGGCTAGCAATGCATGGATTCATCCATTAGGTTTAGGCTAGGGAGCACCCCTTGCTGTTAAGGGAATGAACACAAGAAAGGCAGGTCAAGTTACCCACTAGTCTTTCCTCATGTGTCCTCATAGTCCATTTAAATACGGGTCATTGTTGAAACTTTGTTATGTGTTGTTAAATTGTAATTTTTTCTTTACTTGCCTGTGAATTTATTTTTTATGTTCTGCACAGCCTGGTGCTACACTGTAAACAATAGATAAACTTGCCAATCCTCATCTCTTAGCATTGGTGCAAAATAGTGGCCATTAGAGTTGAGCGACTTTGGTCGGATCAGGTTTCGTGACTGCCCCACCAGAAGATTTTGCATAGGGGTGGCTATTTCAGTGAAGCCTTTGATGAATCTTCGGTAGTAGCCTACCAGTCCAAGGAATTGGCGTACCTCATGGAGGTTGCTGGGTTTCGGCCAGTCCCGGATGACTGTGACCTTGTCAGGATCTGGTGCCACGCCTTCTGCACTCACCACATGACCGAGGTACTGTACCTTGGGCTTCAGGAGGTGGCATTTGGAAGGCTTCACCTTCAGGCCAAAATTGGACAAAGCTTCAAACACTTCAGCCAGGTGTTCCAGATGGTCCTCATACATCTTGGAGAAAACAATGACATCATCAAGGTACAACAGGACTGTCTCAAAGTTCATGTGTCCCAGGCAGCACTCCATCAGCCGTTGAAATGTTCCTGGGGTGGTGTAGAGCCTGAATGGCACAGAGACCCATTGGAGTAGTAAATGCTGTTTTCTCCTTGTCTGCCTCTGCCACGGGAACCTGCCAATACCCAATAGTGAGATCCAAGGTGGAAAAGTAGTTAGCAGTTTTAAGTGCAGCTAATGATTCCTCAATTCTAGGTAATGGGTAGGCATCTTTATGTGTAATGCTGTTAAATTTCCTATAATCAACACACATTCTCATGGTACCATCCTTTTTCTTTACAAAAACTATGGGAGCTGCCCATGGGCTACAACTGTCTCTGATAACCCCAGCTTCCTTCATCTCTCTCAACATACCTTTAGCACATTGGTATTGTGTTGGGGGTATAGGCCGGTACCTTTCTTTTATGGGCGGATGATCTCCAGTGGGGATATGATGTTTAACCCCTTTTGCCTGCCCAAAATCTAGTGGGTGTTTACTGAATACCTGCTCATATTCTTGTGTCACTCTGTAAACCCCATTTTTCTGGTATGAAGGTGTAGAGTCAGTCCCCACCTGCAGTTGCTGGCACCACTCCTCCAGCTGCTTCACAGAGCCATTGTCCTCCACCTGATCGGATGAGACCAAGGGCTCTGCTGCCTGCAATGAGTTGTTATTAACAGTGAGCAGCTTAGCAACTGTGGCGTACCGAGGTATGGTGGCTTCCTCCTCCCCACAATTCAAGAGGCGTACAGGTACTCTCCCTTTACTTACATCAACTACCCCTCTGGCTGTCAGGACAGTGGGCCTGCTATCAGAGTATACTGGTTCTACCAATGCTTGGTAATCTCTCCCTCTGAGACCCATAGCTGCCCGACACCAAATCAACATTTCACATCTGGGGGGTATTGCAATGGGGAAAGAATTACTCACTCTGACACTGCCAATTTCTCTGCCAGAGAGTTCTACCTGTTGTCTTTGCATCAGGGCTCTGATCTCCTTCTGCAGGACTCGTTGTTCACTGGAACCAGCAGTCTCAGCCACCTGTTGCAACAAGACAATAACCCCGGAAAGACAATTTTCAATTACATTGGTACCAAGAGTCATCATGGGATTACATTCACATCGATCAATATCCACAACTATCAGACCTTGAGATCTTAGCTCTACCTGACCCACTTTAACAGTAATCTCTTTACATGCAATCTGCGGCAAAGACTGACCATTACTGGCAACTACTGTCAGTTCATCAGTTGGGCCACAGGTAAGTTCAGAATCAGCCCAATACCTCTTGTAAAGAAGGTACGGCATAGTGGTCACCTGGGAGCCAGTGTCCAGCAAAGTGTTCATGGGGATGCCATCAATCACCACAGGGAGGATCGGTCTCCCTCCAACATACTTGGCTCGCCAGTTCCTCAGGCCTTGTGGTCCTACTCCTGGGGGTTGTCCCTCTGCCCCAGGGGTTGCTCATTTAAAGGACAGAATCTTGCAAGATGTCCTGCCTTGTAACAGCAATGACAGATGGGACGTCCGTCCTGGTCATAACGATCGTTGTTCCTCCCTCAGAGTGGCGGAGTTCTCTTCCGGAGCCACGGGATATCCTCTGGACTGGAAACCAGCTGGATCTTCTCCTTGGAGGACACTTGCAGGGACTGCACGGTTTTAGTAAGTGCAGCCATTCCTTTAGTCAACTCCTGGACCTGAAGACGCAGCTCTTCAGTTGGATCTTTATCCAGAGTCTGTGCATCAGCCTCCACAGGGATGGAAGTGAAAGATGTTGCTTCCTGGTGGTAGGTGATCGCTGGGTGCCTCGGGGGCGCTGGACGGCTGTCAGTTGGCTCCTGCAGTACACGAATAGCCCTGTCCTTGAAATCAGCAAAGTCCAGGTCAGGGTCTTGTAGGGTTATGATGCGCAACTGTCCTCTGTGGGTACTGGATAGGAGTCCTTCAATGAATTGCTCCTTTAACAGTTTATCTTCCTCCTTCACACTGTCAGGATCAATTTGCTTAACTGCCCGCATCGCCTCCTGCAGGTTAAGAGCATAGTCCCTTATACTTTACTGTCCTGCGCTCTCTGCTTGCATCCAAAGAATCGCATCTTGATTTCAGCTGCAGTGCTGGTGTCAAAGGTGCTTCTCAGCTTGGCTAGAATCTTTTTAACATTCTCTTTGTCAGTGTCCTGCCAGGCTTTCACCTCTCTCTGTGCTGCACCCGTTAGCTGTCCAATAAGGATGTGCACTTTCTGGCTTTCAGACAGGGGGTATACTTCAAACAAACTGCACAGTCTCGCTTTAAATTCACTCAGGGTATGTGACTCCCCTGAATACTGCGATAGCCATGCTGCTCCCGGAAGGTTGGGCATAGACAGCGGCATTATGGGGACCACTGCGGTGGGTGCTACTCCTTGCAGCGCTGAGGGGTTAGCGGCGGCGTCCGCCGCTGCATTGCTGCGTGGCGCAAACATCCTCTTCCCCCCTAGTTAACGTTAGCCAGGGCCGGGGGTTGTTTGAGCTTACCGGCGGCCGCTTCGCAGGCCCGATGCTCCGGGCTCTAGGCCGCAGCTCCTCCCACTTCTCGCACGCTTTTTCCTCTTCCCGCGCGGGACTTCACTGCTTCGTGCTCTCCGGCAGGCTCCTCCCACGAAGGCCCGCCTCTTTTCTTCCCGCGCGCCAATCAGCAGGATAATGGCAGCAATGGCGCCAATTTCGCACACAGTCTATAGCACACAACAGTCTCTGGCACACAGGACCCGGTGATACCGGGCTCCGTAATCCTGTTCGTGACACCAAATTGGGTCGCCCTCCCAGGGCTGTGGGGTACTCGGTACCGGGCCGGTGTCAGCGGGATGTGTCACAGCAGCGGTGACCCGGTCCGTGGCCCTGGGCACCCAAGTAAAAGGGAGGTTGAATGGTGGAATGTAATTGATTAAGGGAATAGTTCGTAACGCCACCTGTGGTGTTTGGCAACGGAGGTGTTAAGCCGACGCTGCATGCAGATCCGCTGGGTCTGATGGTATGGTGCAGCGAAGATGTAAAAGCTCCCCACAGGTGAAGCTGTAGTCCCAGGGCAATGTAGATGTGGTTGGCACGGGGATGTAGCGTTGCCGGAAGGGTAGGAAGCAGACAAAGACACAGCGGGGTGCAGTTTCTGTACCTTTGCTTGACAAATGCAGTCCAGGGTCGTGATTACAGATGGTACCAGAGCAGGCTAGCCTGGAAGCAACTCAGGGATTTTCTCTCAGCAGATGGGCTGTGCAGTCTCCTTCCTAGCGCTTGCTTGAGGTGTCTCCAGTACCAAGTTACACTGAAGTTCCTCCTAATTCTCTTCTCATAGCACTACTCGTATGGCAGACAGCTGTAGCCGCTATTCCTCTCTTGGCTCACTCCGTGCTGTTGTGCCTCCGAGTCTTAGATGGGAGTGCATTTACAGCCTCCTACTCCTCTGGTGTCTGCGGCAGGACCATTAGCATCCATACAACCATGGAGACCAGGCTCCAGTTCATGCGCTCTCCCTGGAGATGAGCCTTTCCTCTCAGCTCGATCTCCGCGCTTCTTCCACACATCTGCACACTTCACCCTCCTCAGACTAACTAACCACTCCTTCCTCTTGGCCCTCAGATAGCACTCCTCCCCTTCATTCCAGTTCAGAGTCCCCCCTGCAGGCCTGGAGTGGAACTGTGTTGCATGTATAGGTTAACTGCGAGAGAGACCCTTCATTGCCTCCAAGCCTGGCATTACCCTCCCTGGAGGAAGGCAAAGCCACTGTGGCGGCCATACTCCTGGGGGCGCCACACTAACCACTGAGCAACCATAGTTTCTACTTCCAGTGACCGGTCACACTCACTGTATAATAACCACCATTACTACTACTAATGCCTAATTACAGTTATACTGGGCATATAGACACCAATAGTACATATTTAGAAGATCTGTCACCTGGTCATAAGTCACACATTTTGCTATTTTTTTATTCCTGCTGCCTGCTTCTGTGAACGTTTAGTTTTTTTTTATTCCTGCTGCCTGCTTCTATGAACATTTAGGTTTTTTTTTATATGCACTCTATGGTTCCAGTTTAGTATAAACAGCAACTATATTTTAAAAAAAAAAAAAAAGGAAAGAAATGATTCATAGATTTTCAATACTTAGGACTACAGCACAAAGTGGGGATTTGTAATTAAAACTCAACATTTAGTGATGTATTAAAAATCAGACAATAATGCAATCAATGACAAAGACACGTTATCTAATATATAAAGCTCAATGTGGGTGTGTATGTATGTGTGTGTGTTTGTGTGTGTATGTTGGGGATTGGCATCCGCACCGTCGCAGCTACAGCCAAAAAATTTGGCACAGTCACACGTTTGGACCCCGAGAGCGTCATAGGCTATGTTGTGAGGTGAAATTTTAACCCCGCGCGTTCCAATTCACCAAACAATTTTGCCCCTATCTACATAATGGGGAAAAAGTGTGTGTGTATATCAAGCCCCGCCCCTCATTATGATGTCATAATGGTTGCCATGGCGACGCTGATGTCATCATAGGTTGCAAGCCCCGCCCCTCATTATGATGTCATAATGGTTGCCATGGCGACGCTAATGTCATAATAGGTTGCAATGGCGAAGATGCTGTCACAATGGTTGCCATGGTGACGATGATGTCATAATAGGTTGCAATGGTATGTCATAACGGTTGCCATGGTGATGATGATGTCGTAATGGGTATATGGGCACGGGACTATGGGATGGAGGATGTGTGATGGGTATGTGGGCACTGGACTATGGGATGGAGGATATGTATGATGTGTATATGGGCATGGGACTATGGGATGGAGGATATGTATGATGGGTATATGGGCATGGGACTATGGGATGGAGAATATGTATGATGGGTTTATGGGCATGGGACTATGGGATGGAGGATGTGTGATGGGTATATGGGCACTCGACTATGGGATGGAGCATATGTATGATGGGCATATGGGCACGGGCCTATAGGATGGTGGATATGTATGATGGGTATATGGGCACGGGACTATGGGATGGAGGATAATTATAATTTGTTATAACTAACCACAGTTAGTTACTATACCCGGGCAGCGCCGGGCTCTTCAGCTAGTACAGTATATAAAATCACAGAACAGAGGAGATGGGTTTCTCAAAGCTCCAGATTGCTAGTGACTAAACGTCACAAAAACCACATGCACTTTGTGCTTGTCAAGAAATAAGCATTCACAGGTGTCTTAGACCAGTCCCCTGAAATTAATAGGATGAAGGCATGGTTCCTAATCTCACCAGGAAATTTGTAATGTGTAGCTAGAAGGCTCCATTTAACCGTGACATATGGTGGAGACCTCGTATAGTCAGCTCCATGATGTAGATGACTACATGATACTCCCCTGATGAATCTAGAGAAAGAGGAAATGCGTTAGGAATAGTCCTTGGTTTCTTACCTACTGAAAAAGATGTTAGATGGGCATTGGAACTATGCCCTCCCTCCTATTAATTTCAGATATCTGAGACTCCTAAAAGAAATGGGTGAGACCTTTCCTATTATTTTGATTTCTCTAATGTAAGGTGTATAATGTGCATTAAACTGTCACAGGGATTGACATTAGGCACACTGAGTTTATATTACTACTAGCTGAAGAGCCCGGCGCTGTCCGGGCATAGTAATTAACTACGGTTGGTTATAACAAATTATAATGATTATACCTATCTCTATATATAAAAATGAATGTGTGTGTGTGTATCACCAACCAATCACGAAGCATCTTTCATTTCACCATAACTGTTCAAAAGAAGCTGAGCTGTGATTGGTTGCTATGACCAACAGTTTTCCCACTTGACAACACCTCAGCAGACACTGACATCATGGGAGAAATATAGCATCCCTGGGAACATAAGTATGGAAGTTAGGTGTCACGTCGCCGTCGGACTCGGGGCCTGCTGTTCCAGCGTCTGCCACTAGGAGGCGCCGGACGTCACTGCCAGACTCAGGGCCTGCAGTTCCGGTCTCGGCCACTCGGGGGCGCCGGACCGTCACATCGCCGTCGGACTCGGGGACGGCTATTCCTGCCTCAGCCACTGGGAGGCGCCGTGGTTCGCTCCAGGGTGAGGGTGGTGGCAGAGAGGGGGCTCCTGCACAGGCATCTGGTGGGCGCAGGCTCCGCCCCTCTGTCAGTCATGTAGGGCTTACTGCATGTCCATCTGGCCTGGTCCGGGGGCGGTCCTGGTTACATCATCGGGCCGGGAACCTGTGAGGGAGGACCTGATCCCTCAAATACCTGGGGACTGGTCTTGCAAGCCGCCGGATATATTCTTGGTTCCCCTGCGTGTTACTGTGTGAATTTCTATAGTGTATACTCTGACCTCAGCCTGGATTCTTGACCATTCTATTGCCTGCCGTTTTTGTACCTCCGCCTCTCTTCCGACTTTTTGATGCTGACCTTTGCTTGGATTCCTGACTCTCCTTCTGCCTGCTGATTCTGTACCTTGCTGCCCTCCTGGTTTTACTGACCCTGGCCTGGACTTTTGACTCTCCCTCTGTCTGCTGATTTTGTGCCTCTGCGGTGCCCTGGTCTCAGACTCCTGCATCCTGACCTTGATTACGGGTTTTAATTTTGACCCCTTGGTGGCCGTCCTGCTCTGGTCCACTGCTAATCTAGACAGCTACCTCCTGGGCCTTGCTACAATTCCAGATCCCTGTATAGGGGTTAAGGGTCTCGGGGTTACTCGGGGTGCTGTCCCCTCTGCAGCCCAGATTCGCAGACGGCCGTCACATTATATCCGGCCCAAAAAAGAACTGCTTTTTGTGTGTATTTCCATCATATATAAAAGCAGTCTCCTGATTTTTTTTTTTCCCCTGAGCTGATTACCTGGCCTACACCTGCTCCAGTGCACAGTCTGAAGGAATACTCCCATCTTCCTATACCATCATGCTGCAGCCTGGAGGCTTCAAGGGAAATGCTGAGCGTCAGAAATCCACATTCCTGGGACGTCTGCCTCTGGGCAGCTCTGGTCGTGCTGTCCCAGAGGCTCAGGTATTGCCCGCAAATGCGGCTAAACTTTTGTTACCCGTTTCTCTCTTATTTTCAAAGAAATCTTTGTGTGTGAAGGCCTATGTGGATTGTGGTTCCGCAGGCAACTTCATAGATTTTTTGCTTGCAAGGAAACTTGGTGTACCTCTTTTAAGGCTTAATGCTCCTATTCAAACCACGGCGATTAATGGTACATCCATTATCCAGGGTGGAGTGGAATTTGTTACTACAGAGATTGTTATGTCAGTGGGGGCATTACACACAGAACATATGTCATTTTTTGTTATTTCCAATTTATCACATGCAGTTGTGTTAGGTATGCCATGGTTGTGCCAGCATAATCCTATTATTGACTGGCACCAAGGGGATATCGTGCGCTGGAGTCCACAGTGTCAGAATCACTGTATGTCGCTGTCAGTGAACCAAATTAAAATTAAAACACCCTTTATACCTTACGCATTAAGGGACTATGAGGACGTCTTTTCCATAGTGGAGTCTGAGAAATTACCGCCTCATAGAGAGTATGACTGTCCTATAGACTTGGTTCCAAGTGCTCGTCTCCCTAAGGGGAGAATATTTAACCTCTCTGGTCCTGAGCGTGTAGCCATGAAGGACTACATAGCGGACAGCTTGCAAAAAGGTTTTATTAGACCCTCCACTTCACCTGTAGGGGCTGGGTTTTTCTTTGTAGAAAAAAAAGATGGTGGACTCAGACCGTGTATTGATTATCGTGAGCTGAACGCGATTACTGTGAAAAATCAGTATCCGCTTCCACTCATCCCTGATCTGTTTAATCAGCTACTAGGAGCCCGTTGGTTCACTAAGCTTGATCTGCGGGGGGCTTACAATCTGGTTCGCATAAGAAATGGGGATGAGTGGAAAACAGCCTTTAACACACCTCTTGGTCATTTTGAGTACCTTGTGATGCCGTTTGGATTGAGTAACGCGCCCGCCGTGTTCCAACACTTTGTGAATGATATATTCAGGGATATTTGTGGGGTATATGTAGTGGTTTATTTGGATGACATCCTGATTTACTCCGCTGATGTTCTTACACACGTGCAACATGTCCGTGCTGTACTCCAGAGACTTAGAGAACATTCTCTATACGCCAAGTTGGAGAAATGTGTTTTTATGGCTGAGGAGGTACAATTTTTGGGGTACATGATTTCTGCTAAGGGGTTTCGCATGGATCCTGCTAAGATCCGACCCATTAGAGAATGGGTACAACCTAAAACTCTAAAAGCGCTGCAGCGATTCTTGGGATTTACTAATTACTACCGTAAATTCATCAAAGGCTTCTCTGAGATCGCCAAACCGCTCACGGATCTGACCTGGAAGGGGGCTGACTTGGTTAATTGGAAGCCAGAGGCACTTCAGGCATTTTCTGTTTTAAAGGAGTGTTTTTCTGCCAACCCAATATTAATTCAGCCTGATCTAGATCGCCCCTTTGTGGTAGAGGTTGATGCCTCTGAGGTTGGGGTAGGTGCAGTGCTTTCCCATGGCACTGCCTCTCTCACTCAACTCCGCCCATGTGCCTTCTTTTCCCGAAAATTCTCCCCTACTGAGAAAAATTATGATATAGGGAATCGGGAATTGTTGGCCATAAAGTGGGCCTTCGAAGAATGGCGCCACTTTCTCGAAGGTGCTAAACACAAGGTTACCGTGATCACAGATCACAAGAACCTGACCTACTTGGAGTCTGCTAAAAGACTGAATCCTAGGCAGGCCAGGTGGGCCTTATTTTTCTCAAGGTTTAACTTTGTGATCACGTTTCGTCCAGGGACGAAAAATGTAAGGGCTGACGCCCTCTCTCGAAGTTTCTGCCCCTCACAGGCTGAGGACTCGGAACCAGTCCCAATACTGGCCAATGGGATCGTCGTGTCGGCCGTGTCTCTGGACCTTCTGGAGGAGATCCGTAGATCCTCAGAACAAGTCCCGGACACGACGCCCCCCCAGAAATTGTTCGTTCCGGCCCCGTTGCGTCTACAAGTTATGAAAGAGTCGCATGACTCTGTCCTGGCAGGCCATCCTGGTGTTAATAATACAGCCAGACTAGTGACCAGGAATTTTTGGTGGCCGACGGTGGTTAAGGACTGCAAGGATTACGTACTGGCTTGCGAAACTTGTGCTCGTGCTAAGTCCCCCCATAATCGGCCTGCCGGCTGGCTCCAGTCCTTGCCTGCCCCAGAGAGTCCATGGACCCACATCTCCATGGACTTCATTACTGACCTGCCACCCTCAGAAGGGAAGACATGCATCTGGGTGGTGGTAGACAGGTTCAGTAAGCAGTGCCATTTTGTTCCCCTGTCTGGACTACCTAATGCAGAAATGCTGAGTAAATTGTTCGTTATTCATGTAATACGACTGCATGGCGCCCCGGTGAATATCGTGTCCGACCGAGGAACCCAGTTCGTTTCTAAATTCTGGAGGGCGTTCTGCAAACGGATTGGCGTTGAATTATCCTTCTCCTCCGCTTACCACCCTGAGACCAATGGTCAAACTGAGCGCACTAACCAGGGCCTAGAGCAGTATCTCCGCTGTTATGTTTCGGAACATCAATCTGATTGGGTGGAACATCTCCCGTTAGCCGAATTCGCCCTAAATAACCAATACCAAGAATACATCAAAACCACCCCGTTCTTCTGTAATCTTGGTTTACACCCACGTTTTGGTTCATTTTCGGCTAAGATGTCGGACCTCCCGGGGGTAGAGAAATCCATACATCACTTAAGGACCATCTGGTCAGAGGTGAACTCAAACTTGAAAGGCTCCCAAGTCAGACAGGCTTCGGCGGCAAATAAACGGCGGTCCAAGGGGCCGCACCTGGGAGTTGGGGACAAAGTTTGGCTGTCTACCAAGAACATTAAACTTAAGGTACCGTCTGCCAAACTAGGCCCCAGATTTATTGGTCCCTATGAGATTTTGGAGGTAATTAACCCGGTAGCCTTTCGCTTAAAGCTCCCTCAGTCCTTCAAAATACCCAACGTTTTCCACAAATCCCTCCTAAAAACGTACCGCTCCCCAATTCAACCTGTCCAGTCCCCTCCTCCTCCAGTTTTGGTCAAGGGTACCTTGGAGTACGAAGTCCAAGGTATCCTTGATTCCCGATTAGTGAGAGGGTCCGTGCAATACTTAGTGCATTGGAAGGGCTACGGCCCAGAGGAGAGGTCCTGGGTCCCCGCTGGTGACATCCATGCCAAGGGGTTAATTAGAAGATTTCACCTCCTTCACCCGGACAAACCGGGTTTTGAGGGTCCGGAGGCCCCTCTTAGAAGGGGGGGTACTGTCACGTCGCAGCCAGACTCAGGGCCTGCTGTTCCGGCGTCGGCCACTAGGAGGCGCCGGATGTCACTGCCAGACTCAGGGCCTGCAGTTCCGATCTCGGCCACTCGGGGGCACCGGACCGTCACGTTGCCGTCGGACTCGGGGCCTGCTGTTCCAGCGTCTGCCACTAGGAGGCGCCGGACGTCACTGCCAGACTCAGGGCCTGCAGTTCCGGTCTCGGCCACTCGGGGGCGCCGGACCGTCACATCGCCGTCGGACTCGGGGACGGCTATTCCTGCCTCAGCCACTGGGAGGCGCCGTGGTTCGCTCCAGGGTGAGGGTGGTGGCAGAGAGGGGGCTCCTGCACAGGCATCTGGTGGGCGCAGGCTCCGCCCCTCTGTCAGTCATGTAGGGCTTACTGCATGTCCATCTGGCCTGGTCCGGGGGCGGTCCTGGTTACATCATCGGGCCGGGAACCTGTGAGGGAGGACCTGATCCCTCAAATACCTGGGGACTGGTCTTGCAAGCCGCCGGATATATTCTTGGTTCCCCTGCGTGTTACTGTGTGAATTTCTATAGTGTATACTCTGACCTCAGCCTGGATTCTTGACCATTCTATTGCCTGCCGTTTTTGTACCTCCGCCTCTCTTCCGACTTTTTGATGCTGACCTTTGCTTGGATTCCTGACTCTCCTTCTGCCTGCTGATTCTGTACCTCGCTGCCCTCCTGGTTTTACTGACCCTGGCCTGGACTTTTGACTCTCCCTCTGTCTGCTGATTTTGTGCCTCTGCGGCACCCTGGTCTCAGACTCCTGCATCCTGACCTTGATTACGGGTTTTAGTTTTGACCCCTTGGTGGCCGTCCTGCTCTGGTCCACTGCTAATCTAGACAGCTACCTCCTGGGCCTTGCTACAATTCCAGATCCCTGTATAGGGGTTAAGGGTCTCGGGGTTACTCGGGGTGCTGTCCCCTCTGCAGCCCAGATTCGCAGACGGCCGTCACATTAGGGAAGTTAGGGCAAATCCACTCAGTGCTCTGGTTCTGACTTAGGTCCCCTCTTAAAGGGATCCTCGGTACGGAAGTGAGGGAAAATCCATTCTGCGCTTTGGTACTGACCCCAGGCCTCTCTTAAAGGGATCTCCGGTATGGAAGTTAGGGTAAATCCCTCAGCACTCTGATTCTCACCTCAGGCTTCTATTAAAGGGATCATTGGTATGGAAGTCAGGGCAAATCTACTCAGCGCTCTGGTTCTGACGCCTGGCCTCTCTTAAAGGGATCCCCAGAATGGAAGGTAGGACCGTTCCACCGGACTAAAACCACTAATATCCCACATCATCCCGTCAGCCAGAGCCACCAGACTACTACCACTAATATCCTACATCATCCCATGAGCCTGAGCCACAGGACTACTACCACTAATATCCCACATCATTCCGTCAGCTAGAGCTACCGGACTACTACCACTAATATCCCACATCATTCCATCAGCCAGAACCACTGGACTACTACCCCTAATATCCCACACCATCCCGTCAGCCTGGGGTCAGAATCAGAGCGCTGAGTGGAACGGTCCTAACCTCCATACCGAGGATACCTTTAAGAGAGGCCTGGTGTCAGAACCAGAGCTCTGAGTGGATTTGTCCTGACTTCCATACCAATGATCCCTTTAATAGAAGCCTGGGGTGAGAATGAGAGTGCTGAGGGATTTACCCTAACTTCCATACCGGAGATCCCTTTAAGAGAGGCCTGGAGTCTGTACCAAAGCGCAGAGTGGATTTTCCCTCAGTTCCATACCGTGGATCCCTTTAAGAGAGACTGGGATCAGAACCAGAGAGCTGAGTGGATTTTCCATGTCTTGCATGCCAATGATCCCTTTAATAGAACCCTGGGGTCAGAATCAGAGTGTTGAGGGATTTTCCCTAACTTCCATACAGGAGATCCCTTTAAGAGAGCCTGGGGTCAGAACCAAAGCGCTGGATGGATTTGCCCTGACTTCCATACCGGAGATCCCTTTAAGAAAGGCCTGGGGTCAGTACCAAAGCACAGAGTGGATTTTCCCTAACTTCCATACCAATGATCCCTTTAAGAGACCCTGGGGTCAGAACCACAGAGCTGAGTGGAACGGTTCTAACTTCCATACCAGGGATCCCTTTAAGAGAGGCCTGGATTCAAAACCAAAGCCCTGGATGGATTTGCTCTGACTTCCATACCAATGATCCCTTTAAGAGGGAAGATGTGCCTATGGGATGGAGGATGTGTGATGGGCATAAGGGCAGGGAGGGGGTGATTTATTTCTGTCATGTGCTCTCTGCTCCTTTCAGGGGGGGGCAGACAATGGCTGGGAACTTATGTTCCCGGGGATGCTAGATTTCTCCCACCATGTCAGTGTCTGCTGAAGTGTTGTCGAGTGGGAAAACTTGCTCATAGCAACCAATCACAGCACAGCTACTTTTAACCGGCTCTGGTGAAATGAGAGATGCTTAGTGATTGGTTGCAAGGAAAACTGTTGCTCATAGGAACCAATCACAGCTCAGCTTCTTTTGAATAGCTCTTGTGAAATGAAGGATGCTTCATGATTGGTTGGAGATACACACACACACACACACACACACACACACACACACACACACACACACACACACACACACACACATTCATTTTTATATATAGAGATAGGTATACACACATACATACATTCACTTTTATATATAGATATAAGCCTATTTCTTCACAAGCACAAAGTGCATGCGGTTTTTATGACCTTTATCCTCTAACAATCTGGCATTTTGAAACATCCAGCTCTGCTTTGTGATTTCATATATAGTGTATGTCTTTGTAATTGATTGTATTGTTATTTGAATGACTTTTAATGTTACATTTTAATTACATTTGCCCACTTTTTTCTATACACTTTGTTATTTAGTGCTAATTTTTATGCTCTTTAATAAAGGGGGTGGCTCACATGGTTCATTGGGGGCGTGTATTTAGGCTGGTCTGCATTTGTTAAGGGCTAGTGGAACTCACCAAACAATAAAGATGGTAAAAGATGTGTTCGCAGCCCGGGGTCCACTGTGCAGAGATGTTACCTGCTGCTCGGTAATGGCAGATACAAACACACACGGGTTACGCCACCGGGTGTGTAAAAGGCAAACCCTGTTACTTCACAGGGCCGCTCTAACGTAATAAAGGCGCTAGTGACGTGGTCACAGGACTCAGCCCCAAAGACATGGGGATGAAGTCCCTCTAGACCCACAGACGCATGGAACCGCTACTGCGGCGCCAAGGGTAGACCCTTGAGGAACGCTGTGCCCTGCTATTAGTCACAGGGTGCAGCAGATAGTTCCTTACTGCACTGAGTAAGAACAGCGCCGTACTGGCGAATGCCACTAACCAGCCTAAGCTTAGAGCTGGAAAGCGCACTATCTGTGCATGGCGCCGCTCTGACGGACGCTGCGGTATATGCAGAACAGTGGTGCCGTGTGCTGAATGGTGCCCTCAGGCGCTAATGTGTGGGAGGAGCTGGGAGCACTGCGACGCTAAGCAGCTCCTTAGTAAAGACTAGAAAATAGCAATGAAGATAAAGACCCATTTCTCGGGAACCATATGGCGGATTTGAAAAGCAAAGCAAAAAAAAAAACAAAACAGAACACTCAGAGGAGCAGCCGGAATAAAATAGGAGCAAAAACTGCCCACTATTGGCCTAGTGACAGGTTCTCCTTAAGACCACTGTTCATGCTGCAGATAGCAGCTGGTATTTTATAACATGACCACAATCAATAAAGCAACATTAGTATAATATTTATTTGTTAAGTCTTAACAAAGTCTTAAATAAAATTTGAACTATATACTATTACTAGTCAACACAATGTTAACATGACAAATATTAGATATACTTGTAAATATAGTCAGGTATACACTGGTGAACAGACAGCTAGTAAGAAAATGTTGCCAAGTGCTAATGTGTGCCATGACAGTCTGGCATCAATTAGAAAGTTATGCCTGTGAGTATGGCTTACAGGGCCTGATGAGCGTAATGTACAACTATCAATAATGAATGGTGGCATCAATGAGGGAAGATCAATGTAATGAATTTTTACTGTGTGAGCTCCCAGCAGAGTGTTGAGTGTGTATTCAGGTTCATAGTGACATGGTAACTTCTGTACAGTGCTGCTGAATATGTCGGAGCTATATTAGTGAATGCAAAATATAGCACTTTCAGTAATTGTACAGCACTTATTACACTTGAATGAAACAATGAACAGGAAACCAGGAGTTAGACATCCATGGTCCATTTGACTTTACAATTTATTAAGCTGACTTTTGTAGATACATCACACGGATAGAATCATTCTGTGACCTAGCATGACTCTGTTTTTTTTAGGCTACACCTATATGATGACACTTGTTTGTAAACATGTGACTGTATGGGACAATTGTCCCTGTACTCGTCTTGCAAGTCTTCCTTTTAACATTGAATGGAATGTAATCAAACTGGCACCTCGTTCTGAATTTATTTTGGAAAACCCAAGCTTTTATGTGTTTTCCTTGGTAAATGTTGTTACACTATGCAGTTTTTCATTACTAATGCATGGCTACAATCAGCTTTGCTTTTAAAATTCCAGTGTTAGTTGAAAAAGAAATAAGCTAACTGTAGTAATTACACATAATTTATGGCAGTGCATGCACATGAAATTTTACAGCTTGGTAAATAGTTCTGATAGGTTTTGTAAAGGAACAGATGCTAATAATGTGCAAAAAAAGGCTAGTGAACACTTTTTGTTGATAGGGAAAGATTCACAAATACCACTTCCCTCACACTTCCTGGGTATAGTTTGTATCCTGAGACAGGCAAGTTTAGGGCATGTCTACACTACTGTATACACGTGGAAATCCAAAAATGAAGCTGTTAAGAAATGATTCATTTCTGAAATATTCCCCTATCTATCTACATAAAAGTCAATAATAACCCTTCAAGAAACCTTGGCACATGACTTAGGATGAAGAAAACAAGCTAGAAATGTGATTTGTAGATATATGTTTCGGGGTGTTTGCCCCACCTCAGTGCAAAGCAGAAGATCTGATGTGACTAAGTGAGAGACCTTTGACAGGAGGCCAAAAGAGCAACGTTTTTGCTTGAGGAGTGTGCCAGGCCTTTGTAAGTAGACTTATGGGACATGCAATGCTCCACTGAGCCATGTTCACAACTGTAGTTGTTCTAAATTTAACCATGGAGAAAGGATTCTTAAAAGGTTGTGTAGTTTAGAAAACACATTTTAAAATACTATGCAAAGGAATTCTGAGTTAATAAATGCATAAGGGAGTACCTAATCAGAAGCCACATCTGTAATATGCACTAAAGAGCTACTATAAATATGTTTCTCAGCACAGCCTTCTTCACATAGAGAGACTAATGATCTAAAAACTAAACTATAACAATTGATATTTCAATTGATGGGATAAGAGAAAAGTGTCAAAAATATCAACAAAACCTTTTGCATTTATTGAAGATATAATGACAGCCATCTCCCCAGTGCCTTTACCTGACATGCAGCCCCATATCATCAATGACTGTGGATATTTGCATGTTCTCTTCAGGCAGTCATCTTTATAAATCTCATAGGAACGACACCAAACAAAAGTTCCAGCATCATCACCTTGCCCAATGCAGATTCGCGATTCATAACTGAATATCACTTTCATCCAGTCATCCACAGTCACGATTGCTTTTCCTTAGCCCATTGTAACCTTGTCTTTTTCTGCTTAGGTGTTAATGATGGCTTTCGTTTAGCTTTTCTGTATGTAAATCCCATTTCCTTTAGGCGGTTTCTTACAGTTTGGTCACAGAGGTTGACTCCAGTTTCCTCCCATTCGTTCCTCATTTGTTTTGTTGTGCATTTCCTGTTTTGGAGACATATTGCTTTAAGTTTCCAGCCTTGACACTTTGATGTCTTCCTGTCACAGTCCATTTCTTGGATCTGTGTCAGATTCTGGATTTCCTCATTTAAACCTTTTTTCTTTCAAGCCTGGGAGCTTAATATGGGTTTTTGCCCCCGGTAGCCATAGGTGTTATTGCATGTCTGTTGGTTTCCCTGCTGGTGTGACCACTCCCTTGGCTATATAAGGTCACATGGTGAATCAGCAGGTGTTGGTGATAGCAAGTCCTTTTTGGATTCCAACCACGGTGAAGTGAGCAGCTGGCTCTGAGGTGTTGAGCCACTGCTGAAACCTGGTGAAGTTGCAGATGGCTCTGAGGTGTTGAGTCACTGCTGAAACTGGTGCTGAACTGGTGCCGAAGTTTGTTCGCGGCTGCGTGAACCACGTGGGGCGGATGGGCGGGATCTTCTGACGGCGGCGTGCGTCATGTTATCCTGCTCCCTCTCTCATTGGTCCCCTACGATATATATACATACCCATTTCTGGATGACGCCACCCCCTGACGAAGGCAGACGCCGAAACGCGCGTCGGGGTCGGGCGCATCCTAGGAATCCTCCACCGTATACACCAGGTAATAATGGGGCATTGTTTTGAATTATCCAGCTGGAATTCTTTGGCGCTATGTATTTTAGTGAAGCGTCTTTAGTGGTCATTGCACCTTTTTATCTTTTAGGCTTGCATTTGCTTCTCTATTATTGATTGTTCACTTATGGCATATATTCATATTCTAGCGATTTATCAGTTTATATTTTTGCTTCACAGCATATATATATTTTTTATTTTTAATTCATGGTACTATACTTATTTGTTAGGCCCCTTTAAAACGGCTATTGTGGCTTTATTCTACTTGCGGGCACATATATATAGATATTTTTGTAATTCCTTTTTTCACATGATTATGCACTTTGCACTTTATGAATATATTACCGTGTATTATTTTATATACCTGGTTAATATGTATTACATTGTATTTTCAATTATATATTTCTTCTTTGTAGTATTTATTCTGTAACACTGGTACTATTTTATTATGTATTATTTTGGCACTCATGAATCATTATACATAATTTCTTTGTGGTGTTCATTGGATTCCTAGTTTTTTGGCCCTTTTATTTGGTATTTGTCCACCATTCATTTTGTATATTGTTAATTTTGTGAATAAAATATTAATTTTATTTGTAATATTGGACGTTTGTTGTTCGGATTTTTTCTCTGTTACATGACCCTTGTTCCGATGTGTCCTTTTTCTTATTTGGTCCAATTGTGCATCTTATTTTGATAATCATTGATTATATTCTATTGTATATATATTCTACTGAGATTGCACAGGTGCCTTGAATTTTTGTTGTACTTTTTTTGTGGTGCTGAACTCTGCCTGCCCAGTGTTTGCAGCAGAGAAAGAGGTGAAGGTGGCAACTGGCTCTGAGGTGTCGAGCCACTGCTGAAAGTTATCCGGTGATGAACTCTGCTGCCTGGTGACTGCATCAGAGAAAGATGGTGAAAGTAGCAGCTGGCTCTGAGGTGTCAAGCCACTGCTGAAAGCTGATCTGGTGCTGCACTCTGCTGCCTGGTGACTGCAGCAGAGAAAGATAAGTTTTGGTGTTTTCCCCTTTTTTCCTTCATGTGTATTAGTGCTGCGGTGGGACCAGTGTCCGCACTGTCCAGTTCCCTAGTAAGGGATAGGTGCAGGGATAGTGAGGGACTCGGGTATCCTGATCGGCGACAGGTGAAGAGCCCGTATAGGGAACATTAGAAGTGTTCAGGGACACTGCCTCAGGGGAGTGCAGGAGGTCTCCATGTCCCCGTTCCCTATTGCAGGGCCCACCGTTGTAACTGTTTCCCCTATGTTCCCCTTTTGTCTTGCTGATTCAGTTAACGACCTGCAGGTTGTGTCTCACAGGACAGGTACACGTGACACTTTTGTCTTGTTGTTTTAGTTACCGATCTGCGGGTCGTGTCACACAGGACAGGTACACGTAACAGTTTATAACCAACCATACATTTTCTCTGGTGAGCCATGGGCCAAGTACAGACCTGTGATCAATTGCTTCTGGTCCTCACTGAGGAGAGTGAGGAGCTGCATGGTGTGTTGGAGCAGCAGCAGTTATCAGGGTCTGGGGCCTCCCCTCTGGCTCAACCAGAACCCCAATTTGTGGCTTTGGCGAATATGCCCCCTGTAGTCCCTGCGGGTGAGCGGGACTTGCTCATATACATGGACGCACCCAGGCAGGTGGGAGGAGCTGGTGTCTCCATGGTGCTGCCTGATGTTCCCCGAGGTGAGGGGGCACGTCCCTGAAGTGAGCAGACTGATGATTTGATCCGTGGGGCTCACGCCGAAACTTCTATACCTTCTAAGAAGCTGCCCCCTCCTGGTCGTCTGGAGGAAGACGACCAGGGACTGTATATTTCCTCCATATTCCCGTCCCCTTCTCCTCCAGTAGTGGCAGCAGGGGTGCTGCCAGGGAGTAGGGGCAAGTCGCAACCCTCACCACAAGCTGCCCCTCAGAGTCGGAGTCCTCTTAGATTGATTCAGTTACCAACCTGCGGGTCGTGTTTCACAGGACAGGCAGCTTCACCAGCGATCAGTACCAGTGAGGATGCTGGTATCTAAGGTAAATATTGGGTTACTAAACAGCGCTCGTCACTTAGTTACCCGATGTGTACCTTAGATACCAGCTTGCTCGCGCGGGGAGCTGTGAGCACGCAGGTTTCTAAGGTACACATCTAGTAACTAAGTGACGCGCGCCGCTTAGTAACCCGATATTTACCTTAGATACCAGCTCCCAGCGCCTGCTTAGAGTGCTGGGAGCATCGCTGATCGTTGGCTCCAGCTGCCACACGCAGCGATGTGCGCTGGGCAGCGGGAGAGCAACGATCAAAAAATGGGCCAGGACGATCCTGCACGATCAGCGATACCCGGCAGGGGGCCGGTCGCTGATGTGTGTCACACACAGCAATTTCGCTGGCGAGATCGCTGTGGCGTCACAAAATCAGCGATCTCGATAGTGATCTCGCTGTGTGCGATGGGGCCTTTAGAAGTCTGGCATAGCACGAAAGGATCAGAAGATGTAGCGAGGACCAGACAAGTAGTGGTGAAGAGTGGAGGTCTGAAGAGGTAAGTATAATGATTTATTTTACTTATTACTTTTATTATAATAAGGCACATTACATTTGCAGGGAATAACCTCTGCAAATCAAATTTGATAGGAACAGCCACGTGAACTGGAGAATACAAATTTTACTGATCTGCTCATCTCTAGTATTTACCCCAGGATTGAATACCCAAAATGTGGATCACCAAATACATATTTTTATTATTGTTTAAGAAGCAGTGGCATGGGGGGGACCTCCAATAAGCCTCTTGGAGTCAGGTTTATGACTTTACTTTACCTCATTTGACAAATTTATACCAATCAAATATTTTTTAGATAAGTTTTGGGTGGATATGGTGGCCATTTCTATGGGATACCGAATATGCAGTGTGTATTCATATAAATGCTGTGAATTTTTATGTGGACTATCTCCCCAATAGATGTCTTGGAAAAATAGTCCATTTAGTCACTCTTGACTGGGTCAAAACTTCTACCTATAAAGAAAAGAAAACAAATGATTTCTTGGACATTTTGGAAAGTTTTAGACTTACTCTCCCAAGATGAATCCTATTGAAAATAAACTCTCATTTTTCAATTACCACATGGTAAAAGAAAAATAAATTCAAGAAGACCCGTTCAGAGCCGCAAGCTCACTGATTGGCTGCTGCGCTGCCAACAAGACATCAGTGCTGCAGCCAATGCCAGACACTGAGAACAGCGGCAGATACTCGCCAGTGGAACCAGGGAAGTTGTGCGTAGTGCAGATTGCTTTTTTTATAGCAAACTGCAGCCATGGGAGAAATTTATTTGAAAAGGAATAACAGCTTTAATATATAATAGTGTGGAAAAAAAAGCAGAAATACATAGACTAATTTTTAGTCTTGCAATATACATGTCTGGTTTATGTCACAAAACAACTGATATGACTTCCAAATCTATTTGTCACTTGTAAATAATGAAACTTATCGTAAAGTTCATCTCATTTCTTGTTAAGCGTTACTGATTTTCACACAGATTTTTCCATATGGAAATGTAAAAAAAATTTTAAGGAAAAATAAGCATGAGACTAGATTTACCTGTGTCTGGTAGTCTTTTATCCCACTCTCAAAAGCATGCCAGTTTTACTAACTTAAACAACTATGATTATGGTGGAAATGGGGGTTGATTTTCCAACTGTAAGTTATCTCATATCCATGTACAATGCAATCCATGACAGTGCTCCGAGCAATGATCTAGAACATAAAATATAGAAATATACACAGTATAGCACTGATTTAGGCATTAATATCTTATTTTAGTTACCTGTAATTAAAGTCATTACAACTGCACAGAGACAAAGACACAGCCGCAGATGAATTGGACTGCTGCTATCACGTTGGCATAAAGAATGCTAGGATTAAAATTCTAGGGGCTTTTCCTGCTCTTGTATCAGTTACAAGTGTATATTCGTACAATGTCGTGGATAATAAATTGATTTTGACATGTAAACTATAAGTAGGAATTTTGAAGTACTTAACCAAGTGTTTGTGTCAAAATAAGATTGGGTGTACGCAGGGATCGGTTTTGGATTACTAACATCATCAATATACTAATGAGGTTTGGTTTTCATCCTTTTTGAGAGTATTCGCAATAATTTGTGTCAACCATTATTATTCAATGTATATGGAACAGTTCTAAAGGGCCCTTTACACATAACGATATCGCTAGCGATATCGCTAAAGCATCACCGATTTTGTGACGCAGCAGCGATATCACTAGCGATATCACTACATGTGATACTCACCTCCGACCGGCTCCCCCGCTGGTTATCGGTGATCGCGCGAGATCGGACTGGTCCATTTCTTGCCGTCGGCTTCCTGGTGGCGCTGACGAGCGAGCCATGGACGCAGGAGGAAGACGGTCACCCTCGCCGCGTCTGATAGGTGAGTACGACCGCCGACCTCTGCTGCATCGCTAGTGAGATCTGCCTGTTTGGCAGCTCACTAGCGACCATTTAGCGATGCACCAGCGATCTTGACCGGGTCATATCGTGGTCGGGATCACTGGTGCATTGCTAAATGTAACGGGGCCTTTAGCCCATACTTCCTTTGGATAGGAAAAAAATTACTATAAACATCCATCGTACTATACTGTAAAGGTCTCGCAACACTGGCCAACTACTGGCACAATTCAATTGTTTTCCATTGATCCTAGTAATCATTTGCAATTCTTTGCCTAGGAATGCTCATTACTAGATAATCAGCCAGTGTAAACAGGTTGTCAATTACCCAATAAACAAACAAAACCCTTGTTCAACAGTGAAACCATTTTTAATCTATCTTGAAAATCAGGACCTGTGCTGCTAAGAATAATGTGAGTCTATGATCACAATGATCTATTACTGATCGTAGCCAATCAATGGTTATTTAACTTAGCAAGTCAATGAGTGTAAACTCAATCTTATAAAACTACTAGCTGAAGAGCTCGGCGCTGCCCGGACATAGTAACTAACTACGGTTAGTTATAACAAATTATAATGATTATATCTATATATATAAAACTGAGTGTAGAGCCCCGCCCTCTTCGCATAGCCACATTCACTATAATATCCCACATCACCCTGTCAGCCAGAGCTACCGGACTACTACCCCTAATATCCCTCATCATCCTGTCAGCCAGAGCCACTGGACTACGACCCCTAATATCCCAAATCATCCCATCAGCCAGAGCCACCGGACTACTACCCCTAATATCCCACATCATTCCATCAGAGCCACTGGTCTACTACCCCTAATATCCCACATCATCCCATCACAGCTGCCGGACTACTACCCCTAATATCCCACATCTTCCCTTCAGAGCCGCCGGACTACTACCCCTAATATCCCACATCATCTCGTCAGCCAGAGACACCGGACTACTACCCCTAATATCCCACATTATCCTGTCAACCAGTGCCATCGGACTACTACCCCTAATGCTCCACATCATCCCATCAGCCAGAGCCACCGGACAGCTACCACTAATATCCCAAATCATCCTGTCACAGCCGCCAGACTACTACCACTGATATTCCACATCATCCCATCAGAGCCACCGGACTACTACCCCTAATATCCCACATCACCCTGTCACAGCCGCCAGACTACTACCCCTAATAGCCCACATAATCCCGTCAGCCAGAGCCACCGTAATACTCCCCCTAATATCCCACATCATCCCGTCAGCCAGAGCTACCAGACTACTACCCTTAATATCCCAAATCATTCCGTCAGCCAGAGCCACCAGACAACTACCACTAACATCCCACATCATCCCGTCAGCCAGAGCCACCGGACAGCTACCACTAATATCCCAAATCATCCTGTCACAGCCGCCAGACTACTACCACTGATATTCCACATCATCCCATCAGAGCCACCGGACTACTACCCCTAATATCCCACATCACCCCGTCACAGCCGCCAGACTACTACCCCTAATAGCCCACATAATCCCGTCAGCCAGAGCCACCGTAATACTCCCCCTAATATCCCACATCATCCCGTCAGCCAGAGCTACCAGACTACTACCCTTAATATCCCAAATCATTCCGTCAGCCAGAGCCACCAGACAACTACCACTAACATCCCACATCATCCTGTCACAGGCGCCGTACTACTACCACTAATATTCCACATCATCCCATCAGAGCTACCGGACTACTACCCCTAATATCCCACATCATTCCATCAGAGCCACTGGACTACTACCCCTAATATCCCACATCATCCCGTCAGCCAGAGCCACTGGACTACTACCCCTAATATCCCACATCATCCCGTCAGCCAGAGCCACTGGACTACTACCCCTAATATCCCACATCATCCCGTCAGCCAGAGCCACTGGACTACTACCCCTAATATCCCCCATCATCCCATCAGCCAGAGCCACTGGACTACTACCCCTAATATGCCACATCATCCCATCAGCCAGAGCCACTGGACTACTAACCCTAATATCCCACATCATCCCGTCAGCCAGAGTCACCAGACTACTACCCCTAATATCCCATATGATCTCATCAGCTTGGGGTCAGAACCAGAGCGCAGAGTGGAACGTTCCTAACTTCCATACCGAGGATCTCTTTAAGAGAGGCCTGGCATCAGAACCAGAGCGCTGAGTGGATTTGCCCTGACTTCCATACCAATGATCCCTTTATTAGAAGCCTGGGGTGAGAATCAGAGTGCTGGGGTCAATACCAGAGCATTTGAAGGCAATTGCCCTGGCTTCCATACCGGGAATCCATTTAAGAGAGCCTGGGGTCAGAATCAGAGCGCTGAGGGATTTGCCCTATCTTCCATACCAATGATCCCTTTAAGAGAGGCCTGGGGTCAGAACCAAAGCGCAGAGTGGATTTGCCTTAACTTCCGTATCCGGGATCCCTTTAAGAGACCCTGGAGTCAGAACCAGAGCACTTAGTGAAATTGCCCTAACTTCCATACCAATGATCCCTTTAAGAGTGGAACGGTCCTAATTCCATACTGGGGATCCCTTTAAGAGAGGCTTGGTGTCAAAACCAAAGCACTGGATGGATTTGCCCTGACTTCCATACCAATGATCCCTTTAAGAGAGGCCTGGGGTCAGTATCAGAGTACTGAGAGATTTGCCCTAATTCCATACCAGAGATCCCTTTTAGAGGGAAGATGTGCCTATGGGATGGAGGATATGTGATGGCTATATGGGTGGGGGGGATTCATTTCTGTCATGTGCTCTCTGCCCCTTTCAGGGGGGGCAGACAATGGCTGTTAGCTTATGCTCCCAGGGATGCTAGATTTCTCCCACCATGTCTGCTGAGGTGTTGTCGAGTGGGAAAACTGTTGCTCATAGCAACCAATCACAGCTCAGTTTCTTTTAAACAGCTCTGGTGAAATGAAAGATGCTTAATGATTGGTTGCAAGGAAAACTGTTGCTCATAGGAACCAATCACAGCTCAGCTTCTTTTGAACAGCTCTGGTGAAATGAAAGATGCTTTGTGATTGGTTGGTGATACACACACATGTATTCAATTTTATATATATAGATAATAAAACAGCAAGTGGAAGACTTAAGGTGAAAAAAATACACCTCTTGAATTAACCTTAGAGCTGCACAACCTGAATAATTGGGTACATGTTTCATTCTTTCAGGTAGACATATAGTTATCAGCTAACTCTAAACAAGTTCATTATACTGTATATATAAAAAGGGAACCTGTTAGGACCCCCATGTCCTCCAATCTAGCAGCATGTGTACACTTCCCGGCTTCAAAGGCATAACGTGCATGACCGGGAAGTACAGAAGACGGCTCATGTACATCTTCTGAACTTTTGGTCATGCACACTGCACCTCTGAAGGCGGGAAGTGTACACACGGCTGTGGAAGTGCAATGGCACAGCCAAATAGAGCACACCTGATATGTAAGGAGCTGGCGATGATGTTGGTTCTTGCAAATTATATTATGCACACAGGGAGAGTAAACATGCAAAAGAGGGCTACAAGTCTGGAGAAACTAACACCCATCAACTAGTCAAATGTGTAGTTAGCACAAGAAAAACAGAGATTATGAATACTTTTTTAACATTTTAAAGTTTCGGTCAGGCAGGGAGTCTAATAATACATATGTGAATGCTGCTGGGTTGGAGGACATAGGGGACCTGACAGACTCCCTTTAAGGACTAATTTAAAGGCTAAATATAATTATCAATAAACATATAGAAAATGTTGTTTAACTTCATACCAGAGGATGCTCTTGACATAAGATCCAGAACTAGAGATAAGAGAATAAAATTGAGTGGTACACCCAATAATTCATGGTGTTCAGCTCAAAGGGAAATTGAAAAGGTGTGGTTTTCCTAATATGAATGTTATTAAAGTTTGTGTCTAACATGATTCACATATACTATGAATAAGAATGATTTGGTTTGAAATGCATAGGTATGTCCTACCTTTTCTTAATTTTTCCATTGGAGTCAATTTTGAGTACCTAAATAAAATCACCGAAAAATTTTAAGGAAATGCTGAATTGCGTCTAGAACTTTTTCTTTATTAGTTGAAAACTATAATTGGTTTACATTGATTATGCAGCTATAAAATCATGTTATTGGTAACATGATTGGGAAATACCATCATAGCAATAGTTACCGTTAGATCTTGTCAAATACTTTCACTTCATAAAGCAAAATCTTGAACCCCAGTGGATTTTTAGATCCAATGTAGCAGTAATAAGATAGTATTTTGGAATTCAGATTGGGAAGTGTAGTTGGAAAGAATTGATCCTAATTTGTACACTCTGGTTTACCCCTACCATGTGCAGCAATTCATGTGCACCATTAATTTTTATATTTTACCTTTGCTTGTCTATGAAGTGAAGCAGTAGATTTATAGTTTTTTTTTATACCTACTTTTCTGTTTTTGAGTGGCATGATAATTATTGCAAATTTGGCACATTTGAAGATTGAACGGTTTAACCTGTTGCTATTTCTTGCAAAATCAAATGTTAACTTAATACTAAATGAATTAAAAAAGCATAAAAAAATGAAACAAAAATGTTCTAAGTAAAACTCCTGCTATAGAGTTTTTACACTAAAAATATCCTTAGTAATCCCAAGTAACTATAAGCCCTTATTGTCCTTTTAGGTTGTTAGTAAATAATTGAATCTATTTCTTTGATATAACTTTCTTCTTTCTCTGGTTATTGGCTTATGTCTATTTTAATAGTATAGCAACTCACTTGTGAATATAGGTAACACACTAAAACTGCAACTAACTCTGCCGATTCCTACACAGACAAAATGTTAGGGCTGGCGGAACGCACCAAATAATATAAAGATGGTAATAAGGTGCGTTCGCAGCCCGGGGTCCACCCTGCAGAGATGTTAACTGCTGCTCGGTAATGGCGGACACTAAATGGCAGTATCGCACTGGACACATGAGGGTTAGACACCACCCAGTATGTAGTAGCCACGAGCTCTGTTGCTTCACAGAGCCACGGTACAGCATAACACAGATGCCGTACCCTGTTGATTGTCACAGGGCACAGCTGAGTCAGCGCTAGTGTACGATCACAAGACTCTGCCCCAAGGACGTGGGGTAAGAGCCTCTCGAGACCCACTAAGCGCATGGCGTCCCACCTGTGAACACCACTAATAGACGCTGGCTACTGTGGACTGCAGGCCAAGTGCACAGTGGCACACAGGCAAGCCACTACTTGGCGCTGAAGCTAGTCACTGACTCTACCTCCTACCTGCACCATCAGTCTAGGCAAGTGGCAAGGCTGAACAACACATGCGTACCAAGGGTAGGGGTTTCATAATGGGTCATTCACCAGAGACATTCATACATGCATACAGCACTCACTCCACATAGACTATACTAGCGCATGGCCGCTCATGGTCATGCTCAGATGGAGAAAAGCAGGACTTAGTCCCAGGAGTGTCTGATTGCCGCTGACTAATGCTGGATGCTATAGCTGAACCTGGGGTGGCAGCAGCAACCAGACACATAGCATTTGCCTGAGCAAGTCACTGGGAACGACGTCTCTGCTGAGCAGGGACCGACGTCTCTACTGAGCAGGAACCTCTGCGGCTGCAGAAGAATGGGAGACTGCAGAGGAGATGGCTTGAGATTCCCCCTGTTCAGTGGTGGGAACTCGACACCTAACACAAGAGATCCTGACCCCGCAGTCCCTATTGGTTTCTGCGTGAGCTGAGATAGCTCTAGCCACAGACTAGATAATGGCTACTCAGACCTATGCTGCCTAAAAGGCCATCAAGCATTTCACGCTCCTCCTAAAGAACCGGAGGGCAGAGCAGAGTGCAAATTATCTACAAAGTGAAAGTGTGCTGAAATAGAAAGAGATCCCAGAGTGAGTAAAACAAACCACAAAATACAGGATTACATTTGCACTGTCAGAGAATATGCCACGTACTTCTTTTAAACACACAGAAGATAGTTGCAGGGTAAAGAACATAAACAGCAGAGAGATAACCCCTATCACCAGCATTAAATACCCTCAGGGGAAAGAAGATAAAGCCGCACTTGAAAGGTGATTGGGCAGACAAATGAGTTAAAGACAACTGTTGCCCTAGAAATACTGAAGATAACAGAAACTAAACACCAAGAAAAAATGTTTTTCTGCTGTGGCTCAGCAGACAGAGAAGACAACCACAAAGTACAGGCTCAAGGGTTCAAACCCAGATGCATGACAATAACTCTCATACTGTGGTGACCCATGTTTTCTATACTTCTAGATATACAGTATGTGATATTGCATTTACATTTTTAGAAGTCTATATTTTGTAGTATAATGCATACATGAACATAGCCTTACTACTTCTCCACATAAATGACTGATCATCTCTTTATGAAATTACTAAAATGTATGAATTTCATGCAGTTTATGTAAAATTGGGTTTCAAGATTTTTTTTGTCAATGGATGTTATATCTCTCCAGGTAAAGGAATACCTTGAAACCCAGGAATCGGAAGAGCAATTTTTATGCTGCCCGGAAAGGTGGTCCCATTGAAACAGCAGAGGGTGTAGTGGCAAGGCAGCAACTGGCATGGCAAAATCGTATTTCATAGGGGAGCATTCAGCGATGATTCTAGTAGAGATGAGCTGCACAGGAGAGTCTGCGTCAGAGCTGGTCTAGTGAAATAGTAACTCTGCAATGAAGAACCAGAGAAGCAGAGCTGAGTTGCACATGTTGCCCCAAGATAGAAGTGGCCCAGTGGTATATTAGAATTAGCTCATGATTGCAGGAGAGCTGAGTTTGCAGCAGGGTTCAGTGCAGAGCTAGTACAGCAGTATGGCAAAGTTGACTTAGCGATACAGAATAGATGAGTTTGTCATGAAGAGTAGAGTTCCAAAGTCGCTGGGTAAAATGGCCAAGGTGGGTATCATCATAGAGGTGCAGCAGGTTGCTTTGGCAACCCCACAAAGGTGCAGAGTACTTGGCGCCCACAAGAAGAAGATGCAGCGCTGAATACAGATGAGCTAAGTAACAATGTGGCATGTCCCTAAACACTTAGATACTGTCCAATAAGTGCTGACACTGAAAATCTTAATTCCTGTTTATTTCATGTTACATAAATTTCCAAGAGGCATAATCGAAGGAGAACACAATGCAGATTTCTTTGAAAAGATTCCAAAAATAGAGGAAGGGATGACGATTAGTAGACAAACTCACATGCTGTGTAAATACTAGAAAAAATGTCAAAAACTAGTGTCAAAGAGTTCTATATGGAAATGGTTTATGTAATGAGAGCAAGCTCTTCCTTTAGTCAGGCTTCATTTAGCGTATTTGTAAATGTATTGTTGCAATAATCGTCTGTTTTTAATGGCAAACATTTAGTGATTTTCTACGGTTACTTACGATAACCTATGAAGGCTCACTGTTCCCTCAGCTGTGTGCACTTGAAAAGAGAGAGATAAAAGCTTCCTCTAATGAAGACTATCAAAAGCGGCATTGAATGCATCTCTGCACAATGAGCTTTCCCAGCAAGTTACATTTTTGAAATGATCATTTCCAGAGTGCACAGTTTAGAGGAAACAGTAGTAATGAACTCAGGCTGACGACAGGATATTATTCTTCCTTAGCTTTTCAGTTTAGGCTGAATTGATTGGGGCACAGGCTAATAATAGGTAGAAACCAACAACGGGTTTGATGACAGCCATGATGCCCTGATTAATGTACAAAATGTCATTTTCAACAAAGAATGGACAGAAAAAGCTAACACCTTCTGGCAAATTTACATACTTTGTGTAAAAGTAAGATGGTAACAACTACCTAAATATCAATGATTTTCTTTAACATGGCACTGTTTTTGTGGAGAATAATAGTGAATAGGATGCTGTAAATAAATAAAGGCAAGTAATAGGTGCGTAAAACGTGCCAAAGCAAATTTACAATATACACTTGTTAAAAGAAAGCACTGTGAAAAAATATTGTAATCATTAGATTCCACAATGAATGTGATTTTTGATCAAAGCAGGATTGTGTAGGTCAAAGTGATTACAAGCCAACCGTACCTACTTGGTGTTTGTTGGGGATTATACAGATTCTGACAGATCCATGGATAATCTAATGGATATCCTGACAGACTGGCTTTTTTCCAATTGTTTCTTATTGGAAAAGTGAGCATTGGATAAGTGGGATTTTAACATTTGCACTTCGTTGTTTGCGAGATTGCTCCAAATTTGATTGCTAGTTATGTATGTCCTCACCATATTGAATAAAATTACACCCTTGGCAGTTCTGATCACTTCTTAGGGTTCCGTTACATTTAGCGATGCACCAGTGATCCCGACAACGATACGACCCGGTCAGGATCGCTGGTGCATCGCTAAATGGTCGCTAGTGAGCTGCCAAACAGGCAGATCTCACCAGTGACGCAGCAGCGATCCAGCGATGCTCGGCAGTCGTTCTTACTTGTCACACGGCAGCGATGATGATGACTTCCGCCTGCGTCCATGCGTCGCTAGTCGGCGCCAGCGGGATGCCAACGAGGAGAAAATGGCCCTGGACGTTTGCGCGCGATCAGCGATATCCAGGGGGGGACGGTCGGAGGTACATGACATATGTAGTGAGATCGCTAGCGATATCGCTGTTGCATCACAAAATCAGTGACGCTTTAACTGCAAAATAATAATTAAAAAAAACAAAACAGTAAGCATAAGGCTATATTTACATGCAGTGCTTTTGCAGCATTTTTTTGCAGGCTTTTTATGCCATTTAAAGGAAATCTGTCACTAAGATATTGCCTCCTCATCTGAGAGCAGCAAGATGTAGGAAAAGAGATTAGTTTCTTCTCACCCACCAAAACTGGCTCTGTATACATTGTCTATTGACAATAAGCTGCTAATCAGATAAGGGGGCTTGGTCGGACCAGAGCTCACATGCACTGTGGTCCATGCAGTGATAATCTCCTGGTGATAAAACATTAATTGTAGAGATGAGCGACTTTGCCCTGGGCCAAAGAGTGTCAATGCACCCTTTTAACACATACCACAATTCATAATGCTCCGATACGGCACAGAAATACAGGTATAGTACCATGAAAAATACTTCACTGCTTACATGGCATGACTGATATCTATTTAAAATTCTACAATGGCCAAAATAACTCCATACAGTATTATGGCCACCACCTAGTGTGCCATACAGAATAATGAGACCCATATATTTCTCCATACAGAATAATTGGTCCCATATAATGTTCCATACAGTATATGATGAGCTCCACATAATGCTACAGTATATATTGGTCCCCATGGATGATGCTCCACTGTCTTATGGGCCAAATAATGCTCCATATATAATGGGCTCCATTTCTAATGCTCCAGTGTACAATGGGCCCCGTAAATTCTGCTCCAGTGTCTGATGTCCCCAATTTGGAATGCTCCAGAATATGTTGGTCCCCATGGACGATGCTCCAGTGTGTTATGGGCCCAAATAATGCTCCATATACAATGGGCCCCATTTCTAATGCTCCAGTGTATAATGGGCCCCATAAATGCTGCTCCACTGTCTGATGTCCTCCATTTGGAATGCTCCAGTATATGATGGGCCAAATGGATGATGCTCCAGTGCATGATGGGCCCCATATGTCATTCTCCAGTGTATATTGCTCCCCAAAAAATGCTCCCAACATTTAAAAAATTAAATACCTCTCCTCGCTGGGCACTGCTCTACTCTGGACTCCTCAGCATTGCCATCTTCAAGCTCTCTGTACTTGTACTGTTTCGGTAGAGGACATACAGACGTGATGTCATCGCGCTCTCTAACCTGAATGTCACTGTCAGGAAAGGCGGAAGACGTCACCGTGGTGGAGCAGGGAGAGGTAAGTATTGCAAGTGCTGTGGCCCTGAGCAAGCATGGGGGGCCCACTCATGGGTGACAGCGCTGGCACAGGACCCCTCATAGTACGACGGTATGTCTGACGGCGAGTTTGCCCTCCCACCGGCAGAGACACTTTTGCGTACTATGAGGGGCCTTGTGCCACTGCCGTCACCCACGAGTAGGACCCCCCACCTGCTCAGGGAACTGGCACTTTCATCTGCACCTTCCTCTGTGTCACTGTGTGAGGTGGTATAGTATGCGGGAAGGGGCACCTGAGTTTCATCAGTGTTATATTCTGGCTCTGTAGCGTGCGAAGGGAATGTAGTGCTGTGGGTCAATGTACCAGCAGAATGATCTAGCAGAGGCTGTGCATCAGTGCACTCCATCTCCGATTCATGGTGGACTGGGGAATTCAGAATTTCACTTGATAACACTGGCATGGCATGTGAAAAGAGCTCCATGGAGTAATCTGAAGTGTGGGCTGCTGCATCCTTCATTTTTTGTGGGGGTGAAGGAGACAAGGAAAGGGGTGGTTCCTGACCAGAAGCCTGCACTGACGACTCAGTGCTTGCATTTTTTTAAACTTCTTCAGAAGAGGAGGCGATAGAGCTGGAGGCTTTTTCAGCAATGTAAGGCAAAACCAGTTTCTGATGCTTCGGCTTTAAAAGCAGTTTACCTACTCCCAGAAAAGGGAGCCTTAAAGGCCTTCTTGTGCCAGACGATGATGCAGGCTCACCACCTCCTGCCTTAGCTGCTATTTTGCTTTTGGCACTACCAGCAGATGCACCACCACCACCATCAGTACCAGCTGGCCCCCCACACCCACATCCGCGGCCTCTTCCACCATACTTAATAATTTTTGTGAAAATGGACTCAAAATATCTGGGGACCCTTGACGTTGGGTTGTGAGCTTATCTGCTTTGGCCAAAATAGTAACTAATACCCCATATCTATTTATCTTTTTGCACTTTTTATCATTATTGCAGGATGCAGCTAGAGACTTCCATGTTGGCTTGGTTTTTTTCTGTGTGATGCATATGTATGGTGCAGAGCGGCCCGCCTGCTAACACTATGGGCGTCATCAATAGGCTGCTCAGACACCTTGCATCGTACTTATCTGTGTGAATTATGTCTTATGCAAGCCTTATTTGTGTGCATTTTTTTTACTTGAGGCAGCCAGACCATGATGGGTTACTGGCTGCTCTCATCAGTGGAATGCACCTGTGCTGCCCCAGCCTTTATCAATGGGGCTCTGCTGCATCCTGCCAGTGCATCAGTCAGGGTGTTTGGTGAGTTACCTTTCATATGTGTTTTTTTGAATTTTGGAATTTTTATTCCTTGTGTGAGCCGATTAGATTTAGTGTTAGGGACTCACAATATCTGGGGACCCTTGACGTTGGGTTGTGAGCTTATCTGCTTTGGCCAAAATAGTAACTAATACCCCATATCTATTTATCTTTTTGCACTTTTTATCATTATTGCAGGATGCAGCTAGAGACTTCCATGTTGGCTTGGTTTTTTTCTGTGTGATGCATATGTATGGTGCAGAGCGGCCCGCCTGCTAACACTATGGGCGTCATCAATAGGCTGCTCAGACACCTTGCATCGCACTAATCTGTGTGAATTATGTCTTATGCAAGCCTTATTTGTGTGCATTTTTTTACTTGAGGCAGCCAGACCATGATGGGTTACTGGCTGCTCTCATCAGTGGAATGCACCTGTGCTGCCCCAGCCTTTATCAATGGGGCTCTGCTGCATCCTGCCAGTGCATCAGTCAGGGTGTTTGGTGAGTTACCTTTCATATGTGTTTTTTTGAATTTTGGAATTTTTATTCCTTGTGTGAGCCGAATGGACTCAAAATACCAGCAGATATATGGTACTGTTTCATAAGCGAACAGCTCTATACAGTCTAGGGCTAATTGTAAATCTCCATATATATTTCATGAGTCAGACACAGATGGTCACAGGCTCAGTATGGATTAGACAATAATATAAAAATTTACAAAAGGGTACAGTATCACTAGATAGAAGGTATATATAGTATAGTTTAAACATACTGAATCTCCGTATACATTTCATGAGGCAAACACAGACGCTCTCAGGCCCAGTATGGATCCGACAACAATATAGAAAGTTGAGAAAGGGTACTATGGCGCCCCTGAGGGTATGGTCGCCACAGAGGTACTGCACCTCATCCAAAGGTGTGGTATCCCACCCTCAGGTAAGGAGGGATCACCACTCAGGACTCTAACCCTGCACTCAACACACACACACTAGTTAGTCAGTGCTTTCTGTGTGTACCTGGCGGGAGGATGGCCTCATCCCAGACTGACTAGGAAAGGGTGTTGGGGGTTAGTGTGGAAAGTAGGTACAGTGGGAGGAGCTTAGGTAGTGGAGTGATAGTGGGCATCCAATCAGAGAGAGCAAGGTGACAGTTGGTGGGTGGAGCTAGTCTGAGGTAAATGGATCTTTCTAGAGAGTTGTCAGTCGGTGACAGGACAGAGTAAATGCAGGTTTGCTGTGAGAGGGCTGAGGGTCAGAGAAGAGAGAAAAATCTTGTCCAAGCTCCTAGACTGGAAGGAAGGGGTCCTTGGGGCACGGGAAGTGCAATAAGCCACCTGTGAAGCCCGTTTCTGGAGAAGAAAGGACCAGGCCTCGTTGGGGAAGGTGGCTCCTGAAGGTAGTGGATAAATACAGGGCTCAGTTAGAAAGACGGAGCCTGAGGTAACTTTTAGTGCCTCAGTCGCAGCCGCATTCAATACTCAAAAAGGCAGCAGCTGGAATAAAGGACCCCGGAGCCTGACCCACGTCGCCAGGTGTGATCCGTGGGTGCCAGCTTGGGACACTATTTGTGAAGGCGCACAGCAGGAAGGAAGGGAGAGATCAGCGCAGAGACATGGCCTAGAAAGGATACACAAGGAGGAGTCTTGAACAGGTGTTCCTGATCTACCTTGGAGTTTGCCGGACCCCTCCCTCAGATGACACAGTACCAAGCGGGTCATCTTGTGCGCAAAACTTTTGAGGAAAACTCAGAAACAGCTCCCAACTGTGTCCTTGGTGTCTTTTACAATGCGCCTGCTACACATGCTACACTCACCATCACCATCAATGGCTCACAAACACCATCTCAACTGCCCTGGGATACAGCTCTGCCCATGGAGAGCTTCATCATCTTGGCTGCTTTAACACCGGCCCAGAGGATCTGCATTGCAGAGTCGGCTACCCTAGCCGAGTACCACGGGTGGCGTCACGATCCCCCTTTTCCAAATTAATTATCATACCATCTTCCCCCTCATCTGAACTGTCATCTTCTTTATTGGACACCCAGGGCCACGGACCGGGTCCCAATCACCACCGTGACATACTTCCCTCCCCCTTAAAAGAGCCTGAAAGGCCCGGTACTGAGTAACCCCCGGCCCTGCGTGGCGTTTCATTTTCTAAAAAGTAGAAAAAGGGTACAGTATCACCGGATACAAGGTATATACTGTATAGTATAGTTTCAACATTCAAAATCTCCATATTTATTTCAGGAGGCAGACACAGACGCTCTGAGGCCCAGTATGGATTACACAACAATATAAAAAGCAGTAAAAGGGGAATGGATCCCAAGCGTACTGCTGTATACAGTGTGGGGGTCATTTGGCAATCTACATATATATTTCAAGAGAAAACAAAAAGCAAAAAAAACAAATAAAAAGTAAAAAATAAACTGCAAATAATGCATAAAGGTAATAAAAATAATAAGGGTATTTAGTAAACATAATTTTGATCAAAATAATGTATAAGCCATCCCGCCACGTCACGGCAACCCTTGTGGGACCGTCCTACTCTAGTATTTAAAACCTTTTCACTAGCCAAGTGACGTGAATGTGAACAAGAATCAAGGGACTGACCACTAGTGAAAGCATAGGCCAGACTGGATGGTTTTCCCAGCTCAGAAAAAGGGCGGTCACACCCTTATATGCACTAAATGCACAATGAAATTGATAAAAAAACTGAAGTCTGAACTGAGAAAATAAATTAATGTGTATGCACAATGTAGGTGCATATTAACACATGACCATTAACCAGAGAAAACAAAAAGCAAAATACACAAATAAAAAGTAAAAAATAAACTGCAAATAATGCATAAAGGTAATAATAATAATAAGGGTATTTAGTAAACATAATTTTGATCAAAATAATGTACAAGCCATCCCACCACATCACGGCAACCCTTGTGGGACAGTCCTAGTCTAGTCACTGTGGCGACCATACTCCTGGGGGCACCACATTCCTCCCTAGTGCAATTCAGTACTCCCAGACTGAAGAGAAAACATGTAAGCATATAAACAATTATAAATGTAACAAGATTTCCAAAAGTGAAAAATACAATAGCACAAAAAACGAAAAACAACCAAAAGCCTCAAAAATAGTCCTGATGACGATTAGTCCAAGCGTCAATGTCCATGGTGCAATTCCTGAGCAAGTTGGTAAACTATTTACAAGTAGAGATTTGACCACACATAGTCCTGTGGTCCAACTGTCCATTGAAACAAAATAAAATTGTTCAAAAATGGTTCTTACAGAGTCTCTGTAGGCACGTAAGATTGAAAAGTTGCATATTTACATTTTAACATTTACAAAACTTATCTGTACAGTACAGACCAAAAGTTTGGGCACACCTTCTCATTCAAAGAGTTTTCTTTATTTTCATGACTATGAAAATTGTAGATTCACTCTGAAGGCACATGTGGAATTATATAATTAACAAAAAAGTGTGAAACAACTGAAATTATATCTTATATTCTAGGTTCTTCAAAGTAGCCACCTTTTGCTTTGATTACTGCTTTGCACACTCTTGGCATTCTCTTGATGAGCTTCAAGAGGTAGTCACCGGAAATGGTTTTCACTTCATAGGTGTGCCCTGTCAGGTTTAATAAGTGGGATTTCTTGCCCTATAAATGGGGTTGGGACCATCAGTTGTGTTGTGCAGAAGTCTGGTGGATACACAGCTGATAGTCCTACTGAATAGACTGTTAGCTGCTTTTTTCTTGCCATAATACAAATTCTAAGTAAAGAAAAACGAGTGGCCATCATTACTTTAAGAAATGAAGGTCAGTCAGTCCGAAAAATTGGGAAAACTTTGAAAGTGTCCCCAAGTGCAGTGGCAAAAACCATCAAGCGCTACAAAGAAACTGGCTCACATGAGGACCGCCCCAGGAAAGGAAGGCCAAGAGTCACCTCTGCTGCGGAGGATAAGTTAATCCAAGTCACCAGCCTCAGAAATCGCAGGTTAACAGCAGCTCAGATTAGAGACCAGGTCAATGCCACACAGAGTTCTAGCAGCAGACACATCTCTACAACAACTGTTAAGAGGAGACGTTGTGCAGCAGGCCTTCATGGTAAAATAGCTGCTAGGAAACCACTACTAAGGACAGGCAACAAGCAGAAGAGACTTTTTTGGGATAAAGAACACAAGGAATGGACATTAGACCAGTGGAAATCTGTGCTTTGGTCTGATGAGTCCAAATTTGATCTTTAGTTCCAACCACCGTGTCTTTGTGCGACGCAGAAAAGGTGAACGGATGGACTCTACATGCCTGGTTCCCACCGAGAAGCATGGAGGAGGAGGTGTGATGTTGTGGGGGTGCTTTGCTGGTGACACTGTTGGGGATTTATTCAAAATTGAAAGCATACTGAACCAGCATGGCTACCACAGCATCTTGCAGCGGCAGGCTATTCCATCCGGTTTACGTTTACTTGGACCATCATTTATTTTTCAACAGGACAATGACCCAAAACACACCTCCAGGCTGTGTCAGGGCTATTTGACCAAGAAGGAGAGTGATGGGGTGCTGCACCTGATGACCTGGCCTTCACAGTCACCAGACCTGAACCCAATCGAGATGGTTTGGGGTGAGCTGGACCGCAAAGTGAAGGCAAAAGGGCCAACAAGACTGTTGGAAGACCATTTCCGCTGATTACCTCTTGAAGCTCATCAAGAGAATGCCAAGAGTGTGCAAAGCAGTAATCAAAGCAAAAGGTGGCTACTTTGAAGAACCGAGAATATAAGACATATTTTCAGTTGTTTCACACTTTTTTGTTAATTATATAATTCCATATGTGTTAATTCGTAGCTTTGATGCCTTCAGAGTGAATCTACAATTTTCATGGTCATGAAAATTAAAGAAAACTCTTTGAATGAGAAGGTGTGTCCAAACTTTTGGTCTGTACTGTATGCGGAACCTTAGGGGTGGAATACCTTGGGTACTACTGACAGACCTACGTAGCACTGGTGTTGTAGGGGACCTTACTTGATGCCTTGTGTTAACTACTGGTGTAGTATGTGTTGTACTGGCTACATTACTGTTGGTTCTGCGTAGCACAGGGATACTAGATTTCCTAGGACCACTTCTACTCACTGTGGGCATGACAGATTCACCACTGGCAGGGTGAGAATTCTCTTGTTCCACTGCTGGTGTAGCATCCGCTGCTTGTACTTGCTGGTGGGGATGGGCGAATCCTGAAATATTCGGAATCGCTAGGCTGTAACGAGTCCGACTTGGAAACTCGCTATTCGTTGTAAGTCTAGCGAGTCCAATTTTAATGAATGGGGATGCGAGTTTTGCAGCGATTCCTGTGCTTGGGAGGAGGAGAATGGGGATGCAGATTTTTTTTTTTGCAGAGTTTCTTAGCGATTTTGTGTCAGCAGCTGGACACAAAATCGCTAAGAAACTAGGATTGCTTGTATTAAACTGTTAAAAAACTAGCTAGGAGTTCTCTCTCTCTGTTTTGCAGCGATTCCTGTGCTGGGGAGGAGGAGAATGGGGATGCGAGGAGAGAGAGAGAGAGAACAAACTCCTAGCTAGTTTTTTCACAGTTTAATACAAGCAATCCTAGTTTCTTAGCGATTTTGTGTCCAGCTAGGACACACAAAACTAGCTAGGAGTTCTCTCTCTCTCTCTCCCCTCCAGCACAGGAATCGCTGCAAAACTCGCATCCCCATTCTCCTCCTCCCCAGCACAGGAATCCCCCAGCACAGGAATCGCTGCAAAACAGAGAGAGAGAACTCCTAGCTAGTTTTTTCACAGTTTAATACAAGCAATCCTAGTTTCGTAGCGATTTTGTGTCCAGCTGCTGACACAAAATCGCTAAGAAACTCTGCAAAAACTAGGATTGCCATTCATTTGCATTGGACTCGTTACTGTGCGAGTAATCGCTTGGAAATTCGCAGAGTACCGACTCCTGCGAGTCCCCTACTACTCGCAGAGTAACGAGTCCTAACGAGTAGATTCGCCCATCCCTACTTGCTGGTTTTCAGGGTGGTCTTGAGTCACTTCTTCTTGCACTACCAGTTGGGGAAAGGTCAAAACTGGCACCACTATGGCTTGATTCGCTCTAGTCCAATTTGCAGGGAATTCTCCAAGTACAGTGCTGACCTTTTTTTCTTCCTCTATGGGCTGAAGATTGTTTTGCTCTTCCATTCTGTCCTTTAGTTGGTCAGGGCACAATTTCAGATGATCCCTCGACACTGCTGATGAGGTTTCTCCTCCATTCTTACTGATAAGGCACACTTTGGTGTTGTCAAAGTTTGATGGTAAGACAGTGTAGGGTTCAGCTTCCCATTGGTCATCCAATTTATGCATCCTTCTTTTCCTCTTTAGGACTTGTTCTCCTGGTGACAAGGGAACTGCAAGTGCATATTGATTGTAGTTCTTTTCTTGCTTTTGTCTCGCCTGAGCGAGACTCTTTTCTACACCCTCTTGTACTCTTCGATATTGCTGCTGCCACTCTGTATCCCTGTCAGCATCTAGTGATGTTACCTCAGGTGTAAGGATTCCTATATCCAAATCAATAGACAGCTTGCCAGGCCTCGCTCTCATTAGGTAGGCTGGAATGCAGTTGGTGGAATTCACAGGAATGTGATTGTAGAGGTCTACCAGATCTGGCAACTTCTCTGGCCAGATTCCTCTCTTTCAAAGGCAAGGTCTTCAGTAGATCGATCACCACCTGATTCATCTTTTCTCACATGCCATTGGTCTGTGGATGGTATGGTGTTGTCCTGATCTTCTTGCAACCGTACAAGTTACAGAATTCCTGGAACACTTCTGCCTCAAAGGCTGGACCATGATCTGTAAGCACTCGCTTGGGATATCTGTGTGGTCTACAAAAGTGCTGTTGGAATGCTCTGGCTGCTGTCCTGGCTGTTTGATCCTTGACAGGCACGACTACCAGGAATCTCGAGTAGTGGTCAGAGATGGTAAGAGCATAAACGTAGCCTGAACGGCTTGGGACCAGCTTCACATGGTCCAGGGCGACCAACTCAAGTGGTTGCTTGGTTATTATTGGCTGCAAAGGAGCTCGCTGGCTGTTATGGTCCATTCTGCGCAGGTTGCATTGTCCACACTCCCGGCACCAATTTTCAATGGCTTTCCTCATACCAGCCAAGTAGAATCTTTGCCGGAGCAAGGCCTCCAACTTCTTCCATCCGAAGTGTCCAGCTCCATTGTGGTATGCTTCCAAGACCATTGATGCCTCCCTCTTTGGGACTACCACTTGCCTGACCAACTCATGAGTGCGGGCATTAATACTCCTCCGGCACAGCTTTCCCTCATAGATGAACAGCCGGCCTCTCTCCTTCCACAACTGCTGGGTTCCTTCAGGAGCATCTGGATCTGGGCATGAGTCAGCTTGTGACAGTAGCTCCTTTACCAGGCAGACTGCGGGGTCGCTATCCTGCGTTTCTGCCCAGTCATGATGAGGCAATGGATTTAGGGTGGCCTCTTTCATGATAGACCGTCTGTTTCTCACTCCTTGGGCACGTTGGGCCGCAATTGGCCGATGGAAGGCAGGTAACTCTATTTCTTCGAGTGCCTCAGGGTCTTCTCCTGCATCTGGCAGATTAGGCATTCTGGACAGCGCATCAGCATTGGCATTCTTGTGCCCCGCTCGGTACTTGATGGTAAATTCGTAGTTAGACAGCTGGGTCATCCATCGCTGCTCCAGTGCACCTAGTTTTGCAGTTTCCAAGTGAGTCAACGCGTTGTTGTCCGTGAAGATGGTAAACTTGATTCAAGCTAGGTAATGCTTGAATCGTTCAGTCACTGCCAAGACTATGGCGAGGAACTCCAGTTTGAAGGAACTGTAGTTGTCAGGGTTCCTTTCAGTGGGACGAAGCTTCAAGCTGGTGTAGGAGATCACTCTTTCTTTGCCATTCTGTACCTGTGACAGTACTGCTCCCAGTCCCACGTTGCTGGCATTAGTATACAACACAATTGGTTGGTCATAATCTGGGTAGGCCAGAGCTTCATTTCCTGTGAGAGCCATCTTCAGTCGAGTGAAGGACCTCTCCAGTTCCTCATTCCATTCAAATGTAGGACTCTTCTTCCTGGCTTTCTTTGGCTGGCCCACCAGAAGATTTTGCATAGGTGTGGCTATCTCAGTAAAGCCTTTGATGAACCTTCGGTAGTAGCCTACCAACCCAAGGAATTGACGTACCTCATGGAGGTTGCTGGGCTTCTGCCAGTCCCGGATGACAGTGACTTTGTCAGGATCCGGTGCCACACCTTCTGCACTCACTACATGACCGAGGTACTGTACCTTGGGCTTCAGGAGGTGGCATTTGGAAGGCTTCACTTTCAGGCCAAAGTTGGACAAGGCTTCAAACACCTCAGCCAGGTGCTTCAGATGGTCTTCATAAGTCTTGGAGAAAACAATGACATCATCAAGGTACAACAGGATTGTTTCGAAGTTCTTGTGTCCAAGACAGCACTCCATTAGCCGTTGAAATGTCCCTGGGGCGGTGCAGAGCCTGAATGGCATGTAGTTGAACTCACAAAGACCCATTGGTGTAGTAAACGCTGTTTTCTCCTTGTCTGCCTCTGCCACGGGAACCTGCCAATACCCACTAGTGAGATCTAAGGTGGAAAAATAGCAGTTTTAAGTGCAGCTAATGACTCCTCAATTCTGGGTAATGGGTAGGCATCCTTATGTGTAATGCTGTTAATTTTTCTGTAATCAACACACATTCTCATGGTACCATCTTTCTTTTTCACAAGGACTATTGGGGCTGCCCAGGGGCTACAACTGTCTCTGATCACCCCAGCTTCCTTCATTTCCCGCATCATACTTTTGGCACATTGATATTGTGTTAGGGGTATAGGCCGGTACCTTTCCTTAACGGGTGGATGATCTCCAGTGGGGATATGGTGTTGAACCCCTTTTGCCTTCCCAAAGTCTAGAAGGTGTTTACTGAATACCCGCTCATACTCCTGAGTCACTCGGTAAACCCCACTCTTTTGGTATGAAGGGGTGGAGTCAGTTCCCACATGCAGCTGCTGACACCACTCCTCCAGCTGCTTTACAGAGCCATTGTCCTCCACCTGGTCAGATGAGACCAAGGGCTCTGCTGCCCGTATTGCATTGTTACTGACAGTAAGCATCTTAGCAACTGTGGCATACCGAGGTATTGTGGCCTCCTCCTCCTCACAATTCAAGAGGCGTACAGGTACTCTCCCTCTGCGGACATCAACTACCCCTCTGGCTGTCAGGACAGTGAGCCGGCTATCAGAGTACACTGGCTCTACCATTGCTTGGTAATCTTTTCCTCTGAGGCTTATGGCTGCCCGACATCAAATTAACATTTCACATCTGGGGGGTATCGCAATGGGGAAAGAATCACTCACTCTGACGCTGCCATTTTCTCCGCCAGAGAGTTCTCTACCTGCTGTCTTTGCATCAGGGCCTTGATCTCCTTCTGCAGGACTCGTTGTTCACTGGAACCAGCAGTCTCAGCCACCTGTTGTAACAAAACAATAACCTCGGCAAGACAATTTTCAATCACATTAGTACCTAAGGTCATCATTGGATTACATTCTCGTTGATCAATGTCTACAACTATCAGACCTTGAGATTTTAACTCTACTCGCCCCACTTTAATGGTAATCTCTTTACATCCTACTTGTGGCAAAGACTGACCATTGCTGGCAACTACTGTGAGTTCATCACTTGGGCCACGAGTAAGTTCAGAGTCAGCCCAATACCGCTTATAAAGGATATATGGCATAGTTGTCACCTGAGAGTCAGTGTCCAGCAAAGCGTTCATGGGGATGCCGTCAATCACCACTGGGAGGACCGGTCGTCTTCCAACATACTTGGCTCGCTAGTTCTTTGGACCTTGTGGTCCTACTCCTGGGGGTTGGCCCTCTGCCCCAGGGTGGCAGAATCTTGCGATGTGGCCCGCCTTGCTGCAGCGACGACAGATGGGACGTCCGTCCAGGTCATAGCGATCGTTGTCTCTCCCTCGGCGTGGCAGGGTCCTCTTCTTCTGTAGCCATGGGACATCCTCTGGACTGGAGGCTAGCTGGATCTTCTCCTTTGACACCTGCAGGGACTGCACAGTTTTGGCAAGTGCAGCCATATTTTTGTTCAGCTCCTGGACCTGAAGACGCAGTTCGGCAGAAGGGTCTTTGTCCAGAGTCTGTGCATCAGCCTCCACAGGGCTGAGAGGGAAAGATGCTGCTAGTTGATGGTATGTGATCGCTGGGTGCCTAGGGGGCGCTGGACGGCTGACATTTGGTTCATGCAGCACCCAAATAGCCCTGTCTTTGAAGTCTGCAAAGTCTAGGTCAGGGTTTTGCAAGGCTATGATGCGCAGCTGTGCTCTGTGGGTACTGGATAGGAGGCCCTCAATAAATTGCTCCTTTAACAGTCTGTCTCCATCTTTCACACTGTCTGGGTCAATCTGCTTTATGGCTCGCAGCGCCTCCTGGAGGTTAAGAACATAGTCCCGTATACTGTCCTGCACTCTCTGCTTACACCCAAAGAATCTCATCTTTATTTTAGCTGCAGTGCGGGTGTCGAAGGTGCTTCCTAGCTTACCCAGGATCTTTTTAACAGTCTCTTTATCAGTGTCCTGCCAGGCTTTTACTTCCCTCTATGCTGCACCAGTTAGCTGCCCAATAAGGATGTTCACTTTTTGGTTTTCAGACAGAGGATACACCTCAAACAAACTGCACAGTCTCTCTTTAAATTCACTCAGGGTATGTGACTCCCCTGAGTACTGTGGCAGCCAGGCTGCTCCCGGTATATAGGGCATAGACAGCGGCATTATGGGGACCGTTGTGGTGGACGCTGATTCTTGTGGCTCTGTGGAGGCAGCGCTGGCTGCTGGATGCAGCGGCGCTATGGGAGCCGCAGCTGCGCTGGGCACTGCAGCTTGTGGTGCTATGGGGTTTGCAGTTGCGTCCGCCGCTGCGTCTGCTCTTGCTTCAGACATTCTCTTCCCCCCTAGTTAACGTTGGCCAGGCCCTGGGTTGCGCTGGTTTACCGGTTACCGCTCCACCGGCTGGACGATCAGGGGGATGCCGGGGCTGCAGGCCTCCGCTTCTCACTTCTCGCGCACTAGCCTCTTCCCGCGCGGCACTTCACTTTCTCGTGCTCTTCGGCTGGCTCCACCCACGACCGCCCGCCCCTGTTGCTTCCCGCGTGCGCCAAGCGGCGGGGTAATGGCGGCAACTGCGCAAACAGTCTATTGAACACAACACAGTCTCTGGCACACAGGACCCGGGGACACCGGGCTCCATAAATCCTGTTTGTGACGCCAAAATTGGTCACCCTCCCAGAGCTGTAGGGTACTCAGTACCGGGCCGGTCACTCAAAGGGTAATGTCACAGCAGCGGTGACCCGGTCCGTGGCCCTGGGCGCCCATGTAAAAGGGGTTAAGTGATGGAATAAAGTTTATGAGTGAATGATTCATGACGCCACCTGTGGTGTTCGGCAATGAAGATGTTAAGCCGACGCTGCAGACAGAACCCCTGGGACAGATGGTGCGGTGCAGCTATGATGTTGTGGCCCCCCATAGGTAGGGCAGTGGTCCCAGGGCAGTGACAATAGGTGTTGAGGAAGAGGGTGTAGTGTCTGGCACAGAGATGTATCAGTGCTGACGGGGTTGCCGGAAGAAGGCAAGGACACAACAGGGTGCAGTTTCTTTACCTTTACTTTGCTTGGCAAATGCAGTCCAGGGTCAGATTAAAGATGGCACAGGAGCTGGCTAGCCTGGAAGCAACTTAGGAATCTCTCTAGGCAGATGGGTTGTGTAGTCTCCTTCCTAGCACTTATTTTTAGGTACTTGCAGTGCTGTGTTACACTGAAGTTCCACTTGCTTATTCTCCTTAGAACTCCCTCGTATGGCAGACAGCTGTAGCCTTCCTCTTCTGGCTCACACGCCGCTGTTGTGCCTCCAAGTCTTATGTGGGAATAGAGTATTTACAGCTTCCTATTCCTCCGGTTTCTGTTGCGGGACCATCAGTGTCCGTACAGCCTTGGAGACCAGGCTCCAGATCATGCACTATAGCTGGGAATGAGCCTGAACTCTCTGCTCAATCTCCCAGCTCTTCTCCTCACGTCCACACACGTTGCCCTCCTCACATGAACTCCCAAATCTTCCTTCTTGGCCCCCAGAGAGTAGTTCCTCCCCCAAGTTTGTTTCCGAGCTCTCTGCTGACCTGGAATGGAACTGTGTTGTGTGTTGTGGTTAACTGCCAGAGAGATCCTTTATTGCTTCCATGCATGACCTCACACTCCCTAGAAGGAAGGCAATGCCACTGTGGCGACCATATTCCTGGGGGCGCCACACTTCTCCCCAAGCAGAGCGGGAGGCGGGGTCTGCACTTGCTGGGTCGGCGATGAGCGATGACATCACGCCAGGCCGTCATGGAACCTGGCGGTCTGCTTCCTCTTCTTGGGGCGGCGGTGAGAGTTACCCGGAGAGGGGGTCGTCGGCAGCAGCCCCCGTTGCCTAAGCCTGCCAGCTATGCCCAGCACCACGGGCACCCTAACCGGTACAACGGCGGTGGATCAGCCCTGAACGGAGCTCCCCGTGAGGGCAGCGGCATCTATAAAGCCTGTTTCACAAGGTGGCGGACCTCTGGGGACAGAGGGTCTGAGGGGAAGCTCCGGAGTCGACGCACAGCAGGATACGGATTTGGCGGCTGGAGGAGTCACAGCGTCATCGGAGCCCGGTGAGTATGGCTCCATGTCTTGTTTGTCCTCATCTCTAGTGAGGTCCCCTGCATTCGGGAGTGGGTTGGGGGGCCAGCCGGTGGCGTTTGGTCAGGGATTTGTGGACCAAGTTCCTTAAAGGATTTGGGGGCTGGGGGAGATGTTGACTTCCATGCGGGATTTGTTGTCGTGGATGGAGGGATTTGGAGTGCCCCCGGCGCATTTAGGCGCTTGGGTGGGGTCGCAGGAGCGAGGGACCAGTTTGTCGGGGGCGGTTACCGGGGTGTCAGTTGGCTGAGCTGACCCTGTGTCTGTTTCGGTTCAGACTGAGAAGGAAAAGGAATGTCGGATCAATGTAGATGACAGGGCGCATGGGGAGGTACTGTATATGTATGCTTTGAGGGCCCACTGGTCGCTCATCGTAAGAAGGAGGTGCGGGAAAAGATATAGAAGGATGAATATGTCATGATTTTGTCACTGCTTCCTTTGGAAAAGTTGAACTTGGACAAAGGGAAGAAGGATGATAGCCAAAAAGAGGAGGAGGAAAAACAGAGATGGCGATTGATTCCGCACAGATTATCTAATTGGCATTCAATATTTTGGCTAGCTTGGTTGGAGAGAAGGAGCCTGAGAATTTTTCTCCTGTTTTTGTTTTTTGGATTCAATTGGGGATGCTTATAGGGTGTAGGGTTGTTCAGGCTTGGCTTCGTTACGACAAACAGTTTAAGCATAGGAAGGCAGTTCGTCCGGCAATTCGGTGGGAAAAGAAAGACATACGTCTGTGGTTGAAGGTTATGACGCCGACTAAGTTCGGTCATTCCTTTCCTGGGGGTGCCGGGGGTTCTGGTTTGTGAAATGTACAAAGCAGTGGACAAGGGGCAAGGGGGTCAGTCGGGGCAATCGGTCTGCCAGAAGCAGGGTCTCTGCTGGCAATTGAATGATGGCAAGTGTAAATTTGGGGCTACATTGATGCACCTTTGATCCCGTTGCAAAGGAACCTCGCATGGTGCTTCCAAATGCTTTAGGAAGCAGAAAGGAAAAGCAGAGTGAGAGTGCCAATTCAAAAGGGGTAGACGCCATTGAAACTGGCCGCGATGGTCCCTTATGTAAGTAGGTTTCCGGATGGGGTTAAGTCGGAACTGTTGTTCATTTTCAGTGACGGGTTTAAAATTCCCGCCCCTCCTTTTGAGATACCACGGGTGATTAACAATCTGAGGTCAGCTGACCAATATGCTGAGGTGTTGTCGTAACAGTTGGGGAAGGAGGTTAAGTTGGGAAGGATGTCTGTACAGTTTAGGGTTCCTCCATTTGAGGATTTGGTAGTCTCGCCCCTGGGTGTAGTGCCTAAGAAACAGCAGCATAAGATCAGGCTCATTCATCATCTGTCTTTCCCTCGTGGTAGGTCGGTGACAGATGGAATTGACCCGGAGCTGTGCTCTTTGTTTTACAAGTCATTTGAGGAGGCGGAAAAGTTTGTCCGGAAATATTGGAAGGGGGCACTTTTGCCTAAAACGGATATTGAGTCGGCGTTTATGTTGATCCATGTTCATCCGGATAGTGTTAAGTTGTTGGTGTGTTACTGGGGTGGTGTTTTTGGGTTGATAGGTGTTTGACAATGGATTGATCGGTGTCTTGTGCGTTTTTTTTAGGAATTCAGTTCTTTTCTCGAATGGGTGTCCGTGAAGTATCGGCTTTTGATTCCTTGATTCATTACCTGGATGATTGTTTGTGTATCGGTCGGGCTAATTCTGGTTGTTGGGAGGGGTTAGTGCGTTGGAATGGGTGGCGGAGCGTTTTGTTGTATCGCTTTCTCCCAGTAAAACAGAGGGGCCTTGTACGTGCCTATCGTTTTTGTGAATCGTGATTGATTCATTAAAATGTGAATTCCGTTTGACGGAGGATAAGGTAAAGGCGTTGCGGGATGAGGTGTCTCGGGCTAGACGGTTGAAGAAATTGTCATTGACATAGGTGCAGTCACTACTTGTGAATTTGACTTTTGCTTGTCGCATTATTACAATGTGTCGGGTCTTTTCTCGGCGGTTGGCTAGCGCTACGGCGGGAGTGCAGGCTGTGCATCATTTTGTTCAGCTTTACAGTGAACATAAGGCTGATTTGGAATTGTGGGACTATTTTTTGGAGCAATACAACGGACGTTTTTTGCTCATGGAGGAGGCAGTTGTAAATGATGACTTGGAGTTGTTCACAGATGCGTGTGATGGAGTGTGTTTTGTGTCATATTTTAGGGGCCTGTGGTGCGCAGCTGCGTGGCCTAAGGAATGGTTTCAGCTGGGCCTTGTTAGGAATATTGCTTGGTTGGATATTTTGCCTATACTGGTGGCTGTGAGCCTATGGAAGGAGGAGTTTCGGGACAGAAGGATCCGTTTTAATTGTAATAACATGGGAGTTGTGTGTTCCATTAACAGCTTGACGGCGTCCTCTCCTCCAGTGATTCGAGTCCTGCGGCAGTTAATTTTGACTTATTTATCGCTTAATGCTCATGTGACGGCTTCAGAGGTGGCAGGTATTAGGAATTCCATTGCTGATTCTTGATCTCATTTACAGTGGTAGCGTTTTCGGTAATTGTCCCTGGATGCGGAAGAAGCGGGTTTCTTTGAGTCCAGCCGTGCTTTGGAATGTGGTCTCAGGGCTGCAGAACCTTTCATACGGGCCTCTCTGTCTTCTATTACTTGGTCGCTCTATCAGTCAGTATGGATTTAACCGTAATACAAAATGTTGGAAAAAGGGTACTGTATCAGCAGATCCCAGGTGTTTCCAGTCTAGGGGTAATTATAAATCTCCATCTATATTTCAGGATTCAGACAAAGACAATCACAGGCTCAGTATGGATTACACAAGAATATAAAAACTTGAAAAGGGTAATGTTTTACAAGCATTCAGCTGCATACAGTGTTGGTGTCATTTTAAATCTCATTATATTTTACCAGAGTAAGACACAAACTCTCACAGGCTCAGTATGGTTTACACCAGAATATAAAAATGAGAAAAAGGGAAATGTATTTGAAACGCACACCAGTATACAGTGTTGGAGTACTTTGAAATCTTCGTATATATTTCAGTGTCAGTCAGCCAGTCCAGACTCTCCGCTAGAGGAAGCTAGATGGATAAAAGTATAGACGGAAAGTCGAGTGATTTCAGAAATTTTGGAATTACTAATCACGGGAAAACCTCCCGGGAGAATTCGCAGAGGCGATGCTGACCCTCAATAACTTTTACTGTGGATACAGCTAAAATGCAAATTAGTGAAGATAGGGTTGCTGTATCGCGGTAGCATTGATCCCATCACCGTTACTCGTCTCCATCAAATTGTGATCACAGGGAGAGCTGTAGACACAGTCCTCACTGCCTATCATGATCTGTCTGGTCACTTTGGAGTGCAAAACACAGAAGCCACAGGCTGTAGGGGATTCTATTGGATTGCCATGAGAGGAGACATTGAAAAATGGTGGCAGGAATGTCACACGTCTGTGACTATGAAAACTGTGAAAGGTGCTCAAAGCAGCAATGCATCTGATTGTGAGTTGACGTCCATTTCAAATGGTAGCCATTGGTAATCTGAAGGTAGAGGCCAGCAGGACAGAACATAGCTACATCTTAACCATCATCGATCAGTACACCAAATTTGTAGTGGCTGTTCCTGTGAAGGATTTAACTGGCCAGACTACACAGCGGTGGAGCAGGGAGAGGTAAGTTTTGCAAGTAGTCTGTCCCTGAGTAAGCAGGGGGGACCCACTCGTATGCGCCGGCACTGGCACAGGGCCCCTCATAGTACGCCAGTGTGTCTGACGGCGAGTGGGCCCCCCACCGTCAGAGACACTTTATTGTACTATGAGAGGACCTGTGCCAGTGCCGTCGCCCAAGGGTGGGGCCACACACCTGTTCAGGGCAACAGCACTTGCTCGGGTGCAGCAGGTGGTGACCCCGGTCCTGGGGGGGCAGCCCAGTTAGTGAGGCTTAAGAAATGGCATATGTTGATGTGTAGGCTGGAGTTTCAGCTGCTGCAAATGGAGGAATTGGAGAAGTCCAAGGAAGAGGAGGGCAAAAGCGAGCCTTTTTTCTGGCAACCTATGTGTTATCAGGGGAAGGTGGGACAAAATCCTTTGAAACCCATGCATGGTTCATTTTAATGAAGGTTAGATCATCAACATTTTGGGTCGTCAGATGGGTCCTTTTTTCTGTCAGGATTGATCCAGCAGCACTGAAGACTCTTTCAGATAGCACACTACCAGCAAGGCAAGTGATCCTTGTAAGGCATATTGTGCCAATTCAGGCCATGTGTCCAGCTTTGAGGCCCAATAATCAAAGGGGAATGACCTATGAGGGAGAACCTCGATATGGGAGGAGAAGTAGTTTGTAACCATAGTTGACAACTGCTGTCTCCTGTCACTTGCAATCGATTCTGTATTAGCTGTCATGTGCGCGGTACTTGAGAAATCATTCCGCAACATGGTCAGGAAACCCCTGTCTCCAACGCCAGTTCAGCTGTGTGCACCACGAACACCTCTTCCATTTTGCCCACTACGGCTCGTGGGAGAACCAGCTCCGCTGCTGTGTGCTGGGAATGTCTCACACAAACGGTTTACCAGAGTTGCTTGTTGTTAGCCAATATTAGGTCTAGGTTCTCCTGTGGCATGATGTTGTGTAATTTGCCTTTATAGCGTGGATCGAGGATGCTGGCCAACCAGTAGTCGTCATCCCTCATCATTTTGGTAATGCGGGGGTCCCTTTTTCGTATCCACAAGGCATAATCACACATGTGGGCCAATGCTCCAGGTGTCAATGCTGCACTGCCAGTGGTGGGTGGAGGAGCACTTTCTGGAAAATCCACATCCCTCCAGTCATGCACAAACCCTGTACCTGACCTTGGCAAGCCCACATTTTCTTTTGCCCCCTGAGAAGCATCCTCCTCCCCAAAATAATCATGCCCCTCATCCTCCTCCTCATCTTCCTCTTCTTCCTCCACCTCGTCCACGTCAGTTCCCTGACCAGACAATGGCTGACTGTCATCAAGGCTTCCCTCCTCCTCTTCTTCCTCCTCCTGTTGCTCCTCAGCTGCAGATGCTTGATCCTTAATGTGCATCAAAGTTTGCAGGAGCAGACGCATAAGTGGTATGCTTATGATGGCGTTGTCTGCGCTTACCAGCCGTGTGCATTTCTCAAAACACTTTACAGAGGTCTTTCAGCTTTAACCACTGCACACCCGACAACTCCATGTCTGCCCTCAAACTGCCTGCCCGTGTATCCTCCCACAAATGCATTACAGCCTGCCTCTGTTCACACAGCCTCTCAACCATGTGCATAGTGGAGTTCCATATTGTAGCAACGTCTATGATTAGGCGGTGCTTGGGGAGGTGGAGTGATCGCTGCAGCTTCTGCATACGACTGGAGTGGATGGACGAGCGACGGATGTGCGAGCACAGTCTTTGCACCTTATGGAGCAGGGCTATTAACTCCGGATAATTATTTAGGAAGCACTGCACCACCAGGTTCAAGGTGTGAGCCAGGCAAGGTATGTGTGTGTTTGGCAAGGGCTATGCCTGCCACAAAATTCCACCCATTATCACTGACTACCTTGCCTGGCTCAAGATGTAGACTGCCCAGCCATGAGTCAGTTTGTCGATGCAAGTAGTCAGCCAGTACCTCCGAGGTGTGTCTGCTGTCGCCCAAAGACATAATTTTTAAAACATCCTGCTGCCGCTTACCACTAGCTGTTCGATAGTGGGACACCTCGTGTGCAACACTGACAGATGTGGATGGAGTGCTCGTGCAACTGCGCTCTGTCGAAGAGCTTTCACTTCTGGAGGAGGAGGAGGGTCGAACACCTACAGCCAACTGTTTCCTATACCGTGGGCTAGACAGCACTGTTCCACCGCCGCTGTCCCCTGTGGAGCCTGCATCCACCACATTAGCCCAGTGCACAGTGATGGACACGTAACGGCCCTGGCCATGCCTACTGGCCCATGCATCTGTTGTGAGGTGCACCTTTCCACTCACTGATTGTTTTAGTGCATGGACAATGCGGTCTTTCACATGCCGGTGGAGGGCAGGGATGGCTTTTCGAGAAAAGAAATGCCGACTGGGTAGGTCATAGCGTGGGACAGCGTAGGCCATGAGCTCTTGGAAAGGTTCGCTTTCAACCAAACGGAAGGGCATCACCTCTAATGAGATCAGTTTGGCAATGTAAGCGTCCAAAGCCAGTCTACGTGGATGAGAGGATGAGTACTTTCTTGTCCTACTGAGAGTGTCTGGTAGGGTGAGCTGGACTTGAGAGCTGCATATGGGGGAACTAGCGTTGGACCTGTTGGACTGAGAAGGGGTTGGTGATGGTGAGGGTGTTGATTGCCTAGATTCAGTGTTTCCTTGCGAAAATATTGTGATTCCCTGACTGCTTTAGCCTACCGACGACACCTCAACATTTCTTGATGGTGGTGGCCTTACAGTGGGGGAAGCAATGGAGCATTGCTGGCTAACTTCAGTCGGAGCAGATGCACATGTGCTACCTGAGGTTTTGTAGTCCGTCCACGCTTGCAAGTGCATGTTGGTTAAATGTCTAAGCATGCAACTAGTATTCAAATTTCATAGATTTTTCCCTCTGCTAAAGGTCCTTCGGCACTTCTTACGGATAACCTTTGCGTCATCAGTAGGATTTTGTTCAAAAAAGTGCCACACTGCACTCTTCCTACCATGGTACAAATTTTCAGGGCTTGCACGCTGTGCTAATTTGAACGTCTGGCCAAGCTGTCCTGCAAGTCTTTTAGTTTTCTTACCAAGTTTTTTGACAGCTACGGGTCAGCCGGATAACCGTTGCTGCGATGACGATGCCTGCTGTGGATCCTTCTCCTGTTCTGAGTCTGACCTATTGTCATCGGCACCCTCTTCCCCCAATGGATGCCAATCCGGGTCAACAACTGGGTCATCCATGACCTCGTCTTCAATGTCATCAGCACCTTCCTCTGTACCTTCCTCTGTGTCACCGTGTAAGGTGGTACAGTATGCGGGAAGGGGCACCTGAGTTTCATCAGGGTCTGATTCGGGTTCAGTAGACTGCGAGGGCAATGTAGTGCTGTGGGTGAATGTACCAGCGGAATCATCTAGCAGTGGCTGTGCATCAGTGCACTCCATGTCAGATTCATCTTGGAATGGGGAATTCAGGATTTGACTTGATAATCCAGGAATGGTATGTGAAAAGAGCTCCATGGAGTATTCTAAAGTGTGTGCTGTGGAATCCTTCACTTTTGGTGTGGGTGAAGGACACAAGGAAAGGTGTTGTTCCTGACCAGAAGCCTGCACTGATGACTCTGTGCTTGCAGTTTTTGTAACTTCAGAAGAGGAGGCAATAGAGCAGGAGGCTGTTTCGGCAATATAAGCCAAAACCTGTTCCTGATGCTCTGGCTTTAAAAGCGATTCACCTACTCCCAGAAATGGGAACCTTAAAGGACTTCTTGTGCCAGACAATGACGCAGGCTCAACACCTCCTGCCGTAGTTGCTATTGTGCTTTTGCCAGAACCAGCCGATGCCCCACCACCACGATCAGTACCAGCTGCGCCCCACCGCCCTCATCTGCGGCCTCTTCCAGCATACTTCCTCATGTTTGGAAAAATGTACCAAAAATACCAGCAGAGAAATGGTACTGTATGAGGAGCGTACAGTTGTGTAAGGTGTATGTAAAAAGTGAAATCTCCGTATATATTCTGTGAGTCACAGACGCTCACCCAGTATGTATTTCACCGTAATCCAAAAAGCAGATATACAGTTCTTTATCAGAAGTGTACAGCTGTATACATTGTTTGTGAAACTGTCAATCTCCGTATATGTATTTACGGAGTGTCACACACACGCTGACTCTGTGTAGATGTGACCGTAATAAGAACACCAGATATCCGATACTGTTTGAGAATCGGACAGCTCAATATGGTGTATAGAGAACTGGAAATGTCCGTATATATATTTACGGAGTCTCACAGACACACGCTGACTCTGTGTAGATGTGACGGTAATAAGAACAGCAGATATCAAATACTGTTTGAGAATCGGACAGCTCAATACGGTGTATAGAGAACTGGAAATGTCCGTATATGTACTTACGGAGTCTCACAGACACACGCTGACTCTGTGTAGATGTGACCTTAATAAGAACAGCAGATATCCGATACTGCTTGAGAATCAGACAGCTCAATATGGTGTATGGAGAAATGGAAATGTCCGTATATGTATTTACGGAATGTCACACACACGCTGACACTGTAGATGTGACCGTAAAGCGAACAGCAGATATCCGATACTGTTTGAGAATCGGACAGCTCAATATGGTGTATGGAGAACTGGAAATGTCCGTATATGTATTTATGGAATGTCACACACATGCTGACTCTGTGTAGATGTGACTGTAATAAGAACAGCAGATATCCGATACTGTTTGAGAATCGGACTGCTCAATACGGTTTATGGAGAACTGGAAATGTCCGTATATGTATTTACGGAGTCTCACAGACACACGCTGACACTGTGTAGATGTGACCGTAATAAGAACAGCAGATATCCGATACTGTTTGAGAATCGGACTGCTCAATACGGTTTATGGAGAACTGGAAATGTCCGTATATGTATTTACGGAGTCTCACAGACACACGCTGACACTGTGTAGATGTGACCGTAATAAGAACAGCAGATATCCGATACTGCTTGAGAATCGGACAGCTCAATATGGTGTATGGAGAAATGGAAATGTCCGTATATGTATTTACGGAATGTCACACACACGCTGACACTGTAGATGTGACCGTAAAGCGAATAGCAGATATCCGATACTGTTTGAGAATCGGACAGCTCAATATGGTGTATGGAGAACTGGAAATGTCCATATATGTATTTATGGAATGTCACACACATGCTGACTCTGTGTAGATGTGACTGTAATAAGAACAGCAGATATCCGATACTGTTTGAGAATCGGACTGCTCAATACGGTTTATGGAGAACTGGAAATGTCCGTATATGTATTTACGGAGTCTCACAGACACACGCTGACACTGTGTAGATGTGACCGTAATAAAAACAGCAGATATCTGATACTATTTGAGAATCAGACAGCTCAATACGGTGTATGGAGAAATGGAAATGTCTGCATATGTTTTTATGCAAATAAAGTCCATGGAGCCTCATTTAAGAGTCTCAAACACGGTACTGGCCAGATCTTCCTCCAGGGAAGGACCCAGCCAAGGGGTGGCTCCTTTCAGAAACCACCATTACCACCATATTAAGTGGCCCTTTAAGTCAATATCCAGCTCTTTACGAGTTTACAGATATGACAAGGGAAATACCAAGGCCAGGTATCCATCCACAGACAGCTGTTTCGGGGTGTTGCCCCTCATCAGTAAAGAGTAGGATTCTGGCTTGGTGGAAGCAATACCTAGTAGACCAACATCACGAAACAATGGATGGATACCTGGCCTTGGTATTTCCCTTGTCATATCTGTAAACTCGTAAAGAGCTGGATATTGACTTAAAGGGCCACTTAATATGGTGGTAATGGTGGTTTCCGAAAGGAGCCACCCCTTGGCTGGGTCCTTCCCTGGAGGAAGATCTGGCTAGTCCCGTGTTTGAGACTCTTAAATGAGGCTCCACAGACTTTATTTGCATATTTGTATTTCCCAGGGAGCATTGCACCTAGGATTTCACTGATTGAGCACCTTTGCCGGCTGCCACAGTGTTTTCTTTGACTGGTCTCCCTGAGGTCAGTGATTGTTTCGTGATGCATATGTATTAATGGAATGTCACACGCACACACTGACTCTGTGTAGATGTGACCATAATAAGAACAGCAGATATCCGATACTGTTTGAGAATTGGACAGCTCAATACGGTGTATGGAGAACTGGAAATGTTCGTATATTTACGGAATGTCACACGCACACACTGACTCTGTGTAGATGTGACCGTAAAGCGAACAGCAGATATCCGATACTGTTTGAGAATCGGACAGCTCAATACGGTGTATGGAGAACTGGAAATGACCATATATGTATTTACGGAATGTCACACACACATTGACTCTGTGTAGATGTGACCGTAATAAGAACAGCAGATATCCGATACTGTTTGAGAATCGGACAGCTCAATATGGTGTATGGAGAAATGGAAATGTCCATATATGTATTTACGGAATGTCACACACGCTGACTCTGTGTAGATGTGACCGTAATAAGAACAGCAGATATCTGATACTGATTGAGAATCGGACAGCTCAATACGGTGTATGGAGAAATGGAAATGTCCGTATATGTATTTACGGAGACTCACACACACACGCTGACTCTGTGTAGATGTGACCGTAAAGCAAACAGCAGATATCTGATACTGTTTGAGAATCGGACAGCTCAATACGGTTTGTGGAGAAATGGAAATGTCCGTATATGTATTTACGAAGTCTCACAGACACCCGCTGACTCTGTGTAGATGTGACCATAATATGAACAGAAGATATCTGATACTGTTTGAGAATCGGACAGCTCAATACGGTGTGTGGAGAAATGGAAATGTCCGTATATATATTTACGGAATGTCACACACACACATTGACTCTGTGTAGATGTGACCATAATAAGAACAGCAGATATCCGATACTGTTTAAGAATCGGACAGCTCAATACGGTGTAAGGAAAAGTGGAAATGTCCGTATATGTATTTACGGAGACTCACGCACACACGCTGACTCTGTGTAGTTATGACCGTAAAGCGAACAGCAGATATCCGATACTGTTTGAGAATCAGACAGCTCAATATGGTGTATGGAGAAATGGCAGCTCACTAGCGACCATTTAGCGATGCACCAGTGATCCTGACCGGGTCGTATCGTTGTTGGGATCGCTGGTGCATCGCTAAATGTAGCGGGACCTTAATACATGACACATCCTTGAAATCTGCATCCTAGCCTCTACCTCATGTTGTCTTCAGATATCTACAGATATCTACTTTATGAACCACTGATTGTTAGTGCTAGTATATGAATTTCAAGCCTGTGGTTCCCACTGTGGAACAGGTGTTTGTTGTGAGCAGGGCTTCTCTTTTTTTGGAGATACTTATTTTTTTAGTAAGTATTTTAGTATTATCTTGTTTGGTTTGTTATATATTTATAATAAACTATTATATACTAACAAAGTGTTTTTTATTCATGGTTTGTTATACTTTGAACTGGCTGCTAGGTCAATTTGTTTGAATAACCTGCTGGCTTTTTTTGTAGTTTTATTATTGCTGCTATAGGTGTTTTGTAGGTGATATATGGTAGATCCTGGTCACCTGAATCTTAGAATGCTTTTAAAGGGGAACCTGTCATATGGAAAAATGTTATTAACCTGCAGACATGGGGTTAATCTGCAGGTTAATAGCATTCTGGAGCCCTGCGGCCGCCACACAAAGAACCTTCCCGGAAGCCTTGGGCTTTTAGTCATAGATGCTCCGTCGACGCGGCGTTAGTCACCGGTCTGTGCATAATGAGCGGTGCCTGAAACTATGCCCAGCACTAACTGACAGCTGACTTGGCACTGAAGCAATGCTGAGCAGGGGGCATGGTTATGGCTGACACTCACTGTATACTGAGCGGCGTTAACTGAAGCCTGGCTCGGCACGCCTCTATGACTGAAAACCCAAGGCTGCCTGGAGGTTTAAAGTTAATTTTTTCATGGCAGCTGGGCCTTAAGTCGCATGGCTTAAGAACACTATTAACCTGCAGATTAACCCCATATCTGCAGGTTTTTTCACATGACAGGTTCCCGCAAAAGGGATTGTCTCAAGACCAATAATGGTTACAGTGTAAACTGAAGAAACTTTACAATTTCAATTTTATTAAAAATCCTCTGTGGTCTCAGAATTCAACGACTTTTAAACTTAGTTTTTAATGTTCATTGTTTACACTAATGGAAAACGATGCAGTCTAGCAACATGACCAAGTGTAAGCAGTGTGTACAAGCTCTTATAAATAGAGCATGTAAATTCCAAATTAAAGCTGGGTGGATCACTGAAATGCACTATTTGGCCACCTTTAGTGTCTCTGCTCTCCTTAAATGCTGCTGCAGCAAATAGGATCAGTGGAACAACCATGTCTTCGTTCCAAACTGTCTTTAAGGAACACACCATTTTTAACAAACAGGATGCAAAGAGGCAGATTAAACTTTAGAACAACATTTTAAGCAAAAAAGTCTAAAAAGTAAAAATTGTTGATAATTTGGCCAAATCTTGCTTTAACATCTGCATTAATACAGTGTTTGAAACAAATATTTCACGAGAATAGTGTAGCGTGAGTTGTTAGAACTTTCAAACCCATTGTGAATGTAGAAGACAAGGCTGATATTGATAGGCATGTGACTGGCAGCTGTTCCTTCAAGAGTTCACACTGAGTATCTGATCTAAACACAAACACTTTAAATGGCAATGAATATCTTTCCTTCAGTCAATAGATTTCTATGATAATGACTTGTAGGGAAGACTGCACGGAATAGGGCTCGATGTCAGATTTATGCTGAAGAAAAAACATTTGAAAAGAGCTAAATTTTAACACGTTTAGTTTATGAAGAAACCGAAGGCTTTCACAATTATCAATGAGGTATTGAATTTCATATTAAGATTTGCAAAACCTATTTTATTATTTAATTCTTTGGGAAACAATGTCTGCCATCACCAATGACTTTAACCCTATTAAATCACAGACCTGGCCCTTTCCTGGGTATCCTCATACCTTACTAACTGCACATTTGGAATCTCTCATCCTCACACTACCTTCTCATTTTGCCCTCTCTTTGTCGGTGTCCCTCAAGGCTTTGTCCTCAGATGACTATTCTTCTTCATCTTTAGGGGTGTGTCACACAGCGAGTTCGTTAGCGAGATCGCTGAAACGTCACAGGTTTTGTGACGCAACAGCAACCTCGCCAGCGATCTCGCTACATGTGACACATAGAGGCGACCGGCCCCCCGCTTCGATATCGCTGATCGTGTTCGAATGTCCTAGGCCATTTTTTGATCGTTGGTGTCCCGCTGGCCAGCATGCATCGCTGTGTTTGATGCCATAACAACGACGAGCGACCTCGTTGGTGACTCAGAACTTAGGGATGCAGGTGTGATTTTGCTTTGTATTTTCAACGCCCCCTCAGCTACGATTGGTGGTCTCAAATTAGGATCTTTGTAGCATTTGATAGGTCAGCTATCAATTATATGCAATCATAACGTTTAACATGTACAGTTATAATTGCGTGTCCCCGTTTCAGTGACTGTGGATCCAAAAATAAATGGCTCACTAGCGACTCAGACAGGGATGCTGAAGCAAACCGCGTAGTGATAGTCCAGTAGTGGCCACCAATCGGAGCAGAGGGGCGTGGAAAAGGCAACGCTGAAGCACGCCTATCGAGGTCTGTGACATCCCTGTGTCATCAGTGTGACATGTACCAGCACCTGGAAATTAGCAGTACTATATGACACTTACTGGCGCCGGGTGCTCAAGAAGACAGTTCACATCACTGTCCCCTACTCCTGCTAGCACAGTGAGAAAAAGTCTCATGATGCAGCACTGTTCTCACCGAGGTCACCGCAGTTCTGGGGCTTGGCTGGGAACGCAGCCTTAGTGCCTGCGGTAACCTCAATGATGTCACCGCTAGTCACTAAGGCTGCATTTGCAGCAGCTCATTCCTCAGTGGTTCTCAGCCTGGCCGGTCGCATCTTGGCTCCGTCCAATCCAAGTTGAAAATTGTTTATCCCCAGACATGGATTACAGTGTCACAGGAGAGGGATATGGTTGTTTTTTATTTTTGTTTTATTACAGGAGAATATGGCTTCAGTGGAATGGGTGATGACGTGAGTATGATTTAATTTAGATTCATTGAAGGAGTCTGTGTCATTGTTTCAATTAAAGGATTTTATTCTGGCTGTGTGTTTATTTATAATATAACTATAGGCTGTGGGCTTGATGTCTCCAGACAATACAAAGGTGACATCAACCCCACAAATATGAACCCTACTTGCGATCGCCACAGGGCAAGTGGGAAAACCCGGGCAAAGCCAAAGAATTGGCACATCTAATAGATGCGCTTTTCCTGCGGCGGCTGTGGGCTGCTATTTTTAGGCTGGGGGGCAAATATCCATGGCACCTTACCGACCTGAGAATACTAGCCCCCAGAATACCAACTTTAGCCTGGCTAATTTTCAAAAATGGGAGGTACCCCATGACGTTTTTTTAAATTATTTATTTAAATAATTAAAATATACAGCATGGGGACCTCTCTAATTCTTAATAACCAGCCTTGCTTTGCTGAATCTGACAAGCTCAGGGTTGCAGCCTGCAGCTGTCAGTTTTGCCTGGCTGGTTATCAAAACTACAGGGGGACCCCATCTCATTTTTTGGAGGTCCCCCAAGTTAATGACCAGGAAAGGCTAAGTATATATAGCTTGGAGCTAATATTAATAGCCTGGGAACCTCTATGAAAATTATCTCTTTCACAGACTATTAACATCAGCCTCCAGCTGTCGGCTTTCCCTCAGCTGTTTATGATTATTACATGGGACTTCACTCTGTTTTTTGTTTATTTTTGTATTTATTAACAAGTACAGTAAATTACAGACCCAAGGTAACCTTAGTTTACAGTCTTCAGGTGTTGCAGCAGCTGAAAACTTCAGTAACCTTAAAATGTCCCTTTACTTGAGGTTTCTGGGTCTTGCAGCTGCTGGGGGACCCAGTGGCCTTTCAATCCCAGAGTGCTAAGTGCCGAACTCGCGGCCATTCATCAATCCGACACTGGCACTTGCAAAGCAAGAAAATCAGCTGCTATGATGTCAGGTGACCTTACTGTTCTTGTTGACAATTAAAAAAGTGATTGAAAAAAATGCATAGGGGCCCCCCGTAATTTTCATTATCAGCAGAGGGAAAGCAGACTGCTGGGGGCTGATGTTAATATTCTGGGAAAGAGACAATATTGATAAAGGTTCCCAGGCTATTAATATCAGCTCACAGCCAATATTCATAGTCCCTTACCAGCCTGAGAATACCAGACCCTAGCTGTCTGCTTTAGCTTGACTGTTTGTCAAAAATAGGAGGACCCCACGCTGTTTTTTTAAATTATTTATTTACAAATTTAAAAGTACGCCATAGGGACCCCTCTATTCTTCTTAGCCAGTTTTGCTAACGCTGATAGCTGAGGTTTGCAGCCCACAGCTGTTAGTTTTGCCTAGCTGGTTATAAAAAATACAGGGAAACCCCACATCATTTTTTTTATATTTATTTATAGCACAGGCGGCTGATGAATACTCTCATCAGGCGCCGCCTTCTCTCGCTGTTAACAATTGAATACAACTCTCAACATTGTCCATTGCTAGCGCTGATCGCAGCTCAAGCAGGGGACAGTGATGTGAGCTGTCTTTTTCAGTTCCCGGTGCCAGAGAACAATACGAACAGTACCATTAATTCCCAGGTGCCAGTACTTGTCAAACTGATGACACCGGGATGTCATTCCTGTGTCATCAGTGTGCACATGTGTGGGACATTTTGTGGCTCGTGCTTCTACAAGAAACACTGACATATGAAAGAGCGCGTAATGACCTCAGTCATTTACTGAACATTGGCCAATTTTTTGGAACAATTGGGTTGATGATGTTAGTACATGCCCTCACTATTTCCCACCTCGACAATTGCAACATCTACCTTTTGTGGCCTCACATTTAGCATTCACATCCCTCCTAGCTATCCTTAACTCAGCTGCCTGGTTAATCCACCTCTCCCCTTACTATTCCTTTGCCTCTCATTTCTGCCTATCCCTTCATTGGCTTTCAGTTATCTAAAGAATTTAGTTTAAAATACTAACTATGGATTAAGAGTCCATCAATAATCTGTCTCCCCTATAAGTCTCTGACCTAAACTCCTGGTACTTTCCCATGTGTAATCACCAGTGTTTACCAGATCTTTTCTTTCTTCTTCATTTGCATGTTCTTCAAACAACCATCTCCAAGATTACTTCTAAGCATCCCCATATTCTGGAACTCCTTACCTTATCAGATCAGATATTCGACCATCATTGAAGTCTTCAGAGTTAACCTGTCAATCAACCACTTCAGGAAGGCCTTCAACCAGGTGCTATCTTTTTAGCATCTGAGCTGTTCCCCTTTTAACCTACTATCACTTTCCTCAATACATTGCAGATTGTAAGCTCTTGGGAACAGGGTCATTCTCCCTATGTATATGCTCTGTCACTGTTTATGTTTATTATGCTTGGTTGTATTTAAATTTGTATTATATGTATGTAAACCCTCTTCACATATACAGCACCTTGGAATTAATAATGCTATAAAATAATACAAATCATTCATTTTAGGAGAGATGTATGAGTAATAATATTAACCCCTTCACCCCCAAGGGTGGTTTGCACGTTCATGACCAGGCCAATTTTTACAATTCTAACCACTGTACCTTTATGAGGTCATAACTCTGGAATGCTTCCATGTATCGCGGTGATTCTGACATTGTTTTCTTATGACATATTGTACTTCATGTTAGTGGTAAAATTTCATTCAAATAACTTGCGTTTATTTGTGAGAAAAATGGAAATTTGGCGAAAATTTTGAAAATTTCGCAATTTTCCAACTTTGAATTTTTATGCCCTTAAATACGGCATACAAAAAACTTGATAACTAACATTTCCCACATGTTTACTTTACATCAGCACAATTTTGGAACCAAAATTTTTTTTTGTTAGGAAGTTATAAGGGTTAAAAGTTGACCAGCGATTTCTCATTTTTACAACACCATTTTATTTTTAGGACCACATCACATTTGAAGCCACTTTGAGGGGTCTATATGATAGAAAATACCCAAAAGTGACACCATTCTACAAACTGCACCCCTTAAGGTGCTCAAAACCACATTCAAGAAGTTTATTAACCCTTTAGGTGCGTCACAGGAATTTTTTTGAATATTTAAAAAAAATGAACATCTAACTTTTTTTCACAAAAAAAATACTTCAGGTTCAATTTTTTTTATTTTACCAAGGGTAACAGGAGAAATTGGACTGCAAAAGTTATTGTGCAATTTGTCCTGAGTACGCTGATACCTGATATGTGGGGGGAACGACTGTTTCGGCGCATGGCAGAGCTCAGAATGGAAAGAGCGCCGTTTGACTTTTTCAATGCAAAATTGGCTGGAATTCAGATCAGACGCCATGTCACGTTTGGAGAGTCCCTGATGTAACTAAACAGTGGAAACCCCCTACAAGTGACCCCATTTTGGAAATTAGACCCCCCAAGAAACTTATCTAGATATGTGGTGAGAACTTTGAACCCACAAGGGCTTTACAGAAGTTTATAACATACAGCGGTACAATTAAAAAATCATAATTTTTCCACAAAAATGATCTTTTCACCCCAATTTTTATTTTCCCAAGGGTAACAGGACCCTAAAAGTTATTGTGCAATTTGTCCTGAGTACGCTGATACCCCACATGTGGGGGTAAACCACTATTTGGGCGCATGGCAGAGCTCGGAAGGGAAGCAGCGCCATTTGACGTTTTTGGCTGGAATTGAGATCGGACACCATGTCGCGATTGGAAAACACCTGATGTACCTAAACAGTGGAAACCCCCCACAAATGAAACCATTTTGTAAACTAGACCCCCCAAGGAACTTATCTAGATGTGTGTTGAGCACTTTGAACCCCCCAGTGCTTCACAGACGTTTATAACGCCCGGGCGTGAAAATAAAAAAATCGTATTTTTTCCACAAACATGATCTTTTAGTCACCATTTTTTTATTTTCCCAAGGGTACCAGGAGAAATTGGACCCCAAAAGTTGTTGTCCAATTTGTCCTGAGTATGCTGATACCCCATATGTGGGAGAAAACTACTGTATGGGCACACGTCGGGGTTCGGAAGGGAAGTAGTGACGTTTTGGAATGCAGACTTTGATGGAATGGTCTGCGGGTGTCATGTTGCCTTTGGAGAGCCCCTAATGTACCTAAACAGTGGAAACCCCCACAAATGACCCCATTTTGGAAACTAGACCCCATAAGGAACTTATCTAGATGTGTGGTGAGCACTTTGAACCCCCAAGGGCTTCACAGAAGTTTATAATGCCCGGGCATGAAAATAAAAAAAATCGTATTTTTTTCCACAAACATGATCAATTAGTCCCCAATTTTTTCATTTTCCCAAGGGTAACAGGAGAAATTGGACCCCAAAAGTTGTTGTCCAAATTGTCATAAGTACGCTAACACCCCATATGTGGGAGAAAACTACTGTATGGACACACGTCGGGGCTCAGAAGGGAAGCAGTGACGTTTTGAAATGCAGACTTTGATGGAATGGTCTGCGGGTGTCATGTGCGTTTGGAGAGCCCCTGATGTACCTAAACTATTGAAACTCCCCACAAGTGACCCCATTTTGGACACTAGACCCCCCACGGAACTTATCTAGATGGAAACCCCCAATTCTAACTCCAACCCGAACCCCAACACACCCCTAACCCTAATCACAGCCCTAACCCTAGCCCTAACCCTAGCCCTAACCCTAACCCTAATGGAAAAATAGAAATAAATACTTTTTTTTATTTTATTTTTCCCTAACTAAGGGGGTGATAACGGGGGGTTTGATTTACTATTTATTGCGGTTTTTATATTTGGCAGCTGTCGCACGCTAAAAGACGCTTTTTATTGTAAAAATAGTTTTTGCATCACCACATATTGAGAGCTATAATTTTTCCGTATTTTGACCCACCGAGTCATGTGAGGTCTTATTTTTTGCGGGACGAGTTGACGTTTTTATTGGTACCATTTTCGGGCACGTGACATTTTTTGATTGCTTTTTATTCCGATTTTTGGGACGCAGAATGAACAAAAACCAGCGTTTCATGAATTTCTTTTGGGGGGGTGCGTTTACACCGTTCCGCGTGCGATAAAATTGATAAAACGGTTTTATTCTTCGGGTCAGTACGGTTACAGCGATACCTTATTTAGGTCTTTTTTTATGTTTTGCCGGTTTATGCAATGAAAACTATTTTATATAAAAAATAATTATTTTTGCATCGCTTTATTCTGCGAGCTATAACTTTTTTATTTTTTCGCTGATGATGCTGTGTGGTGGCTCGTTTTTTGTGGGACAAGATGATGTTTTCAGCGGTACCATGGATATTTATATGCGTCTTTTTGATCGCGCGTTATTACACTTTTTGTTTGGCGGTATGATAATAAATCATTATTTTTTGCTTCATTTTTTATTTATTTTTTAAGGGGTTCGCTAAAGGGGTTAACTAATGGGACAGTTTTATAGGGCGGGTCGTTACGGATGCGGCAATACCTAATATGTGTACTTTTATTGTTTTTTTTTTTTTTTTTTTTATTTCCAAAAAATGGATTTATTTGGGGGAATATTTTTTTTTTTATTTCTAATTTATTTGGCGATTTTTTTTTAAATTTATTTTAACACTTTTTTTATTTTTTTTTTTAACTTTATTAAATAGTCCCAGGTGGGACATCACTGTCCTGTGACAGATCGCTGATCTGTCACATCACAGATCACTGTGACAGATCAGCGATCTGTCACAGGCAGTGCAGAAGGCTTCCTCATGCCTGCGCTTTGCAGACACTGAGGAAGCCTGCTTCCTGCAGGCCCCCGAAGGCCCCCGTCGCCATCTTGGATTCAGGGGCCTGCAGGAAAGGAGCCCCCAGCAGCAGCGCTGCACATTGCGCTGCCGTGGGGGGCTCAGGGAAGCACGGAGGGAGGCACCTCCCTGCCGATGCTTCCCTTTAACCCCCGGTACACCGCGATCATGTTTGATCGCGGTGTGCAAGGGGTTAACGTGTCGGGGGTGGTCCGTGACTGCCCCTGACACATTGTGCCGGGTGTCAGCTGTGATAATCAGCTGACACCCGGCCGCGATCAGCGGCCCTCACCACGTGGGCGCCGCTGATCGCGGTAGACGTACTATCCCATCCATGGGCATAGGGGCCCGGGTCCCATGGACGGGATAGTACGTCGGATGTCAGGAAGGGGTTAAAGGGGTTTTCCAGCATTTTCTTTCTAGAATAGACATGCTTGACAAGGGGCTGTGTCTTACTTACCTAGGTCAATATTATATAATACTGGATTCCTTTAAATGATTATGAATAGGAAAACAAATGTCTTTTCTCCAATGTTTGAGGAAGTGGTTGGACTTGGATTGACTGGTGATCACACATGGTTATGCCATTCTTGGAGAGTGCTAGCAGCTGCAGAAAGGTGATACATTTTGCACTTAATTACATTAAAAAGTGTTTTAACTGAGGCAAGATAAGCAAGCAGGGTGAATTTTCTGAGGATGTCTGCTTGATACTTTTAGGACTACCTAGTTACATAAAATATAGTAATAAGACTGCTGCTATAAACAATGCAGCAGATATCTAATAACCCATCTATTCAAGAGTAACTAACCATTTGTCAGTTTCTTTTTTTTTTTTTAATTTGAGAGTGCCCTTCCAGTTGCAAGCAGATTGTTAGAGGGTCAGGATCCTGAGACCCCACTAATCACTCATCTTCCTTACTCAAGAGGTGTGCAACTCAGGTGACAGGAGGTCACTGCTACTGCCTCCACACAAAGTGGAGCACAGATTCAATAGAAAGGATAGGTTTAGTACCCTATACTCGCTATACGGCCGGGGTCACACTTGCGAGTGCAATGCGAGAAACTCGCGCCAATACCCGGCACTCGGGACCGGAATGTGCGGCTGCATGTCTTTTTATGCAGCTGAACCCTCCGGTCTGAACCGCTGGCGGCAGTGCCGGGTATTGAGGTGAGAGACTAGCACGAGTTTCTCGCATTGCACTCGCAAGTGTGACCCTGGCCTTAAACAGATACTGTGAGCAATATCTATAGGTCTCAGGAACTGGACTCCCACTATGCTTGCAATTTAATAGGCATTCAAATGTATATAAGAAAAGTGATAGAGGTTTAGTTACTCTTTAACATTCACACTATGTAATATGCAGGAAATTATGGTTGGAAAAGCGCAAAAAAATACTCTTGGAGAGTGACCCTTCACAGAAAAGATTTATTAGCTGAGATTTTATCATTCTCTATGATCATACACTTACACATATTGTGACTTATCATAATGTGTTTAATTAATAAGATATGTACTAATGTTTAGGGCTCAATTAGATGTTAAAAACAGTGTGGAACACACTGGCGCTCCCTAATGTTGAATACAGCAGCAGGTAGCCTAAACAGATGTTTGATTTTTTTGCTTACAAGAAAATTGGACTGATTATTTGGATCAGACTCTGATAAGTGTGGTACAAGTGTCTTTTGATTTTTTTGGCACGTAGAGAAATTTAAAAAACATATTTCCAACTAGTCCACTCTGAGAGTCAGTTGATATTGGAACTTACTCGGATGTCATCCGGGTGTGGTCCAATGTTTTGCACAGACCCATTGATTTCCATTGCCAATTTGGATACAATCATCCAGTTAAAATCGTATATGTCTCCAAAATTATCCTCAGAATACATGGTCCCATAGACTATCACTGGTGCGAGTGCCATCCGTGAAAACCATTGATAATAATAATAATACATTTTATTTCTATAGCGCCGATTTATTCCGCAGCACTTTACATTTCAGAGGGGACTAGTATAGACGATAGACATTACAGTATAACAATAATCACATAGATCATAACAGATACCAAGAGGAATGAGGGCCCTGCTCGCAAGCTTACAATCTATGAGGAAAAAAAAAGGTAGACACGAAAGGTGGGTGGTAACAATTGCCCTGATTGCTTGGACCAGCCATAATGTTAAGTGTGTAACAGTACAGACACAGAGGGCTAATAGATGCATAAAGCATGTGGGAACATGATGCGGGGAACCTGGTTATGGTAAAACTTTTTACTGTGCCACACAGGGATAGTTCGGTTAATGTGTTGAGGCGATAGGCCAGTCTGAATAAATGCATTTTCAGGGCACGCTTAAAATTGTAGGGATTGGGGACTAATCGTATTGACCTGGGAAGTGCATTCCAAAGAATTGGCGCAGCACATGTATAGTCTTGGAGACGGGAGTGGGAGGTTCTGATTATTGAGGATGCTAACCTCAGGTCATCAGCAGAACGGAGGGCACGGGTAGGGTGGTAGACCGAAACGAGGGAGGAGGGTGGTGCTGAGCCATGCAGTGCTTTGTGGGTGAGGGTAATAAGTTTGTACTGGATTCTGGAGTGGATGGATGTCCAGTGTACTGACTGGCACAAGGTAGAGGCATCGGTGTAATGATTGGTGAGGAATATGATCCTGGCTGCAGCATTCAAGACAGATTGGAGGGGGGAGAGTTGGTAAGAAGAGACCGATTAGAAGAGAGTTACAATAGTCCAGATGAGAATGAATAAGAGAAACAGTTAGGCTAAGTGCACACGTACCGGAACTCTCGCGGAAATTACCGCGAGAATTCCGGAATTCCAGTCCGCGGGAAAATCGCATTTTAAATTCCCGCGATTTTCCCGCGGAAAAACTAGCATTTTGCAAGCATAATTAGCTTGCAAAATGTTAGCGTTCTCCAAGCGATCTGTAGCATCGCTTGGAGAACTGATTGACAGGTTGGTCACACTCGTCAAACACAGTGTTTGACGAGTGTGACCAACTTTTTACTACTGAGGCTGCTTATGCGGCATCAGTAGTAAAAGATAGAATGTAAAAAAAAAAAAAAAAAAATAGTGTTATTCTCACCCTCCGACGTCCGGCGCATCCGTTCCCAGTAGTCCTTTGCGAAAATGCCCGCGATGACGTCAGTTCTCGCGGGAACGCGACGTCTCGCGGTAATTCGCGATGACGTCGCGCGAATTACCGCGAGACTTCGCGATCCCGCGAGATCGGACGCCATCGCGGGCATTTTCGCAAAGGACTACTGGGAACGGGAGCGTGGAGAGAGGCGGGAAGGCTGCGCGGGACGTCGGAGGGTGAGAATAACAATATTTTTTATTTTAAATTCTATTTTTTACAGGGATATGGTACCCAAAGCCCGGAGGACAGTCTCCTCTCCTCCGGACCATGGGTACCATCCGCAATTGTTCTGCTTACTTTCCGCATGGTGTGCACAGCCACATGCGGGAAATAAGCGGAACAATGCATTCCTATGGGTGCGGGATCGCCGCGATTCCGCAAAATAATGAGCATGCTGCGGTTTTTACCGCGAAGCGATTCCGCCGCGGTAAAAACCGCAGCATTAGCACAGCATTGCGGAATCCCATAGGAATGCATGGGATGCTTATTTTTCGCGTTTTCGCGGCAAAATCGCGCGGTTAAAATTGCCGCGGAAACGCGAAAAAAACGCCACGTGTGAACCCAGCCTAAGAGTTTTTGCGGAGTCAAAAGTAAGAAAAGGTTGAATTCATTGATTGCACTCGTATGCAAAAATTGGACGTTGGAATTAGCCCTATAGGAACAAATTAACTATCTCTGATTTTTATTGTGTAAATCAAAATTTGAACCAGTTGGCTTGGAATCTGCTCGACTCTTTGATGGGAATGCTCCGGTGACACTAGCAGTGGTAGAGGCAGCCAGACAGAATTTTATCAGTTAACTCTAAATGTATGCAGGAAATTTAAAACCTCCTATCAGAAAAATGAAGTGATATAACCACTATGAAGAGATATTAAGAAATAATCAGGACATCATTTTATGTTTATTTTACTGTAAAAAAAAGTGGAAATTCACGCAAATGGGGAGGGAAGGAGATATCATCAGAGCTCCTTATTTATCAGTTTGTTTTCACAAAGCTTTTCCTTATGTTTCCAATCTCAAAGGCATCTACTACACAGAAACAAGAAAAGCTGTAGGCTATCTTTTAATGTTCTCAGACAAATACATAAACATAGAATTAGTTGCAAATGCTATTTTTGTTGTTGAATGTAGAATTTTCTCTAGAGTCATATATCCTAAATGCTTGTTATGGATGTTATATAATAATACTGTTATTGTTGTATTGATAAAGTATACATGTGTATTATTATTACATTACAGCCTATTCAGTTCAATTGAATGCACATTGGTTTATTTAGGTTGTAAGCATTTGGAAAGCATTCATTTTCATCCAAGATGCTAAAGAGTTTGACAGACATTTTCTTTGGATTATTTTGATAATCTGAATTTAAAAAAATATATAAAAAAACTGCAATTTGTCCACCTAGCCAATGTGTTTATGTGAAAAAACATTTATGCTTCTCTGTGAGTCAGACATTGAAGATTACCAAGATAGTCAGTAAGAACCCTTTCGTGAGTAGGAAGGGTATGAGGAAACACAGAGTTTTTTTATGTTGTTTTGGAGCAAACAGTGGAAGCTCTCCAAATCCTCAAAAACTCAAACAGGTCAGACACCAATCTGATGGCCCCCATATAAATTAATTTTCAGCTGACAGCTATCTCCCCTTTCCACATACAGGAACATTCAACTCGATTGAGTGGTCCTGTGTTCTGTATGAGAGAATCACCACTAGACTCCTGCGGCAAGAGCTCTCATGGAGAATAAAGGGATGGGCCATTGTTAATCCAAAAGGCGCAATGTTTTTCCCACATGTTTGAATTTTAGCCAATACAATCCCAAGAAGATCCATGGATTTGCCCAACTTTAATCTAATTAGGCTAATGTGCATGGAGACTGTTAGTAAAACATCATCATTATAATAAGTTCACAGCATTCAGTTGTAAAGATAAATGTTTTCCTTCACTGAACACAACCAGAGATATGGGCTATTACATAAAGTATATAAAAAAGTTGTGTAACTTTTCATCATTCAATAAATAGGATTTATTTCAAGCACCACTCCAGCGGTCTTTTATTACACGGCTAGAATGATGCTTTAAATGTAATTCACCAAACCCGGACTAATGCACTAGCAGGATGCGGCAGACCTCCATTAATAAAGGCTGGAGCAGCACCGGTGCAACCCACTGATGAAGACAGACAGTAACCCAACAAAAGAGGGGCTGGCTGCCTAGTGGAAAAAATGCACAAAGATAAGGCTCAGTCACACAGATATGTGTGGTGCAAGGTGTCTGAACAGCCTATTGATCACGCCTCAGGCTGGCTGCTCAGCACTATATACATGCAACACACAGAAAAAACCAAGCCAACATAAAGAGGCCTAGCTGCATCCTGCAAAAATAATAAAAAGTGCAAAAAGATAAAAAGATTGGGGCACTAGTTACTAGTATTTGCAAAAGCAGATAACCTCGCAACCCAAAACGTCAAGGGTCCCCAGATTTTGCACCTTTGCTTACCCAGTCTTTATTAATGGAGATCTGCTGCATCCTGCTAGTGAGGGTTTGGTGAGTCTACCTTTCATATGTGTGTTTGTTTTTTTAAATGCAATTCCCCTGCATCCTGTCTTATACTCACTTGCCGCCGCCTTCATATTTTTCCAGGGTCACACCTGTCGGTCTTCAGCAAAAAGTGACCTGACGGCCACTCCAGTGTTTCATGGAGGTCACCTTTCAATGCATTTCTATGAGAGCCTCATTCTGGCTCTCATAGACTTGCACTGAGCTCTTGTGACGTAACTTCAGACTTAAGGCCATTTAGAAGTTATTGGCACAAGATGGGACCGGAGTGGCGTCAGTAAAAGGTGAAACCTCCAGAAGGTGAGCATAAGAACGGGGGCAGGGTCCTACATTTTATGTGCCACTCCAGAGCTGAAACCCCCCCAATGGAGTGGTGCTTTAAGTGGTGTATTTGTCTCGACTAGTTTTTAAGGCATTGAATAGATGTCCTAATCTAAACGGTGGTTGTCGTCCATTGACAGAAACTAGGAAATAATTTTATTTATCTATTTGCTTAGAAAAATACCCCACTGGGGTTTTCAGTTCAGTGTAATATAATTAAGGTTAGATTCATTCTCAAAATGTCATCTACTGTTTTAGGAAAAAAAACCCTTCCAGTTCTTCCTTTTACCTCCACGTACAATAGGGGAAGAAATTTACTCGAGAATTACACTCATTTACATATGCTATATCTGTAAATGTTATTATGACAATATATTTATAACTCTTGCAAAGAATCATCTGCTTTACATAAAGTACAGAAGTTTTGTCAGGTATTATCAGTTGTGCTTCCTCTATTACATACATCATCAAATATGTAAGAATGAAATGGAAAGTAAAACCAAGAGATGAATGAGGAACCCTGTAACGATTTCCCATGACAGCTGCACACATGAGGGCTATAGGAAAATGATGGGGGTTTTCTTAGATGACAATTTACAGTTGAAGATAAGATGAGTAGGATGGATTTTTGAACAGTTTCTTGATCTTACACCAGATCAGGTTTTGCATAATACGTCATTTATAGTGAAGTTATTGAAATTTGCATTATAGGACCATGACTGGATGTAAAAAGAAGCCGCATTACAAAAATGTAAGACCATGCTTTTTTAGACATTGTTGGCTAGATTTTGGTAACAAAAGCAAAAATATTATACAGATTATTTTCATTTCACGTTGAAGAAGAGAGCATTGTTTTTTTTATAATGTATTTTATAATGTGCGCTGTTCTTTATTTTGAATGGTGGAACAATCTCTCTGTGACCTATCAAAGTACTTTTCCCCCCAAAAAAGTCCCAATCCTAATGTTAGTAAATAAGAGTTTTGCTGCAGACTACAGCGCAAGAGATGGTGGTTTGACCCTTTAATGTAATGCAGATGAACTAAACACTACATTATTGTTTTTTATTTACATTTAGGCATGAGCGGAACAGTTGAAGTTCAGGTTTGGCGGGTTTGGACAAACTTTAATCCAAAGTTTGGATTGGATGCCAGAACTTGACCCCAAACCCCATGTAAGTCAATGGGAAATATAACTTTGGTGATGTAAACTGGCTGTAAAATAGTTGTAGCAATGGTTTGGGGGTTGCAAAAGGAAGCTAAATGGGGTAAGAGCAGGACAATTACCCTGTACACAAATGTGGATATGAAAATGACTTTAACAGAGAATAAAAAAAAATATAATCTTTAACCAGGAGGTGGAGGTCCAAGTCGAGGAGTAGAGCATTGTCTTGCAATTGTAGTTTACTATAGTTGATAATAAAGAAATAAATAAATGTAAAAAACAATGTGGGGTCTCCCTTATTTTTAATACCTAGCTGAGGGAAAGCAGACAGCTGTGAGCTGGTCTTATTGTGCTTGGAAGAGCCCAATAACCATAGACCCCCAAAAAAAATTACGTGGGGTCCCCCCTATTTTTAATAACCAGCTGAGGCAAAACAGACAGCTGGATGGCTGATATTAATAGACTGGGAAGTTCCATGGATATTAGCCCCTTTCCAGCCTATTAAGACCAGCCCTCAGCTGCCCCAGAAATGGCACATCTGTTGGATGCACCAATTGTGGTGCTTAGCCTTGGCTCTTCCCTATTGCCCTGGTGCGGTGGCAGTCAGGGTAATGGGATTGTGGGGTTGATGTCAGCTGTGTAATGCCAGCTGGCATCAAACCCAGGGATTGATAATGGAGAGGCATCTATCAGACCCCCCCACTACTAACCCAGTAAGTAAAAAGAGAAAAAAAACACACAGAAAAATTGTCTATTTAATTTTTTTTTTTACACTGTCAGAATGGGTCGCATTGCTTGGCATGGCTGTGATGAGGCCGTAAATGCCCTGCAGCCTCTCAACAAGCTTTATTAGTGGGCCGAACCCGAACTGTAACATGGATCTACAGTAAGAAATCCATGTTCGGGCTCGCTCATCCCTTGTCACAATTCAAAATATACTGAATGATGTTTCAGATGTTGACTTGGACCTTCATCAGAAATTCTAAATAAACAAAATTAGAGTAAATAGAGAAGTAATCAAGATACTTAAATAAGAGTTGTCTCACCTCAACAAGGTCTTATTAGTATATATGGATGTTATGGAGTGAAAGCTCTGCATAGAAACCCCTTCTGTGAGAGAGATGGTGGAACTAACAACATACAGAAACTGTAACTGTGGCTGCCCCAGTATAACCGTATATTACACTTATTTGAAAGGTTTGTTGCCGAAACATGAGTTATGGCTGGTGCCATTCCAGCAGGAGAGTACTGTTTGATGGGTTTGTGCCTTGTTACATTTATCATTCTATAAGCTATATATGCATCATACTTTTATTACACTGCCCTCATTACACACCTTTGTATTATCATATGCATTACATGTGATGTCCTCTCCTGATTTTTAGTTTTGATGCATATCTTATATATACAGTATATAGGCTTATGACTAGAGTTGAGCGACTTTTGGTTTTTTAGGGTAGAGTTTCGTTTCGTGAAACCCGACTTTTCCAAAAGTCGGGTCGAGCAAGATCGGCCGATTATAGGGAAAAGTCGGGGTCGTCCCGAAACACGAAACCCAATGTAAGTCAATGGGGAATAAAAGTCGGCAGTGACAGGAGGACAGGAAACACACCTACAGTGCCCATTTGAATGCCAAAAGCATCAATTCTTCTTACTTATGCTTGTCAACCTTAATTAACTTCATAATACAAGTTACGCACTGAAAAATGGGGGTTATTTGGCTAAAGTTGTGGGGGGGTAGGGCTGGCTCCAGGTTTTCATGTGCCCTGGGCCAAAGAGCGCCCCTTTAACACATACCACAACTCATCATGCTCCGATACGGCAGAGAAATAGCGGTATAGTACAATGAAAAATACTTCACTTTTTACATCTCATGACGAGGCCCATCTATTTCTCCATACAGAATCATTGGTCCCATATAATGTTTGAAACAGTATATGATGAGCTCCACATAATGCTACAGTATATGTTGGTCCCCATGGATGAAGCTCCACTGTCTTATGGGCCCAAATAATGCTCCAAACATAATGGGCCCCATTTCTAATGCTCTAGTGTATAATGGGCCCTGTAAATGCTGCTCCAGTGTCTGATGTCCACCTTTGGAATGTTCCAGTGTATGGTGGGCCCCATCTATCATTCTCCAGAGTATAGTGCTCCCCAAAAATTGCTGTCCCAACATTGAAAACAATCAAATAAGTCTCCTCACTAGGGAATCCCTGTACTAGTCTGGACTCCTCCTCGTCCCCATCTTCCATCTCACTGCACAGTATTTCAACCTTGCAAGTGCTGTGATCCTGAGCAAGCAGGGGGGGCCCACTCGTTGGCGACGGCACTGGCACAGGGCCCCTGATAGTACGGTGGTGTGTCTGATGGCGGGTGGGCCGAACCTGCACTTTCATCTGCAGCTTCCTCTATGTCACCGTGTAAGATGGAACTGTATATGGGAAGGGTAACCTTAGTTTCATCCTGGTCAGATTCAGGCCGTGTAGCGTGCGAGGGGAATGTAGTGGTCTGGGTCAATGTACCAGCAGATTCATCGAGCAGTGGCTGGGCATCAGTGCACTTGTGTCGCCCCCAGGAGTACGGTCGCCACAGTGGCATTACCTTCCTCCTAGGGAGTGTGATGTCATGCTTGGGAGCAACGAAGGATCTCTCAAGCAGGTTAACTGATTGGGCGGCATTATTCCCACGAGTCATGACCCTCCAAACAGCGTTCATGAAGGCAAAGTGTTTGTTTTACGTGGGCAGTATGGTTGCAAAGCTGAACCTTAAAGGAATGTCCAGAAGGGCACCACCAGGAGTGGAGCCTACGGTTAAATTCGACTCCACCTGGGAAACCTCAACCATGCCAGCTACAGAAAAGATGCACACATTGCAAGCTTAATTCCGTTAACGAACGAGACTCCGTCATGCCCCGCGGTCCGAGTCCGGCTTACTAGAGGGACACGTGAGGCTCTGGCACATGAGATTGGCCAATAACTGGTGTGTCATGCCCTTACATGTCCGTGGCTGCATGTGCGCTACACTGAAAAGGCCAGCGTTTGTCGCTTACAGGTGCAGATAACCCGCTGAACAACGTTAGTGATGGGGATCACTGATTACAATTATTACCCGCGAACGATGATTTCCCAGTAAGGGCAGGTCAACCGCAGTTCCGGAATTAGGCCTAACCGTCATTCCTGAAAAAATGAAAAACTTACGTGTGCAAACCACAGGTGCTGTAGCTTGCTTAACAACTCGCCAGCCGTTCTCACGCCCAGTATGGATTACACGTGATTGCACAAAGGTGAGAAAGGGTACCGTATCCCCGGATAACATGTATGGATAGCGTACACATTCAAAATATATGTCAATACATCAGGAGGCAGGCTCAGACGGTGTTAGGCCCAGTATGGCTTGCACGTGATTGCACAAAGGTGAGAAAGGGTACCGTATCCCCGGATAACATGTATGGATAGCGTACACATTCAAAATATATGTCTATACATCAGGAGGCAGGCTCAGACGGTGTTAGGCCCAGTATGGATTACACATGATTGCACAAAGGTGAGAAAGGGTACCGTATCCCCGGATAACATGTATGGATAGCGTACACATTCAAAATATATGTCTATACATCAGGAGGCAGGCTCAAACGGTGTCAGGCACAGTATGGATTTGACGGCCCAGACTACACAGTGGAGGAGCAGGGAGAGGTAAAGATTGCAAATGCTGGGGCCCTGCCCAAGCAAGGGGGGCCCACTCATTGGCGTCGGTACTGGCACTGGGCCCCTCATAGTACGGCGGTGTGTCTGACGGCGGGTGTGCACCACCACCGTCAGACACTTGATTGCACTATGAGGGACCCTGTGCCAGTGCCCGCGCCTAAGAGTCGGCCTACCCACCTGTCCAGGGCAACGGCACTCGCACGGTGTCGTGCGCTAGGTGGTGACCCCAGCCATGGGGGGGGAGGCAGCACAGTTATGGAGTTTTAGAAAGTGGCATATGTTGATGTTGGACATTCAGCTGATGCAAAAGGCGAAATAGGTCAAGTCCCAGGAAGAGGTGGACCAAAGCAAGCCATTTTTCTGTCACCCTATGTGTCATCAGGGGAAGGTGGGACAAAATCCTTGGAAACCCATGCATGGTTCATTTTAATGAAGGTTAGATCATCCACATTTTGGATTGACAGATGTGTCCTTTTTTCTGTCAGGATTGATCCAGCTGCACTGAAGACTCTTTCCGATAGCACACTTGCAGCTGGGCAAGCGAGCTCCTGTAAGGCATATTGTGCCAATTCAGGCCAGGTGTCCAGTTTAGCGGCCCAATAGTCAAAGGGGAATGACCTGTGTGGGAGAACATCGATATGGGAGGAAAAGTAGTTTGTAACCATAGTTGACAACTGCTGTCTCCTGTCACTTTCCATCGATGCAGTATTACCAGTTGTGTGAGCGGTACTTGAAAAATCAGTCCACAACATTGTCATGAAACCCCTGTCTCCAACACCACTTCTGCTGTGTGCACCATGAACACCTCTGCCAAGCTGCCCCCGGCCCGTACGGCTCGTGTGAGAACCATCACCGCTGCTGTGTGCTGGGAATGCCTCAAGCAACCGATTTACCAGAGTTGCTTGTTTATTAGCCAATATTAGGTCAAGGTTTTCCTGTGGCATGATGTTTTGTAAGTTGCCTTTATAGCGTGGATCCAGGATGCTGGCCATCCAGTAGTCGTCATCGTTCATCATTTTGGCAATGCGGGGGTCCCTTTTTAGGATCTGCAAGGCATAATCTGACATGTGGGCCAATGTTCCCGGTGTCAATGATGCACTGCGAGTGCTTGTTGGAGGAGCACTTTCTGGCAAATCCACATCCCTCCAGTCACGCACAAACCCTGTACCAGACCTTGCCACGCCAACATTTTCACTTGCCCCACGAGATGCATCCTCCTCCCCTAAGTAATCATCCCCATCATCATCCTCCTCCTCCTCTTCTTCCTCCACCTCGTCCAGGAGAGGTCCCTGAGCAGACAATGGCTGAATGTCATCAAGGATTCCCTCCTCCTCTTCCTCCTCATCAACATTGGCTGCAGACGCCTGCTCCTTAAGGTGCGTCAAAGTTTGCATGAGCAGACGCATAAGTGGGATGCTCATGCTTAGGATGCCGTCGTCTGCGCTTACCAGCCGTGTGCATTCCTCAAAACACTGAAGGACTTTACAGAGGTCTTTCAGCTTCGACCACTGCACGCCTGTCAACTCCATGTCTGCTCTCAAAGTGCCTGGCCGTGTATCCTCCCACAAATGTATTATGGCCTGCCTCTGCTCGCACAGCCGCTCCACCATGTGCAGGGTGGAGTTCCACCTTGTTGCAATGTCGATAATGAGGGCGGTGGTTGGGAAGGTGGAGCAATCGCTGCAGCTTCTGCATACGAACGGAGTGTACAGGCGACTGGCGGATGTGCGCGCACAGTCGTCGCGCCTTCTGGAGCAGGGCTGTTAACTCCGGATAATTTTTGAGGAAGCACTGCACCACCAGGTTCAAGGTGTGCTCCAAGCAAGGTATGTGGCTGAGTTTTGAAAGGGCTATGGCTGCCACAAAATTATGGCCGTTATCACTAACTACCTTGCCTGCCTCAAGATGTACACTGCCCAGCCATGACTCAGTTTGTCGCTTCAAGTACTCAGCCAGCACCTCCGCGGTGTGTCTGTCGCCCAAACACATAATCTGCAACACAGCCTGCTGACGCTTTCCACTACCTGCTCGATAGGGGTACACCTCGTGTGCAACAGTGGCAGCTGCAGATGGAGTGCTCGTACGACTGCGCTCTGTGGACGAGCTTTCGCTTCTGGAGGAGGAGGAGGAGGAGGGTCGAACGCCTACAGCCAACTGTTTCCTATACCGTGGGCTAGGCAGCACTGTCCCACCACCGCTGTCCCCTGTGGACCCTGCATCCACCACATTAACCCAGTGCGCAGTGATGGACACGTAACGGCCCTGGCCATGCCGACTGGACCATGCATCAGTTGTGAGGTGCACCTTTCCACTCACTGACTGCTTGAGTGCATGGACAATGCGGTCTTTTACATGATGGTGGAGGGCTGGGATGGCTTTGCGAGAGAAGAAGTGGCGACTGGGTAGGTCATAGCGTGGTACTGCATAGGCCATGAGTTCGCGGAAAGCTGCGCTTTCCACCAACCGATAGGGCATCATCTCAAACGAGATTAGTTTGGCAATGTGGGCGTTCAAACCCAGTGTACGCGGATGAGAGACTGAGTACTTTCTTAACCTACTCATAGTGTCTGGGAGGGTGAGCTGGACTTGAGAGCTGCATATGGTGGAAGTAGCGGTGGACAGGGTGGACTGAGAGAGGGTTGATGATGATGATGGAGTTGGTGTTCTTTTTGATGGCCTAGATTCAGTATTTCGTTGATATAACAGTGGGATTCCCTGACTGCTGTGGCCTTGCAACGACACCTCAACATTTGCTGCTGTGCTAACCGGTGGGCTTACAGTGGGGGAAACAATGTAGCGTTGCTGACTACCTTCTTTGTGATCAGTTGCACATGTGGCACTTGAGGTTTGGTGTTGTGTCCACGCTTGCAAGTGCATGGTGGTTAAATGTCTAAGCATGCAACTGGTATTCAAATTTTTCAGATTTTTCCCTCGGCTAAAGGTCTTTGCGCACTTCTTACAGATAACCTTGGCCTGATCATGAGGATTTTGTTCAAAAAAGTGCCACACTGCACTCTTCCTACTTTGGCAGACATTTTGCGGCCTAGCACGCTGTGATATTTTGACCCTCTGGACAAGCTGTCTAGCAACTCTTTTGATTTTTGGAACCTGTCTTTGGAGTGCTCCGGACCTGCCAGATAACAGCTGTTGCGATGTCGATGTCTGCTGTGGATGCTCCTCATCTGAGCTATTGGAAGCAGCACCCTCTTCCCCCAATGAATGCCAATCTGGGTCAACAACTGGGTCATCCATCACCTCCTCTTCAATGTCATGTGCACCTTCCTCTGTGTCACCGTGTATGGTGGTATAGTGTGCGGGAAAGGGCACCTGAGTCTCATCAGGGTCAGAATCTGGCTCTGTACACTGCGAGGACAATGTAGTGTTCTGAGTGAATGTACCAGCAGAATCATCTATCAGCGGCTGTGCATCAGTGCACTCCATGTCAGATTCATCTTGGCATGGGTAATTCACCATTTCACTTGATAATCCAGGCATGGTATGTGAAAACAGCTCCATGGAGTAATCAGTAGTATGGCTTGCATCATCCTTCAATCTTGGTTGGGGTGAAGGACACAAGGAAAGGTGTGGTTCATGAACATGAGCCTCCAATGACGACTCAGTGCTTTTACTTTTTACAACTTCAGAAGAGGAGGCGATAGAGCTGGAGGCTGAGTCAGCAATGTAAGACAAAACTTTTTCCTGATGCTCTGGCTTTAAAAGCAGTTTGCCAACTCCTAGAAAACTAAGCCTTCGAAGCCTTATGGAGCCAGACGATGATGCAGGCTCAACACATCCTGCATTCGGTCCTATTTTGCTCTTGCCACTACCATCAGATCCACCACCAACACCATCATTATCAGCTGCCAACCCCCGCCCAATTCCACGGCCTCTTCCACCAGCCTTCCGCATTTTTTGTAGAAATGTAGACAAAATCTAACAAACTATATAGTAATGTAAAGCAAGGTACAAGGTGTCTATAGGACAGGGGAGATTTTGAATTTCTGCACACACTTGTGGACACTGGACACTTATGGATTGTGTGAGGCCCACTGAATATCAGAGCGCTATGTCACAGGCTCGATGGCACAGGTGTGAAAAAAGTGACTACAGGATAAGGGAGATTTTGAATTTCTGCACACACTAGTGGACACTGGACACTTTTGGATTGTGTGAGGCCCACTGAATATCAGAGCGCTATGTCACAGGCTCGATGGCACAGGTGTGAAAAAAGTGACTACAGGATAAGGGAGATTTTGAATTTCTGCACACACTAGTGGACACTGGACACTTTTGGATTGTGTGAGGCCCACTGAATATCAGAGCGCTATGTCACAGGCTCGATGGCACAGGTGTGAAAAAAGTGACTACAGGATAAGGAAGATTTTGAAATTCTGCACACACTAGTGGACACTGGACACTTTTGGATTGTGAGGCCCACTGAATATCAGAGCGCTATGTCACAGGCTCGATGGCACAGGTGTGAAAAAAGTGACTACAGGATAAGGGAGATTTTGAATTTCTGCACACACTAGTGGACACTGGATACTTTTGGATTGTGTGAGGCCCACTGAATATCAGAGCGCTATGTCACAGGCTCGATGGCACAGGTGTGAAAAAAGTGACTACAGGATAAGGGAGATTTTGAATTTCTGCACACACTAGTGGACACTGGACACTTTTGGATTGTGTGAGGCCCACTGAATATCAGAGCGCTATGTCACAGGCTCGATGGCACAGGTGTGAAAAAAGTGACTACAGGATAAGGGAGATTTTGAATTTCTGCACACACTAGTGGACACTGGACACTTTTGGATTGTGTGAGGCCCACTGAATATCAGAGCGCTATGTCACAGGCTCGATGGCACAGGTGTGAAAAAAGTGACTACAGGATCACAGAGATTTTGAATTTCTGCACACACTTGTGGACACTGGACACTTATGGATTGTGTGAGGCCCACTGAATATCACAGAGCTATGTCACAGGCTCGATGGCACAGGTGTGAAAAAAGTGACTACAGGATAAGGGAGATTTTGAATTTCTGCACACACTAGTGGACACTGGACACTTTTGGATTGTGTGAGGCCCACTGAATATCAGAGCGCTATGTCACAGGCAGAAATTGGCTAGTGTATCACAAACTACAAGGTGTATGTAGAATTGGGCAGAATAGGAATCTCCCTAGAGTGTAGGTCTGTAAGAACGGAACAAGTCCTCCACTTATCCTTCCACAGTGACACACAGCTTCACTGTGGCCGTGATAACAGCCGTTACACGGTACTGAGAGGAGCGTGCACGTACACGGCTGTCCGGTGTACGTAAAATTGTCAAGCTCCGTGTTTTTTAAGTATACGGACTGACACACACTGTCTCTTCTATGGTTTTGAATGTGATCAAACAGCAAATATATTTAACTGTTTGAAAGCTAGACAAAACTAGTAGGTGCAGGTCTGTAAGAACGGAACATGTCCTCGACTTATTCTCACAGAGTGACACACAGATAGCTTCACTGTGGCTGTGATAACAGCCGTTACACAGTACTGTGTGAGGAGCGTTCACCGCTGTATGGTGTGAAAAAATGCACGCTCAGTACCTCTGCAGGACAAAAAAAAAAATTAGGATTGCTTTTAAAAAAGCAGTTTGCAGAGCAGTGGGTAAACAGCAATGCAGCTATCAGGAAGCCTTAGAAGGCAGCCTAACAACCAACACCGCTGATCCATCACAATATAGCCTCCCCTTGCACTGCACACACAGTGACTGGTGTGTTGTACAGGCAAAATCGCTAGCAGCAGAAGCAGTTTTTTTTCTTCTTCCCTGCATAACGCTCTCCCTACAGAATCAGCAGCAGCAACCTCTCCCTATGCTAAGATCGGCAGAAGTAAGATGGCGGTCGGCGTGCACGCCCTTTTATAACCCCTGTGACGCCCACCAAAGCAAGCCAATCACTTGCATGCCCTTCTGAAAGATGGTGGTGACCCCTGCCTATGTCATCACGTTGCCCACAGTATCCGTGGATCCTGATTGGCTGAAAAAGAGCGCAAAACAAACATTTGAAACGCGACTTTGGCGCGCAAGTCGCCGACCTCGTGGCCGACCTCATCCTAGGGTCGGGTTTCGTTTCATGAAACCCGACTTTGCCAAAAGTCGGCGACTTTTGAAATTTTTCGACCCGTTTCGCTCAACTCTACTTATGACCATTATTCTTCCTTCTTAGTTTTGACATTCGTTATTGGTTTAGCCCCCTTAAATCCTTCTACTTGGTCGCTTATATACATTTTTAGTCACTTGTCCCAACTTTTCACTCTATTTACAGCATATACGCATCTCCTCACTGAATATTATGGGGTTATGTTTGTGAGTAGGTACACATCAAAGTTATTTGAAAAGCAAATGTAATACTCCATTTTTCCTCTAGTGGCCGCTACAGGGAAAATTAGCAGCTGATAGTGAAACCAGCTGTTTGCTGTGGGTCTCAGAGCTCTCCAGCTATCATAATAATAAGTGTGTCTGTGAAAAGACAATCGCTCCAACACATAATTGCCAGTGTTATAGTGGAGGTGTGAAATATGAACAGAATGATAGTCAATACTGTAAAACAGCAAATATAACATTGGTGACAATAACTATAGAGGTGGTCATATTCTGGCTGGCTCCATGTAATGAGAGAAAAGAAGATAAACAGAAAAAAAAACTTGAACTGATTTTATCTGCCTCGCACTATCAATGTCTTTATGTCTAGAAGTAACAGAGGGTACATTTGATGGTATTACATGCGATTCCGAGAACTCCTTGTAATCATAAAAGCATTCTACTAAACATTAAGTTGAAGACAGTGTGTCCTTTCTAGGACGTTATTACACTCATTGGAATAATCTGCTTATATGAATATTTAAATCATGTCCCGTATGATTTCTTTCCAAAATAAATCTTTTGAATTATATATTAGAGGCAGTCTAAGGTTTTTTTTTTTTATTCCTACGTTGCTGTTGCAATTCAATTAAGGTCTGACAAAAGCAAGGACAAATAAAAGCAAATGTAAAGGAAGTTTGCTCTCCAGAAGCAAATAATCAGCGTGGCTGTCTCTATTATGAAAAATGGTTCACATGAAGAACAGCTGAGTAGTCCAAACATGTTTCCCTGGAAACATATCTCTTGTCGTACCTAAATTATGTTTCATGGGAGAATCTACGTGTAAAACCCTGAGCTGGGTCTTTAATAAACACCTTCCATCTGTAATTGATATGAGACAAACACTTTTATGTATTAGGTACTGATTTCAGTTGGAAAATAGCAATGTAGAGAGAAATGAGAGGAGAACACGATGTTCTCGTTATTTGCTTAGGAGGAAACATTGTTCTGTACAGTCGCCCTACTCTGTGTAATTGTAGGCTAATTCAGTAATTGTTTCTTTTATAAATGCACCCTTCACAATGATAATGAAACACCACCCAATCTGATTCAAGGAAATTTATAGAAAACACATGCGAACTATTAGAAATGTTTTAGGTTCAGTGGTAAGGCTGGGGATATTTATGAGTTAATTAATTATTGAGAAGCAGTGATGATCTACAAATAGGAACAGGAATTTATACTGTTTGGGAGCGTATTCCGATTTCTTGTGCACTCTTCCTTAAAGGGAACCTGTCCCCATGAAACTGGAGTCAAATCTGTAGGCACCGTGTTATACAGCAGATCGATATACAGTTTTGTGTGAAAAGATTCAGTATTACCTGTGGTTTTCATCATATAAACCTCTGCTATTTCTAGGACTTTCAGTCCCGTGGGTGGTCCAAATAGTGACTGAGAGCCATCTCTGTGTGCACACTTATACCAACAAAGCTTTGAAACACTGATAGAACCGATGGAAAATCTCAGAAAGAGCAGAAGTTTACATGATAAAACACAGGTTATTCTGAATCTTTTCTCACAAAACTAGTTATCAATCCACTCAGTTCTCCCTGTTCTATAACCAGGGCTGTGACGTCGGTAAGCCAAACCTCCGACTCCTACTCTGACTCCTCAATTTCCTTGACACCGACACTGACTCCAACTCCAACTCCATGACTCCGACTCCCTCATACATGGCTCATGTTTAAGTTTAAGTGATAAATTTCCTGTAGTAAAATGGTAACATCAGGCTTTTAATCATTACTATGGTACAATAATAAAGCTATTTAGATAGAACCTAAAATATATTTATTGAAATACAGCTTTAGAACAAAAAAGCTTTTCCATATTTACAATTTATAATACACAATGCAGTAAGTGAAAAAGCAGTTTTCAGCAAAAATTTACTGAGTAACATTTGTTCAGTCTATGAATTTGTTCTGAGAAATAATATCGCCTCCATCAGATCCTCCTTCATAGATGGCCTCAAATCTGACCTAATTATTTTAAGGCTAGAGAAGATTAGAGAACAACCTCTCTACATTAACTTGGGTTGGTGGCAAGGTCAGTAACTACATGGGCAACATCTCTAACAATTTCAGGGTATAAAGGAATTGCCTCGTGCACAGTCAGTTTTGATGAACAATTAAACTCTTCTACTTATTTGAAAGCAAGTGAAAAATGTTGGTGAAATATGGTCAATCTGTTTTCTATGGGAGTGGAATGTTTTTCCCTGCAGCAACGCCTTGCCTGCTCCATGTCGTCCAAATACTTTTGAAAATCAAACTCCTCATCTGATGAGGATGAAGAAACAGCAGCAGCAGCACTGGCAGGACCCGAGTCCTCTTGCTCTTGGCCGTCCTGTAGCCCACTCATCCTAACTGCTACCTCAATCAGAGCTTCTTTTCCTGTAGTAAGCTGTTGATCATCCAGCAATGTACGATGACTTAGGTCCACATAAACAGCTGCCAGAAGAATTTTATTTTCTAATAGCTGTGTCTCTCTCCGTTTTAATTGAAGCAGCATTGCCATCTGCGATTAAACCTCCTCTTTGGGACAGGCAAAACAACAAGTTTTTCCACTTCTTTATAAAAATGCCAGGAGTTAAATCCTCAGCTTGTAACTTTTTAGTCACCGTAAATGGGTGATGAAGCTATTCCTTCAATTCAGCCACCTGTGTCCATTGACCTTCATGTAGTGTTACCTGAGGGTTGGCCATATCTAGAAGGAAGGGTTTCAGCTCAAACAATCGCTCAATCATTAAATAGTTGCTGCCCCACCGAGTGGCTTGAACAACAATGAACCCTTTTCCAGCACGTCTCTTCAAGATGGAATCAATTTTCGGGGTTCTGGCAGCAATAGCCAATTTTCTAACTTTGCTAATCAGAGTTCCAGCATGTCCCTCTTGCAGACTATCTCTTATTGCCAGCTGCAGCATGTGCACAACACAGCACATGTGATGAACAGGATAGAAGTGTGAAGCAGCTTCAACAAGTAAACTGTAAAGAATCATTTTGCTGTTCTTCTGTAGTAATATCTGTTTGTTCCTCTGTTATGGGAACAGGATTGTGGCCTTCCATCTCTAACATACTTAATATGAAATGTTCTTCTAGATGCTGTTCACCTTCATTATTCTCATTCATCAGTTTTATTGTACTTATCATGTTTGAAGCATAATCGGTTACAATAGCCACAACCTGTTCTTTTGTGAGTTCATAATCTAGCAGAACTTTTTCCTCTAAGGCCTGGAGAAACTTGCTGCTGTGATGAGCTTTAGTATCTTTTACTGCCAGTGTCTTAGTAACAATTTTTTTGCTGTCACAAACATATCAAACGTTGATAGCAAAATAGTTCACTCTGAGACATGTGCAGACATCCATTTTAAGAAACACAAAGCATCTCTTGAGAGTCTTTTTAAGATCTTCCTTTTGGTTAAGGGCTTCTTGAATCACTAATTTTCTAATACTTTCTCTTTCCAGAGAAACACCAAGTTTGCCGGCCATTCCTCCATTAAGAACTGAAAAAACTGGTCGTGCAAATAATGATAATTGTACACTGTCCTTCACAACACACGCTGAGCTGTCTATTAACCCATCTGCTGTCATTGTTACAGTAACTTTGTCACTTACAAAATATTTTGTAACTGATGATTGAGATGCTCTTTCCTCGGGAAGTGCTAGGCTATGGTTTCTTGGTGCTGCTGTGATCTTTTTCAATTACAGCTTTATAAACTTCTGGGTGGCAGCATTGTAAATGTCTTTTTAGATTGGAAGCTCTTGAAGGAACATTTTTATCACTGCCTGAGTAAGCAGTGATTTTGGCATCATAGCATTTGTTTTCATCTGGGTCACTTATACACTGACACACAAAATGTTTTTTTAGCTTGAGTCACTGTGAAATGCTCAAACATGGCTGACTTCATAAGATGCTTCTTAGTCATTTTGTAATTATGTAAATTTGCTCTAAAAATAATTTTGTCCTGTAAAAAAATAAGGTATATTGAAATTCTGGCAAGAATAGGGAATCATGCACTGTATAAGTTAGGATAGAAATAAAACAATCTTTGCATAATTCAATAGGACAGATGACAAGTATAAAGTTTGTAAACTATGTTGTTAGATAGCTTTACTCTGAACTTTCAATGTCAGGCTTGTCTCAGGGTACAGCTCACTAAATGCTTCACATCATATTTCTTCACAGTCTTTGAAGAGGGGAGGAGGAAGGGAGCATGTTTGTGCTGAATCATATTCCAGAACACACACTCAAACATATATGTCCTCATCGATCCTGTTACTGTATTTACGAATTTGAGATGTTAGAAAACAGTTTTTCCCCTTGTATTCTATGTATAGTGTATATAAGTCATCAGAGAAGCTAATTTCTCCAAACAGGAGCTAAAAGGAAAAAAAAGCTAAAACATCAAGCAAACAGAGACAACATATAATGGACTATTGATTTATGCACAGTTTATTTAAAGTTTAGATATGCCTTAAGAAGTACTTACTTTAGTCCTGCTTTCCTGTTCACTCCAGAAGTTCGGAGATTAATGCAGGCATTCCTTCCCTGTGTGTTTGCTATTTTTTCCCCTTATCTCTAAAGGAGGACCTTCTCTACTTATGAACATAAACTGCAGCACAGATTCATCTCGGCTTAAAGTCTAGACCTTAGATCAGGAATAGGGCAAACATTTATAGGACATTTCATAACTTTCCCAAATTCTTATGAAAAAATATTCCACACAAACTGCATTGAACTACTGTACCCAATTTATTATATATTTTAGAAGTCGGAGTCAGTCCATTTTATACTGACTCCACCAAAATGGGCTCTGACTCCGACTCCACAGCCCTGTCTATAACATCCATCTAGGAGATGTTTCATCTTTGTGCTATCATTTTTACTAACCTTCTCAAAAGAGCTGTAACTATTTTTATTGTCCATAAACCTAGACTAATGATGGCATTCGTTCTATATGAAGTTGTTGATTTGATTGCCACCGTTTACTTTATCTGAAAAGCGAGAAAAATCCAAGTGTGGTGAAATTGTGAAAAATAACGCAATTCCTACATTGATTTTTAGGTTTTGATTTTAAAACTTTCATTGTTTGAAATACAACATGATTTTTCAGATCAATACAATTATTGCATTAGTTAACATATATAGATTTTTGTAGTGGTTAAAAAAAAAACTTCGTAATATAGCTTAATTTGTTTTGTATTGATATGTTCTGAAATGTTTTTAAAACGTTTATATTTCTCCATTAATGGAGCTGTATGCAAACTTTATTTTTTTCTGTATGACAAGCTGACATTTTGGCGTACATACATTTTGATTGCTTTTTATTGCACTTTTTGTGTGTTTGAGTGGCTACCAAAAAATGTTAATTCTGGCTTTCCATTTTTTTTTTCTCCTTATGATGCTTACCATACAGATTAAATGATTTTATATTTTCATAGACTGAACATGTACGGACCAAATATTATATAAAAAAATATGTTTTTTATTTTAATTTATTTATTTTTGTGTTTAAGGCTTGATTCAAACTTTACATTCCTTACCTCCTTCATGACCTTGGACGTACTCAGTACATCATGCACTGGGTACATCATGGCAATTTTGTGTGCACAGGAGCTGTGCTTGCGCGATTGCTGCCGAGTGTTCAGCTGATATCTCAGTCAGCACTCACTGCCAGGAGCGGCACCCGCACCCCTCCCGGCAGTTTAACCCCTTAAATGCTGGTATCGATTGCAGCATTTACAAGGCAGAGAGAGGGAGGGGGCTCATTGCGAGGGGTCCGATCATTGCCATTGTGACCTGATTCGGGTCACCTGGCTATGACAAGCTCCTTAGACTATGCTCAGAGCGTGGTGTAAGGGACTTTTGTCAGAACAGCACTGACAGTTATAAACCATTGCAAATGCTCCTGCATAGTTTATAACAACAATCAGGCTGCTGAAAGTCAAAGTCCCATAGTAGGACTAAGTAAAAAAGGGAAAAAAAGGAAAAAAAATTGTAAAAATATGTATCTTTAAAAAATCAGAAAATAATAAAAATGTACCGTATTTTCCGCTTTGTAAGACGCACTTTTTTTCCCCCAAAATTGAGGGGAAAAAGGGGGTGCGTCTTACAAAGAGGATATACATTTGCGCTGCCACTGAGGGTACTTGCCGCGGCACTCTGTGCCCTGATGCTGCCGCTGCGCTGTCCGCCACCGCCGCGCTCCTGTCCCCCGGTGGTTTCTTCCGCCCCACCGCCGCCGCGCTCTGTCCCGTTCAGCGTGGGGGGTCTCTGTCGCTCCATGCCTGCTTTCTTCCTGGAAAATGGCCGCCGCGCATGCGCAGACGGACATCTCGGCACTGAAATCTCGGGAGATGAGATTTCAGCGCTGAAATCTCATCTCCCGAGATTTCAGTGCCGAGATGTCCGTCTGCGCATGCGCGGCGGCCATTTTCCAGGAAGAAAGCAGGCATGGAGCGACAGAGACCCCCCCCACGCTGAACGGGACAGAGCGCGGCGGCGGCGGTGGGGCGGAAGAAACCACCGGGGGACAGGAGCGCGGCGGTGGCGGACAGCGCAGCGGCAGCATCAGGGCACAGAGTGCCGCGGCAAGTACCCTCAGAACGGGACAGAGCGCGGCGATGGCGGCAAACACCGGGGGGACAGAGCGCGGTGGTGGCGGTAAGAACCGGGGGAGAGCGCGGCGGTGGTGGCAAGCAGGCACTGGGGGACAGAGTGCGGCGGTGGTGGCAAGCAGGCACCGGGGGACAGAGCGTGGCGGTGGTGGCAAGCATCAGGGGACAGAGGGCGGCGGCAGTAACAGACACCGGCAGCGGCATGCTGCACATCAAAACACCCCCTCATCCCAGCAGCAATGTTCCACTCCGGCCTCCTCCATCACCACCCCTGGAAAGCAATAAGACGCATGGATTATAAGATGCACCACCATTTTATTAAAAATAAAGTTTTTTTCCTATTTTTCTCCTCAAAATTTGGGGTGCGTCTTATAATCCAGAGCGTCTTATAAAGCGAAAAATACGGTATATATTTATTGTACCAATAAATTTGTATTTTTTTTGCAAAAAAATAAACAAAAAAACTAATTGCTTGGTATTGCCACGTCCGAAACGACCTGCTCCATAAAGGTGTCACACTGGTTAACCCCTTGAGTAAACGCAGTAAAAAATAATTAAAAAATGGGGCAAAAATGCTTTTTCATGATATCACCGAACAAAAAGTGAAATAAAACACGACAAAATGCTAATGTAAAAGTAAATGGTATTGCTGAAAGTGTCATCTTGTCCCGCAAAAAAACAAGCTGCAATACAGCATATTCAGTAGAAAAATAAGTTATAGCTCTCAGAATAGAGCGCTGCAAAACATTTTTTTTCTATAAAATCATTTTTATTGTGTAAAAGTGCCATAACAAAAAGAAATATAAATGTGGTATCAATGTAATCGTACTGACCCAAAGAATAAAGCTGCCTTATCAATTTTACCACACATGGAACTACATAAAACCCTCCAAAAAGACAATTTCTGAATTGCTACCTCCCAAAAATTGGATTAGAAAGCGATCAAAAAATGTAACGTGTCCGAAAGTGATACCAATAAAAATGTCAACTCGTCCTTCAAGCAACAATGACTCTATCAGCAGAAATATGGAAAAATTATAGCTCTCAAAATATGGTGATACAGCAATAAAAAGCATTTTTTTTAGTGTGTGGCAGCAGCCAAAGAGAAAAAAACAATATGAATCTGGTATTAATCTGAAGAATAAAGTTGTCTAATCACTTAAACTGCACGAGGAACAGCATAAAAAATAAAACCAATTTTTCACTTGCTGTTGATTTTTTCATTCTGCCTCCCAAAGATCACAGTAAGGGTACCGTTACACTTAGCGATGCACCAGCGATCCCGACAACGATACAACCTGGTAAGGATCGCTGGTGCGTCGCTAAATGGTCGCTAGTAAGCTGTCAAACAGGCAGATTTATCCATCGATGTAGCAACGATCCAGCGATCCGTATAACGACCTCGGTGGTCGTTGGGACCTTGTCACACAGCAGCGATTCTGACGACTCCCGCCTGCGTCCATGATTTCTGAGTTGCTAACGAGGTTGCTCGTCGGTATCAAACACAGCGATGCGCGCTGTCCAGCGGGACACCAGCAGTCAAAAAATGGCTCGGCTCACATTTATCCTGCGCTCTATGTTGTGCACTTACAGTACTTTGGGGTTTCCGTGTAAATCAATAAATGCTATGATGTATAAGTTATATATATATATGTATATGTGTGGCACCCCTAGGGGTATTTGCCACAAAAGAGGGATCACCATAGAGTTACTGACACAAGACACAAACAAGAATGGGAACACTGCATTACCACCTCCGGCCTGAAGGGGGAGCTCCAGAGACTCCCCTATATCAATTCTGACCTGAGGAAAAGTAGTCAGTTATTCCCAGGAGTTCAGATCTGGAGGGTCAGCGTGTGAGGAGCAGTATCATGCTCCTGAAGGACTGACTGACAATTTCAGGGCCAACAGAACACCGGTCTGAGGAAAAAGGGACAGAGAAAGAGGACATTTTAAGAACCGGGTAGCACTAATTACTACCCAGAACAGGCGCAGAGACGGATACCGGGTCCGTGGCTGCATTCATTATATATAAGACAGCAACCGGAAGACGTGAGGTGATACCAGCCTCACTAGGGTCAGACGCAGCAACAGGTGTAGAGTTCAGCGGTACTCCCAGAGGGGGTAAGAAAAGGAAAGGACTCGAGTTGCCCGTTGAATCAAGACCCGAGAGGACAGATTGGGCCGGCAGCCAGTTCACACACAGCAGCAGGGCCACACAGAAACAGTGCAAAATAGGTGGTAAAAGCCCCGGCAGGGCCAGAGTAACCCAAAAGTTCCCATACAGACTCCGGTGATGGGACTTATTGTAACCCTCTATTTGTTGAAGTAAACTGGTTAACCGTTTCCAGTGTCTCAGACTTTCATTTGGACAGTAGCCATCTACCCAAGATCGGGAGCATTACCGCTGAGAGAATCCGCTGCTGAACAAGTAAGTGCCCGTGCTCTTCAAGTCCCCTCATAATACCCCCTTTTGCACTGTGCATCGCCTGAGGCCACAGCACCGGGTCAAGCCACCCGTGACATTCCCCAGAGGTGAAGCAAGGACACCACCGATCCGGTGCTGGGTATTCTATGGTCTCCCGGGCGTCACAAATTGGCGTCACGAACAGGATTCACCGTGCCCACTAACCGGGTATTGTGTGCCGTGATTTGAGCCCAAAATTGTGAAAATTCGGAAGAAAAAGACCTAAAATTGACTTTATTAGAGAAAAATTGCTGTCCCCAATGAGAATCATTGAATCTGACTTTTTCCCATTGACTAACATGGAGTTAAAATGGCCGCCAGCCTCTGAGGTAAGTACCTCATAACTGCCAGGGCGCGAGACTGCTGTTTGAACTGCGCCACAGCCTGAACCCTGATCTGACAGAAAAATTTCAGAATCCGCCATTACAGAGCGAGTGGCGAGCGGGAGCAAAAAGGGGCGTGTCATTGTGGGCAGCACTCAGCTGAGTGCTCTGACGCCAGAGGAAGGGGAAAACGAATCCGGCTGCACAGCAGAACGATTCTACACTATCCCGACGGAAGCAGAGGACCGAAAGGGTCCAGATTAACTAAGGGGGCACAGAATGTCGCGGCACGGGGACACTGAAGCACTCGGCGACGCAACTGCAGCTGAAGGGCAGAATGTAAACAAAGCGCCCGATGGTACAGTGGCGCAAGGAGCAGCGCTCATTATGCCGCTGCTGATGCCATATACCCCGGGCGCCCCGTGGCATCCGAGGTATGAAGGTAAGCCAAATACCCTCAATGATTTTAAGGAACAGATGCTGGCCCATTTCAACATATTCCCCATGCCAGAACAGCAGCATGTTGCTTATCTGATAGCACAGTTAGGAGGCAATGCCAAGCGGGAAGTCACAGCATGGGCAGCTGACCTCAGAGACACTGTTGAACGTATATTTGTTGGATTAAAAGCAGCATTTGAACCCACAGCCGTGTGGTAAAGCTAAAGCACAATTCTTTAATTGCAAACAGAAAGCCAATGAGGGCGTGAGAGACTTTGCCTTAAACCTGCAGGAAGCCCTTAAAGCACTTACACTGGCTGAACCCATTTTTAACACCGGAGCGGATAAGCTGCTAAAAGATCAATTCATTGAAGGACTCTACGCCCCTTCTCACAGGGGTCATGTGAGCATGCTGGCTTTTAAGGACCCTGAATTGACATTTGCCCAGTTAAAAGAGAGTGCTATATGTCTCCAGCTAGCAGAGGCACCTTGGGATCAGGATCTTGCGCACCCCATGGCAGAAGCATCTCAGCAACCGGGTGTACCAGTGACATCAGCTATGTCCGGGGCCAGTGCTAAGTCCCTGGAGCCCAGCACCAATGAGGCTCTTCAACAAAAGCTTGACTCTTTAACTGATGTTGTTGCTTCAATGGCTAAAACCATGCAGGAGATGAGAGGACCCCGGATGGAGTTGGCGAACCGTAGAGAGGATGTTCCATGGATGAGACCCCGGAGATACCCAACGTGGAGAGAACGACCCAGCGACCGCTACCAACCGGATGGACAGCCCATCTGCCGCCGTTGCCAGCAGCCAGGCCACTTTGCACGAGATTGTGATTTAAACAAGGATCCCCTGGGAATGCTGGCCGCTTCACAGGAATGAACTTTCAAGGCCCAACACCTTGGCACGACAAATACATCGGAGGACGTCCCATTATCCCTGTTTTGCTGGACGGAATCCCCCTCAACGCTTTGCTGAACACCGGTTCCCAGATTTCATCTATACCATATATCCTTTATAAGAGGTACTGGGCTGATGCAGATATTGATAAAGGACCCTCTGATGTTGGGCTAGATATATGGGCCAGTAATGGTAAGTTGGTACCGCAACTAGGATTCCGAGAGATGACTGTAAAGATTGGTAAAGTAGAATTGAAGAAACGGGGTATAATTGTTGTTGATGTTGACCGGCGGAACTGTGAACCAACTGTACTGATAGGAATGAATGTGTTAGAAAACTGCTTTTCCGAAGTTATTTCTGTCTTACAGCAAATTGTTGAAACTGCCCAATCCTGCCAGCAGAGAGTTCTCCGGAGGGAAATAAAAGTATTGATGCTAAAGCAACAGGTAGAGGTTACAGGTGGAGAAATTGGCAGTGTGAGGGTAAGTGATCCAACGTCCATTGTAATCCCACCAAAAACAGAAATGCTGGTATGGTGTAGAGCAGCCATTGGTACGAAGGGACGAAATTATCAAGCCTTGGTAGAACCAGTGTACACTGACAGTATGCCCACTATACTCACGGCAAGGGGGGTAACCGAGGTACACCGGGGACGAGTGCCGGTACGGCTCTTGAACTGTGGAGAGGAAGAGGTCACCTTGCCAAGGTATGCTACAGTGGCAAAGCTATATACTGTTGACAACAATGCCATCACGACCATTGGGCCCTTAGAACCAACCTGTCAGGTGGAAGACAACGGCTCAGATGGAGAATTGGAGGATTGGTGCCAACAGCTGCACGTGGGCACAAATTCAACCCCTACCCATCAAAAACAAGGGGTGTATAGGCTAGTGACGGAATATGAACAGGTCTTCAGTAAACACCCATTGGACTTCGGACGGATAGAAGGGGTAGAACACACAATCCCCACTGGTGACCACCCACCAATAAAAGAAAGATATAGGCCCATACCGCCCGTTCACTACCAATGTGCAAAAGATATGCTCAGGGAGATGAAACAGGCCGGGGTAATAAGAGACAGCTGTAGCCCCTGGGCGGCCCCTCTAGTGATTGTTAAAAAGAAAGACGGAACCATGAGAATGTGCGTAGACTACCGGCAGATTAATAACATTACCCATAAAGACACCTACCCCTTGCCTAGGATAGAAGAGTCCTTATCTGCTTTAAGATCTGCTAATTATTTTTCCACCCTAGACTTAACAAGTGGGTATTGGCAAGTCCCTGTGGCTGAGAGAGATAAAGAAAAGACAGCATTCACCACACCATTGGGTCTCTGTGAATTCAATTGTATGCCGTTTGGACTCTGCAACGCACCCGGTACCTTCCAGCGGCTGATGGAATGCTGCCTCGGACACAAGAACTTCGAGACCGTCCTCCTGTACCTGGACGATGTGATCGTCTACTCAAAAACTTACGAACAACACTTACAAGACCTGGCAGAAGTGTTGGAAGCCTTATCCAGATATGGCATGAAGATCAAGCCATCCAAATGTCACCTTCTCAAGCCAAAGGTACAGTACCTGGGACACGTTGTGGGTTCAGAGGGAGTAGCACCGGATCCTGAGAAAGTAACCGCAATAAGGGATTGGCCAAGGCCCACCAGTGTGAAAGAGGTGAGGAAATTCCTGGGACTGGTGGGCTACTATCGCAGATTCATAAGAGGGTTCACGAAGTTAGCAGCACCCCTACAAGACGTCCTGGTAGGGCAGACGAAGAAGCCTTCAAACCGAAATCCTCCTTTCCAGTGGAGTGACGAGAGGGAAGACTCCTTTGAGAAGCTAAAGAAGGCATTAACAGGAGAAGAGGTTCTAGCATACCCAGATTACCATCAACCCTTCATCCTCTACACAGATGCCAGTAATGTGGGACTAGGAGCCGTACTGTCTCAGAAGCAGGGAGGCAAAGAGAAAGTAATCGCCTTTGCAAGTAGGAAGCTCCGGCCTACTGAAAGAAATCCGGAAAATTACAGCTCCTTCAAGTTGGAACTACTGGCAGTAGTCTGGGCTGTGACTGAGCATTTCAAACACTATTTGGCCGCTGCAGAATTTACCATCTATACGGACAACAACCCGTTGACCCACCTGGATACGGCTAAATTAGGTGCGCTATAACAGCGATGGATAGCCCGGTTGTCTAATTACAACTTCGTGATCAAGTATAGAGCAGGCCGCAAGAATGGAAATGTCGATGCCCTATCCCGGATGCCACACTTGAGGGACGTGGAAGAAGAACCGGAAGAGCCTGAAGAGATTGAGCTACCAGCCTTCCATCATCCCAAGGCAACACAGCATCAGTCAAGTATCTACCAGAAACAACAAGAGGTGAATTTTAACCCGTTGGCACACCATAGATGGGCTGACACACAAGATAGCAATCCGGTTGTGAAGTTGGTGAAAGAACTGTTGACTGAGCAAAGTGCATACCCCGAAGAGAAAGCTCCAGAAGAGACGCATCAACTCTGGAAGGAGAGAGGCAAAATGTTCTTGTACCAAGGGAAGCTCTGCAGAAGGTACACTAATCCAAAAACGCATGAATTGGTCTGGCAGATCATCGTGCCTAAACAAGATGTGAAAATGGTCCTAGAGGCTTACCACAATGGTGCCGGTAACTTCGGATGGAAAAAGCTCGAAGTACTCCTAAGAGAAAGATTTTATTGGGTCGGAATGAGAAAATCAATTGAACAATGGTGCAGAAACTGTGGCCCTTGTAACCTTAGAAGAAAAGATCAAAGGAACCAAAGAGCACCACTGCAGCCCATAATCACCAAGCAGCCACTTGAACTTGTTGCCATAGACCACGTGAAGTTGACACCAAGCCGGTCCGGCTGTGTTTATGCCTTGACCATTGTGGACCATTATTCACGCTTCTTGGTAGTAGTACCCGTAAAAGATCTGACAGCAAAAACAGCAGCCAAGGCGTTCCAAACGTACTTTTGTAGACCCCATGGATACCCAGAACAGGTACTCACAGACCAAGGTACAGCCTTTGAATCAGAGATCTTCAGAGAATTTTGTAATATGTATGGTTGCAAAAAGATCCGGACGACGGCCTACCATCCACAAACAAACGGCTTATGCGAAAAGATGAACCATATTGTAATAGATCTACTGAAAACCTTACCAGAATCGGAAAGAAATTAGTGGCCGGAGAAATTGCCTGACTTGGTAGATCTATATAACCATGTCCCGGTAAGCTCCACCAACTGCACCCCAGCTTACCTTATGCGTGCAAGACCCGGCCAACTACCAATCGATCTAGACATGGGAATTCTGAAACCAGACGTAGACGTTCAAGACTCAAATTGGGATACCGTACGGCAAAAGCAGTATCGCCAAGTACAAGAAAGTGTGGAAAGAAGCCTTCAGCAAACTAGAGAAAGACAAGAGCGAACTTTCAACCAGAATGCTCTAGCAACCCCATTAAAACCAGGTGACCAAGTGCTCAAGAGAAATCGTCGTACCAATAAATTGGACAATCAGTGGGAAACCGTTCCCTATACAGTTTTACCAACAAGAGTGAACAACCCAAAAATGTGCCTTATCAGCAAAAACGGAGGACTAACATCAGTACTAGTATCTAGAGACAATCTGATACTATGTCCGGAAACATTGAAAGAGCCAGAAATTATCCAACCGGAACCAGAAGTCATTCAACCCATACAGGTTCAACCTGCTAAGGAAGAGGAAGAAGTGTATCATACCGCATTAGGAGACTTTCCTAAGACATGGCCAACCTACTATGGCTCAGTAATAGTTCCAGTGATGGCCTTTTACCCAACACCAGAACCCGTAGTACCAGAAGCCCCAAGACAAGAAGTTGACCCCATACCACAAGAAGTCCCAAGACAGGAAGAACAGATTCCTGGTCATGGTGATCCCATTCACGGTGGACTTGCCAACCCCATAATTGTGGAATTATCTTTAGCAGAACGGGCAGACACCATATTAGCAGTAGACCGTAGTACGCCATCTGAAGAGACACCGTTATTACGTAGATCACAACGTAGTACTCGGGGTCAATTACCGGAAAGGTATACGGATTACCAAATGTGAATACCATTTACAGTCATTTGTAAAAGTTTGGGCACCCCTATTAATGTTAACCTTTTTTCTTTATAACAATTTTGGTTTTTGCAACAGGTATTTCAGTTTAATATATCTAATAACTGATGGACTCAGTTATATTTCTGGATTCAAATGAGGTTTATTGTACTAACAGAAAATTTGCAGTCTGCATTTAAACAAAATTTGACCGGTGGAAAAGTATGGGCACCCTTATCATTTTCTTGATTTGAACACTCCTAACTACTTTTTACTGACTTCCTGAAGCACTAAATTGGTTTTGTAACCTCATTGAGCTTTGAACTTCATAGCCAGGTGTATCAAATCATGAGAAAATGTATTTAAAGTGGCCACTTGCAAGTAGTTCTCCTATTTGATTCTCCTACGAAGAGTGGCATCATGGGATCCTCAAAACAACTCTCAAATGATCTGAAAACAAAGATTATTCAACATAGCTTTTCAGGGGAAGGATACAAAAAGTTGTCTCAGAGATTTAACCAGTCAGTTTCCACTGTGAGGAACATAGTAAGGAAATGGAAGAACACAGGTACAGTTCTTGTTAAGCCCAGAAGTGGCAGGCCAAGAAAAATATCAGAAAGGCAGAGAAGAAGAATGGTGAGAACAGTCAAGGACAATCCACAGACCACCTCCAAAGACCTGCAGCATCATCTTGCTGCAGATGGTGTCACTGTGCATCGGTCAACAATACAGCGCACTTTGCACAAGGAGAAGCTGTATGGGAGAGTAATGCGAAAGAAGCCGTTTCTGCAAGCACGCCACAAACAGAGTCGCCTGAGGTATGCAAAAGCACATTTGGACAAGCCAGTTAATTTTGGAAGAAGGTCCTGTGAACTGATGAAACAAAGATTGAGTTGTTTGGTCATACAAAAAGGCGTTATGCATGCGCTGTATTGTTGACCGATGCACAGTGACACCATCTGCAGCAAGATGATGCTGCAGGTCTTTGGAGGTGGTCTGTGGATTGTCCTTGACTGTTCTCACCATTCTTCTTCTCTGCCTTTCTGATATTTTTCTTGGCCTGTCACTTCTGGGCTTAACAAGAACTGTACCTGTGTTCTTCCATTTCCTTACTATGTTCCTCACAGTGGAAACTGACAGGTTAAATCTCTGAGACAACTTTTTGTATCCTTCCCCTGAAAAGCTATGTTGAATAATCTTTGTTTTCAGATCATTTGAGAGTTGTTTTGAGGAGCCCATAATGCCACTCTTCATAGGAGAATCAAATAGGAGAACTACTTGCAAGTGGCCACTTTAAATACATTTTCTCATGATTTGATACACCTGGCTATGAAGTTCAAAGCTCAATGAGGTTACAAAACCAATTTAGTGCTTCAGGAAGTCAGTAAAAAGTAGTTAGGAGTGTTCAAATCAAGAAAATGATAAGGGTGCCCATACTTTTCCACCGGTCAAATTTTGTTTAAATGCAGACTGCAAATTTTCTGTTAGTACAATAAACCTCATTTGAATCCAGAAATATAACTGAGTCCATCAGTTATTAGATATATGAAACTGAAATACCTGTTGCAAAAACCAAAATTGTTATAAAGAAAAAAGGTTAACATTAATAGGGGTGCCCAAACTTTTACATATGACTGTATGAGAATTGAATATATGTCATGCCATTTATAGTTGAACAGAAAATCTAGCTTAGCCATTTGTTATCAGTTTGCAACGTTTAAGCCCAGTATCTACGGAGACTCTTCTGTATGAACTTCTTGCATATTCTTGAACTTTCTTTTTGAACTTTATCTTTAGACTCTGTTGGAAAAATGGAACTAAATTCCTGGACACTAATTGCAGTGCCTTTCCTAACAAATAAATAACCCTCAAGGATAGAACTGTATTAATGGATGCTATTTGAAGTGACTTTTTACAGAACTCTATTTTTGATCTTTGAATGGTTTTTGTAACTTTTCATTTTAAGACTCTGTATATATTAGTTGTTATTTCAAATATTTATTGTCCCACAGTCCCGGAGTACTGTTCTTAACTAAGGGGGAATGTGGCACCCCTAGGGGTATTTGCCACAAAAGTGGGATCACCACAGAGTTACTGACACAAGACACAAACAAGAATAGGAACACTGCATTACCACCTCCGGCCTGAAGGGCGAGCTCCAGAGACTCCCCTATATCAATTCTGACCTGAGGAAAAGTAGTCAGTTATTCCCAGGAGTTCAGATCTGGGGGGTCAGCGTGTGAGGAGCAGTATCAGGCTCCTGAAGGACTGACTGACAATTTCAGGGCCAACAGAACACCGGTCTGAGGAAAAAGGGACAGAGAAAGAGGACATTTTAAGAACCGGGTAGCACTAATTACTACCCAGAACAGGCGCAGAGACGGATACCGGGTCCGTGGCTGCATTCATTATATATAATACAGCAACCGGAAGACGTGAGGTGATACCAGCCTCACTAGGGTCAGACGCAGCAACAGGTGTAGAGTTCAGCGGTACTCCCGGAGGGGGTAAGAAAAGGAAAGGACTCGAGTTGCCCGTTGAATCAAGACCCGGAGAGGACAGATTGGGCCGGCAGCCAGTTCACACACAGCAGCAGGGCCACACAGAAACAGTACAAAATAGGAGGTAAAAGCCCCGGCAGGGCCAGAGTAACCCAAAAGTTCCCATACAGACTCCGGTGACGGGACTTATTGTAACCCCCTATTTGTTGAAGTAAACTGGTTAACCGTTTCCAGTGTCTCAGACTTTCATTTGGACAGTAGCCATCTACCCAAGATCGGGAGCATTACCGCTGAGAGAATCCGCTGCTGAACAAGTAAGTGCCCGTGCTCTTCAAGTCCCCTCATAATACCCCCTTTTCCACTGTGCATCGCCTGAGGCCACAGCACCGGGTCAAGCCACCAGTGACATTCCCCAGAGGTGAAGCAAGGACACCACCGATCCGGTGCTGGGTATTCTATGGTCTCCCGGGCGTCACATATGTAATAATGTAAATGCAAAATGTTCCCAAAAAAGCTTCAAATCAATCCACAAAAACTGAAAGTCCCCACTCAGGTCTGTCATCTGTTAATGGAAATATAGGGGCTTTTCACGTTGCTGGTAGTACAAAGGCTCTGGAAAAGTGAAATGTCTCCTTACCCCCCAAAAGAAATTCAGCAAATTCTGAGCATCCAAATCCAAATGAACCCCTCCCTTCTGATCCCTAATGTGACTAAACCACATTTAGTGTCCACATGTTGGTACATCGACTGCTGCTTGTTTCTGGAACACACCCATGAAGTCAAAGCACTTCGGGGCTTTGTATGTATAAAAGATCAATTTACATTTTATTCAAAAATATACCTATAAAGAGAAAAATCAGACAAACTGAAAATTTTGAAGTGATCTCTTAATTTTTGCCAGAGCTGTAGAGTCAGCAAATTATTCTAGGAATATCTGTTCTCCAGGAGGGAAATAGCGCTTCGTCCCTCCCGAGTCCCAAAGTGTGACAAAGTAATACTGTACACTGTACAGCCACATATGGGGTATTTCTACATTTATCAGAAATTATGGGAAAAATTTTGGTGCCAATTTTACCCCTTTCCCTGTGTGAAAATGTAAAACCTGGAGCTAAAGCTAAATTTTCGTGTTAAAAATGTAATTATTTTTTCTTCAGAAAATCCAGCGCATAAGCTTCAAGGAAATACCTTTATTTGGATAACGGTGAGTAGAGCAGAAAAAACATCTAGATAGTCGCAGCTATCTGAGAAAAATCATTAAAAACATCTTCATACGCGTTTCAGCTAACAAGTAGCCTTAGTCATTGAACAATGTAGAGCATTGGTGCACTCAGCAGAAATTTTTACAACAAACTGAGGTCCATTTTTTCCTACTAGCCCTCAGAAAAATAAAAATAATAAAAAATAAAAAAACTTAGGGCTAAAACAACATTTTAGTGGTAAAAATGCAATTATTCTTTATTCACCACCAAATGGTATAAAATTCTGTGAGGCATAAGTGGTGTCAATATGATTACTGCACTTATAGCTGAAATCACTGGGGGTGTAGTTTGTAAAATGAGATCATGTATGGGGGGGTTTCAGCTGTTGTTACCTCAGGGGCTCTGTCAATGTGACAAAGCCTCCTCAAACCATTCCAACAAAATCTCATTCCATTCTCAGCTTGCACTGTGCCTTAAAATTAGTTTTCCTCTATATATGGAGCATCGGTGTACTCATCAGAAATTGTACAACACATTTTGAGGGCCATTCTCTCCTTCTATCTGTTAGGCGTCGGGTTCCTGTCGCTGCACAGCAGGAATCACAAGCCTTGCATTTGGCAGTCTCCCATTCTTCTCCGGCCGCAAAGGAGGCTGCTCAGTAGACTCATCGATCCCGGTGCTCTGCTCAGACCAGCTCTGTGGGTTTGGTTGCTGCTGTCACCTCTGATCCAGCTATAGCAACATATGCTGGTCAGCAGCGAGCTACTCCAGGGACTAAGTCCTCCTTTCGGTCCACTGAGCATTCCCGTGGGATGATCTCTCATTGGAGATCAGATGTCACATGATCAGGTCCTTCTCCAGCTCAGATTGGACCATCAGGAAGGTCAGGAAGGTCCCGGAAGGACGCTGCTATAAAAGGTTTGCATGGCCGCTTGGCCATGCGCCAATATAGAGAAATATTTAGACCATGTGGAGTGAGTGTTGTATGCATGTATGAATGTCTCTGGTAAATGACTCATTGGAAACCCCTACCCTTGGTACGCATGTGTTGTGCAACCCAGCCTGCTAGCGCCCAGGCTGAGGTCCAGGTAGAGGTAGAGTCAGAGACTGGCATCAACATCCACCTGTGGCTTTGTCTGTACACCACGGTGCACATAAACTGCACTCCTCTGTGGTAAGCGTTCATTAGAGGCGTCCACAGGTGAGACGCCGCACGCTCAGTAGGTCTAGAGGGACTCAGACCTCATGTCCTTGGGGCTGAGTCCTGTGACCACATACTGAGCGCTCTCTTGCCGAGTGCTGTGAGTTAAACAGGCTCTGGCATTTATGTTCAGCGGTAGTGCGGCTCTGTGTCGTAACAGAGTTCGCTTTTGTTCACACTGGGTGATGTTAACCCACGTGTGACCTTTTGTATGCCGCTTTATACTTCCATCATTACTAAGCAGCAGTTTACCACCCCTGCACGGTGGACCCCGGGCTGCGAACGCACCTTATTATTATTTTATTATTTGGTGTGTTCTGCCAGCCCTAACATTTATATTAGTGCCAGGGTCTGGCTAGTAATGGCGGATGAACAGCAACTGCTGCAGCACATCCGGCAGCTGGGGGGAAGGTTGGCGGCTCTCGAGCGTTCAGCCTCAGCTGTGGATGTTACTGCGGTCGCTGTTCAGGCAGCCATGGAGGCTGTCTCCCGTGTGACCACTGCCATCCCTGCTCCGACTTTGTCCCGCCTCCCTCTGCCCGAGAAGTTCTCGGGTGATAGTGCCTCATGTAGGTGTTTTTTCAGCCAGTGCGCTATACAGCTAGAGCTGCTGGTGGCACGATTCCCCTCAGAGCGGGCTAAGGTGGGACTTATCATCTCCCTCCTGTCGGGCAGGGCTCTGGAGCGGGCCACTCCCCTGTAGGAGCATGGTGACCCCGTGCTACAGAGTGCCTCTCAGTTCCTGGTCACTCTGAAGCAAGTCTTTTTGGGGCCTCGGGTCATACAAGACACTGCGCTCCAGCTCCTGGCTTTAACACAGGGTTCGTCCTTGGTCAGCCAATATGCCATCCACTTCCAGACTCTGGTCTCAGAGCTGGAATGACCTGATAAGGTCCTCATTCCCATCTTCTGGAGAGGCCTGGCTAATCATGTCAAGGACGCCCTGGCCACTAGGGAGGTTTCCGCAACGCTGGAGGAGCTCATTACCGTCTCCACCCGCATTAATCTTCGTTTTACCGAGCGAGGGTTGAGCGGGCCCAGTCCAGCCAGAGGTTTAGATTGGCACCAACCTTCACTAAACCTCCGGAACTCCCCGATCAGGTGTCTGAGCTCCCAGAACCCATGGAGGTGTCTCACAGGGTTCCAAGCCCCGATCCGCGCGAGCATCCCTAGTCTGTTCCCTCTGTCGGCAGCCTGGTCACCATGCCAACAGGTGCCCACAGCAGTCGGAACGCTCGCATCTAGTGGCTGTCAGAAAGGGTCTATTAGACACAGCGACATTTTCATCCAAGTTGTCCTTTAAGGGGACACTTGAGTTCGGCTCTTCCACTCTGGAGGTGCAGGTTTGTGTGGATTCCATAGCAGAGGGCAATTTTATGTCCTCCACCATTGCCCAACGGCACGCAATCCCCTTGGTCTTGCTACCTCAGCCTGTCACTATCAGAGTGGTGAATGGAGCAACACTACCCTCCCAGATTATCCACCAGACTGCTCCACTGAGTCTCTCCCTGTCTCCATCCCATCAGGAGACGTTATCCCTCCTTGTTATGCCCGGGGGCATCGATCAGGTCCTCCTAGGGGGTCCCTGGTTGCGTTTCCACTCTCCTCATATAGAGTTGTCCTCGGGAAAAATTCTCAGTTGGAGTAAGTCCTGTCAGGGTAGATGTCAGAGGGACTGCATACAGGTCACTACCACAGAGGTTCCCGCAGATCTTTCCTCGCTCCCCAAGCACTATCACCAGTATGCGGACGTTTTCTCCAAGAAAGCGGCAGAGAGTCTTCCACCGCACCATCCCTATGACTGTCCTATTGACCTCTTGCCCGATGCTGAGCCTCCTCAGGGCCGTGTCTATCCCCTATCTCTCCCGGAGACCGAGGCCATGTCTCAATACATCAGGGAGAATCTGGCAAGGGGATTCATTACTTCTTATGGAACTTATTTTTTGGACTTACATGCGCTGCTTGACATAATACACAATCCAGTTATATTAAAAGATCAATCATTTATTCCCATTTTATCCCAACGCATTTCGAAGTGGAAAACACTTCTTCTTCAGGGGATGACAAAAAAGATTTTTTTGTCATCCCCTGAAGTGTTTTCCACTTCGAAACGCGTTGGGATAAAATGGGAATAAATGATTGATCTTTTAATATAACTGGATTGTGTATTATGTCAAGCAGCGCATGTAAGTCCAAAAAATAAGTTCCATAAGAAGCGATTTACTGGCGGTCACTTGTCTGACCATTTGGACGTGCAGCAGCTGACGATTTCTATATGCCTGATCTCTCCTTTAGTGGGTGAGTGGATTATATATATCTTTATACTATTGTCATTAGATAAGACCCTATTGCGCTTCTTTGTTCCTATAGTGTATTTTATTGAAATGGGATTCATTAGGGAGTCAGTATCACCAGTGGTGGCGGGATTCTTCTTTGTCCAAAAGAAGAATGGAGAGTTACGCCCCTGCATTGATTACAGGGGTCTTAACGCCATCACCGTTAAGAATAAGTATCCTCTACCCCTGATATCAGAACTGTTTGATAGATTACGAGGAGCGAGGATTTTTTCCAAGCTTGATCTGCGGGGGGCCTATAACCTGATTCGCATCCGTGAGGGGGATGAGTGGAAGACGGCCTTTAACACCAGGGACGGCCATTACGAGTATCTAGTCATGCCCTTTGGGCTTTGTAATGCTCCTGCTGTCTTCCAGGACTTTGTGAATGATATTTTTCGAGATATACTCTCTACCTCGGTGGTTGTATATCTGGATGATATTCTCATCTTCTCTCCTGATATGGACTCCCACCGGAGAGAGGTTTGCAAGGTCTTCGACCGTTTACGGGCAAATTTCCTCTACGCCAAGTTGGAGAAGTGCCTGTTTGAGCAGGAGTCCTTGCCTTTCCAGGGCTATATCATCTCTACCTAGGGTTTGGCTATGGATCCTGCCAAGCAGCAGGCAGTAATGGACTGGCAGGAACCTCACTCTCTCAAAGAGGTGCAGCGCTTTTTGGGCTTCATAAACAACTATCGTCAGTTGATTCCCCACTTCTCCAACTTGGTAGCTCCCTTGGTTGCCCTCACCAAGAAGGGAGCTAACCCCAAGTTATGGTCAGAACAGGTCTCCAAGGCCTTTTTCTCTATCAAGTCCCACTTTGCTAGCGCTCCCACTCTACATCGTCCCAATGTAGATAAACATTTCATCTTGAAGGTAGATGCCTCTTCCGTCGGTGTCAGAGCGGTCCTCTTCCAGAAGGACGCTCAGGGTTGGAAGCACCCCTGCTTCTTCTTCTGTAAACCTTTTTCACCAGCGGAGAGGAACTATTCCATCGGGGACAGGGAGTTGCTAGCGATGAAATTGGCCTTCTCGGAGTGGAGACATCTCCTGGAGGGTGCTCGATACCCTTTCGAGGTGTTCACCGACTATAAAAACTTGGTCTATCTCCAAACCGCCCAGCGGTTAAATTCTCACCAAGCCCGATGGTCTCTTTTCTCCAGATTCCACTTCACCCTACATTTCCGTTCTGGTGAGAAGAATGTCCAGGCTGATGCGCTCTCTCGCTTCGTGATGTCAGTGGAGGAGGAGGAGCCTCGGTTAATTGTACCATCTGAGAGCCTGATTACAGTGGCTCCGGTCGCCCTTGAGTCTGTACCCACGGGCAAGACATTTGTCCCTGCCCGTTTGCATCCAGAGGTCCTCTCTTGGACTCACGCGTCCAGGGTAGGTGGACACTTTGGTACTAAGCGGACAGTTGAGCTTTTGGCGAGGACGTACTGGTGGCCGCATATGGCCCGTGATGTCAGAGACTATATTCAGGTGTGCGTCTCCTGCGCCAAGAATAAGTCTTCCTGGCAATGACCCGCTGGGTTACTTTACCCCTTACCGGTGGCGGACAGGCCCTGGGAGATGGATGGCATGGACTTTATGATGGGTCTTCCCAAGTCCAGTGGCAACACAGTTATTTGGGTCATCACCGACCATTTTTCTAAAATGGTGCACTTGGTGCCTCTCTCTCGGCTACCTTCCGCACGGGGCCTAGCACTGTTGTTCATTAAACACGTTTTCCGGTTACACGGCATGCCAGACAAGATTGTCAGTGACCGGGGTCTCCAGTTTGCATCTCGGTTCTGGAGAGAGCTCTGTCGCTTGCTCAGTATTGAGCTGAATCTCTCCTCGGCCTATCATCCCAAGACGAACGGGTTGGTAGAGAGGGCCAACCAGACCCTTGTCACATATCTCCTACATTTTGTCTCGGCCAGGCAGGATGACTGGGCATTCTCTTTGCCGTGGGCAGAGTTCGCCTTGAACAACACTGTGGCCAATTCCACCAGCCAGACCCCATTCCTCCTTAACTACGGCCAACATCCTCGTGTCCTTGTGCCCATGCCCGTGTCATCCACCAACTCTAGGGTGGCAGATTGGGTGGTGGAGGCATGTGATATTTGGGACCGCACCCAGGATGCTATTCGGGCCTCTAAGGAGAGAATGAGGGTCTCCGCGAACACACACCGGCGTCTTGCTCCAACCTTCTCCCTGGTGACTTAGTGTGGCTCTCCGCCCGTAACATCAGGCTGCGAGTTGAATCCAATAAGTTCGCTCTTCACTACATTGGTCCCTTTAAGGTCCTTGAACAGATCAGCTCTGTGGTCTATTGTATGGCCCTTCCACCACACTTGTCTATCTCTGGCACTTTCCATGTGTCCCTCCTTAAGCCGGTCCACATGTCCCGGTTCTCTGAGTCATCCAGCTATAGCAACACATGCTGGTCAGCAGCGAGCTACTCCTGAGACTAAGTCCTCCTTTCTGTCCAATGAGCATGCCTGTGGGACGATCTCTCACTGGAGATCGGAGGTCACATGCTCAGGTCCTTCTCCAGCTCGGATTAGACCATCAGGAAGGTCAGGACGGTCCCGGAAGGATGCTGCTATAAAAAGTTCGCATTGCCGCTCGGCCATGTGCTAATATAGAGAAAGATTTAGACCATGTGGAGTGAGTGTTGTATGCATGTATGAATGTCTCTGGTAAATGACTCATTGGAAACCCCTACCCTTTGTACGCATGTGTTGTGTAACCCAGCTTGCTGGCGCCCAGACTGAGGTCCAGGTAGAGGTAGAGTCAGAGACTGGCATGAACAGCCACAGGTGGCTTTGTCTGTACGGCATGGTGCACATAGTCTGCACTCCTCTGTGGTCAGCATACATTAGAGGCGTCCGCAGGTGTGACGCCGCACGCTCAGTAGGTCTAGAGGGACTCAGACCTCATGTCCTTGGGGCTGAGTCCTGTGACCACATACTGAGCGCTCTCTTGCCGAGTGCTGTGAGTTAAACAGGCTCTGGCATTTATGTTCAGCGGTAGTGCGGCTCTGTGTCGTAACAGAGTTTGCTTCTGTTCACACTGGGTGATGTTAACCCACGTGTGACCTTTTGTATGCCGCTTTATACTTCCATCATTACTAAGCAGCAGTTTACCACCCCTGCACGGTGGACCCCAGGCTGCGAACGCAACTTACTATTATTTTATTATTTGGTGCGTTCCGCCAGCCCTAACACTATCCTTGTAAACATTAGAAAATTTGGGGCTAAAACAATATTTTTGTGGGAATTTTTTTATTATTTTTACAGATCAATTTTGTAAAATGCTGCTAAGTACCTGTGGGTTCAAGGTGCTCATCATCAGTCTAGTAAAATTCCTTGAGGGGTCTAGTTTCCAAATGATGTCCCTTGTGGGGGGTTTCCACTGTTTAAGCACATCAGAAGCTCTGCAAATGTGAAATGACACCCGCAGCCATTTCCATCAAATTCTGCATTCCAAAACATCACTCCTTCCTTTCTGAGCTCGCCATGCACCCAAACAGAACAATAGTTTTACCCGACATATGGGGTATCAGCATTCTCAGAAGAAATTGCACCACATGTTGCATTGCCATGCGGTCGGCGGGCACGTCAAAACGCCGCTTGCGGATACATCCACATACAACGCATGTCCCTGCGTACCCAATGTTAAAGATAGGTATGCAGGACGACGCAGGAAGCATGTGGAAGTAGGCGGAGCGTAGGCACAGCTTAAGGGAGGAAGTACGCAGCCATACGCAGACCAGCCAAACGCAAGTGTGAACCCAGCCTAAGACAGCTGGCACCAGCCGTGTATGGAGCGAGTTTAGCTTGTAAGCCATTCCAAACACCCCCATCTGGCATGTGATACATATCTAAATTGGGACATGAGTCCAAAATTAAGTGATAAGAGAATGATTTTCATAGTTGATTAGACATTACTTACTTAAACTTTAACACCTACCATCCAGAGGCGTAGGTAGGGGTTCAGCTCAGGTGGGGCGAAACTTCTGAGTGGGCCCGTAACCAGGTAACCCTGATTACAGCTATAGTGGCACACCTTAATAGTGGGCATAATGGAACTTCAGCTGATGACCACGCTGAAAATACATAGCTATGCAATAAGCAAAACTGATATTACTGCCATACAGTGACCATATAATAGTAGATATCAGTGCAGCAGACCATACATTAGATTACAGTACAGTTAGGCTGAGTTCACACGTCGCGGTTTTTTCGCGGCGGTTTCAAACACGCGATTTTGCCGCGAAAATGTAAAAAATAAGCATCCCATGCAATCCTATGGGATTCTGCAATGCTGTCCTCATCTACTCCCAGGATGTACAAACTCTTCATCCTGCCATAGGTTGCCCTATTAGTGCACCTGCTGGGTTCGACAATAACTTCACTTCCCTTAATGCCCACCACTGTGCCCCTTACAAAGTAAAATTCCTCTTTTGTGTCCTCTAATTGCCCTCTAGAAAGTATTAATATCCTATGTGAGTGCCCTAGATAATAGTGGTCACATTTGCCCTTAGAAAGTAATAATGCTCCCTATGTGTCTCTTTGATGGTCACAATACCATGAGTATCGCTATAATGGCTCACACTCAGTGTAAATGAAATTGGTCTGATGTTGTTCCTTAAAAGTAGGACAAGTGTCATGCGAGTGTCAGGCAAGTACAATGCGATTCTTCTCAACTACCATCTGTATAGCATCTGTATGACATGCTTATGCAATCTGTATGCAATGTGTTTTTAATAGCAGCTTTTACATACAGTAATTCTCTATCATATCAATCTAGTTTACTAACTTATTAAATAATATTATATACAGATATAGATAGATAGATAAGTAGGCTGATACTGTAAATAAATGTCATTAAGATATATAATCAGTGCAGTGTGTGTGTAGCTTACTGAGAATGTATTTAGCTAATAATTAAACAACTAAAAGAAAAAAATGGTGTGGCGTCCCCATAATTTTTCTTAACCAGCTGAGGGAAAGCTGACAGCTGGAGGCTGATGTTTATTGTCTGGGAAAGGGGTAATAGCCATGGAGGCTTCCCAGGCTATTAATATCTGCATAGAGCTGTCTATTTAGCCTTTACTTGTTGACTAACACAGTGACCCCCCCAAAAAATGATGTGGGATTCCCCCTATAATTAATAACTACAAAGGCTAGGCAGACAGCTGCGGGCTGATATTAATAGCCTAGGAAGGGGCCATGGATATTGGCCACCTCCTAGACTGAGAACTGATGCCCCAGAAATTTTGCATCCATTAGATGCACTAATTCTGGCACTTTGCCTTGCTCTTCCCACATGACCTAGTGGCAAGTGGGGTAATAGTATTAGAGTTGATTTCAGCTTTGTAATGTCAGCTGACATCAAATCTAGGGATTAGTTATGGAGAGGCGTCTATAAGCCACCCCCATAACTAACCCCATTGTCAAATGTAATAAAGACACAGACCGAGTACAGTCCTTTAATTGAAAGAAACACAAAAAATCCTTTATTTGAAATAAAATCTCCCCAGCCTTCTTTTACTCATTTATCAATATCCAAAGAAAAATAAAAACACAAAGTAAACCTCACTTGTCCACAGATAATCCCTATGTGACACTGTCCCACAAAGAACTCCAGCCCTGCTACATCAAGATGGTTTATTAAGCGGTGGCATGATGCGACCGCTCAGCAAGCCAGCCGGAGCACACTGAGACAGAAGCATGAGATCTATCTCACTATATAATGGGCCCCACATTATCTGTCACACTATATAATGGCCCCCACATTATCTACCACACTATATAGTGGCCCCACAGTTGTACCCGAACAGTATAATGGTCCCCTTATTAGCTGCAACACAATAATGGCCCCCCCATTAGCAGCAGCATAATATAATGACACCTACATTATATAAATAATGGCCCACACATTAGCATATAGTACATTACAATATTAATAGCATATTACCACATTAGCACAATATAATGGCCCCCACATTAGCTGCAGCACAACATAATAGCCCCTATAATGTATGAGGGGGCCCCTCCCTTATTGTTCAAGATGTCCCAATGTTACATCACAATCAACTAATCCAGGATCCTGCCAAGTCCTCTTACAAATTGCGACTGCCTGCACAGAATGACAAAGACTCAGCACGGTGCTATGACGTCACTGTACTGGGACTCAGATGTCCTGCGCATGCGCCTTCGCTCCGGGCCCCTCATCATCCTGCTGTTCTGTAGACCGCAGGATTAAAGCAACCTGCGGTTTTCAAGTCTTAACTATATTGGCAAACTGCACACGCCGATATAGATAAAGATTGCATAGCTTAGGGTGGGCCCCTGTGAGCGTGGGGCTTGGGGCGACCGCACCCTCTGCTCCCGGTAATAATGCTACTGCTTCTAGTCATTGCCAATTTTCATTTTTGACCTTTCATTTTATACTTCCAGTCTTCTAAGAGTCATAACGTTATGTTTTACATCAAGGTATGCGTGAGAAGGCTTCTACTTTGCAAAATGAGTTTTACCTTTGCGTGACTATGTTCATTAGACCACACAATGTGCCGGAAAACAGAAAAACGATTCCAAGTATCATGAAAGGGTGAAAAAAAAACACAATTCTGCATTTGTGCTTTGGCTTTTGATTTTACAGTGTGCATTGTATGGTAAAAATAACTTGGCACCATGATTTTCCAAGTTGATACAATTACGGCGATATCAAACTCGTGTAGTTTTTAAAACTTTTTAAGTCATGAAAAAACATTTGGAAATTAAAAAAGAAAAAACTGGATTGTGTTGCCAAATTTCAAGACCTATAATTGTTTTATTTTTCTGTGATTACGTGTACGGGCTTGTTTTTTTGCATGGGAATTTCATATAACTGCTACCTTTTTGGAGCACATACAAATTTTGATCGTTCTTCTTTTTTTTTCCTTGCAGAGTTTACTGTCTGAATTGATTGATTTTACATTTTGATAGATCAAACTTTTACGGACGTGGCATTAAAAAGGGTTAAAATAATTTGATTTTCAGTTCAAACAATCTAGTCTACATCTAGTATTTTGGCCATTTGTGCGAAAAAACAGGGTTGTAATGCTCTCTAAATAGTTTTTATGCTATACTGAGCATATGAGTACATACAGTCTTGTCTGTCTCAATGAAAGATCCTTTTTTAAATCTATATTGAGGAAGCACTAATGAATTACAAAGTTAGTCACCCGAGTTATTAAAACTAGTGGTTAATATGCTAGTCTTAAAGGGAACCTGTCACCAGAAAAAATGCTATTAACCTGCAGATGTGGCATTTGTCTGCATGTTAATAGCGTTATTAACCTGCCCAATGCCCACACTTAGCCAAAAATGCACTTTATTCCTCCTGACTGCATTCAGGTTTTAGGCTCAGGGGCAGCACCATCACAGGTACAGTCATTGCTCTGAGTATACAGAACAACAACTGTAACCTCGCCCCTGGTCCTGATGACAGCAGGCCCTAAAGCTGAGCTGGACACCAGGACAATTTGAAGAGCCGAGATAAAGTGCCAGAATTGGTGCATCTAAAGTGATGCGCCACTTCTGGGGTGGCTGTGGGCTGATATTTTTAGGCTTAAAAGGACTCAATAACCATGGAGCTTTCCAGCCTGATTATATCAGCTCTCAGCTGTCTGCTTTACCTTGGCTGGTTACAAAAAATGAGGAGGACCCCACATCATTTTTTTCATTCATTAATTTATTTATTAGGTTAATCCATGTACAGTAAGCTACACATGCAAGCACTAATTATAAATATCATGGCTATTATCTAGCTATCTACCTTATATCTAACTATTTATTTCTATCTTTGAACAGCATTAACGCATACTATTCTGCATTTTATGATGATACTTGTCTCATGGACAGCACACAGATATTACACAAGTACACACGGATGGCATACAGATGGTACACACGTACACATGGACGGGCAAAACGAACCGTCTCATGAATACGTTTTTTAAGCGGACTTGTGAAGGGAGCCTAACACAAAATGCACAATCTTGTTAGGGATTTGCTCAAGAATAAGGCTGAGCTCTAAGGTTCTAGGCTACAGCAGTGCAGTTTACTGGCGAGCGATGTTCATATTTCTTTGTTTCGCAACTGTGATAAAGATCTTGTTCAATACTTCTTCAAGGAGGGTAATCTTATGGCATTCAACAACATCAACAGTTTAATGGAGGCTTGAAAGATAAATCATAACCCAGAGGAATGGAGGCTATTCATTGATACATCTTAAATAAACCTAAATGCTGTCTTGCTGAATAATCACAATACGCTACCTTCAATTCCAGTTGGTTATGCAGTCCACATGGAAGAAACCTATGACAACATGTAACAGCTGTTGATTTGCCTGAACTATGATCAATATTTGTGGCCCTTCTGTGCTGACTTAAAGGTCATTGTCCTCTTACTAGGTCTCCAGGGTGGATATACAAAGTGCTTCTGCTTTCTGCGTTAGTGGAACATTACTACAATAAAAGAGATTGGCCTTTCTGCCATTCACTTCAGCCAGGGAATCAAAATGATATGAATCCAGCCCTTGTTGACCCACATTAAATTTTGTTACTACCATTGCATATCAAGTTGGCCCTAATTAAGAACTCTGTAAAGGTAATGGATAAAATAGCAAAAGCATTCAAGATTCTATGATAAATTTCCAAGGTTGAGTGAAGCAAAGATAAAGGAGTCTTTATTGCACCTCAGATATCTAAGCTTCTTCAAGATGAGTGGTTTCTCAGTTTCTTGCAGAGCAAGGAAATGGCTGCATGAGTAGCATTTGCATTAGTAGCAACTATTTTTTTGGGAAACTCGAACAGATTACTATAAAGAATTGGTGGAAAATCTGCTCAAAACATATAATGATCTTGGCTGCAACATGTCCATAAAGAACCATTTCTTACATTCTTTTACCTTCTCCCAACAAACTGGAGCAGTGAGCGACGAGTACGGTAAGAGATTTCACCAAGATATTGCAGCTATGAAGAATAGATATCAAGCTAAATGGAATCTATCAATGCTTGCAGATTACTGTTGGACAATTGTAAGAGCTGATCTGATGCAGGAGTACAAGAGACAAGCAAAAATGTAACTGAATAAGGGCAAAATTGCTGCTAAGTTTCCTCAGAAAATTGGCATACCAAAATATTCTGCATCTTTATATTTGTGAAAATAATAATGCTTCAAAGTATGAAACTTTTATGCATTACTTATAGGTAGCAGTAAAAGGAAAACTTTTCGATATCATAGAAACAAGCGCCAACTAAACATTTTCATTGTCACATTTCAATTCAGGACATCATTGTTATTAAGAAATTACTGATTTCATTACTGAACCTGACTACTTTTGAAAATATGTAGAAGAGTGTAATTGGAGAATTGGAGAATGAGCATTCGTAGGAAAGCTTGTTCCCAACTACCAGCTGATCTACTTAGACTGGCAGTCATCCGATGAATTAGCAAATTGCTCATCGTCGGGTGTGAATTGTTTGAAGCAGAATTTAAAAATCATGATTTTCTGAGCATCACATCCTGTGGAAACAGATTATGTGAAGTCAATAAAATTACACTCTATATCGACAGACTGATATCATATTTACTATTGTTCTGTGTTAATAGAACATTTGTCGGGCCTGTGTATGAATGCTGTGGTTAGTTTGCATAAATGGGCCATTATTAGAGCTGTGGAGGAGCAGCTAGGAGATTTTCAGACTACAAGAGCACACATAGCATCACTGAGTGCATAGGATAGTATATATCAGCATTATATAGTCACAGTGACAATCATAGGTAGTGTGGTTGCTGCAAAAAAAGAGATTAAAGGGTATTCCCATCTACAATATTACATCACAATATGTAGTAGGTGTGATAATATAATTAGCAAATACCTCCAATTAGAAATGTAGTATAGTTCCTCTGATTCGCTATGTTGCTTTCCCCATGTGCAGGCATTACTGTAGCTTAGGTATCCATGGTTAGGACCACTCATATAGCCACAGTTAGTTAGTTGGCTGTTAGTGGTCGTAACCATGAATACCTAAGCTACAGCAATGCTGTGCACATGGGGAAAGCGATATAGCGAATCAGAAGAACTATACTACATTTCTAATTGGAGGTATTTGCTAATATTATTATTATTATTATTGCACCTACTACAAATTAGGAAAGAATCTTGGTGATGAGACTACCCCTTTAAGTAAGATATGAAGAAAAAGACTCCACCAGTACATCTTCTATAAAAAACAGTTCTCTAAAGGCCCCGTCTCACTAAGCAATCTCGGTAGCGAGATCGCTGCTGAGTCACAACTTTTGTGACGTAACAGCGATCTCACCAGCGAGATCGCTGTGTGTGACAGCGATCAGCGAGCGGCCCCCCTGCCGGTATCGCTGACCGCTGCAAGAAATCTCTGGACATTTCTTTGGTCGCTGGTCTCCCGCTGGCCAGCACGCATCGCTGTGTGTGACAGCGGGAGACCAGCGATCAGGTGTAAAAAAATAATAAAAATAAAAAATATAGTTATTCTCACCTTCCGAAGTCCCGCGCAGGCATCCTGCCTCTCTCCACGCTCCGGTCCCAGTGCTCCTTTGCACGAATGACCGCGAGACTTTGTTATCCCGCGAGACCGTGACATCTCGCGGTCATTCGTGCAAAGGATCACTGGGACCGGAGCGTGGAGAGAGGCGGGATGGCTGAACGCGACGTCGGAAGGTGAGAATAACTATATTTTTTATTTTGATTCTATTTTTTACAGGATGGCCAGCGATGCCGGGCGCTTGGCATCGTTGTGCTGATCGCTGGTGAAGCTGTCTGTGTGACAGCTCACCAGCGATCACATAGCGACTTACTAGCGATCCTGACACCTTCATATCGGTGTCGGGATCGCTGGTATGTCGCTTAGTGAGACGGGGCCTTAACTGTAGCTTCCATCTGTTAGCACAGGTTTCCTCTAGGACAGTTTTACCTTTCTAAATAGTCCCTTTTTAATCTTATCTCTACTGAGCATACATTCTCGCCTGCAGCCTGTAGATTCTGTGCAGAATTTCTCCTCCCTTTCTCTCCGTATTGTTCGATCCTGATATTCCTGCTACTTCAAATTTTTTTCCTTCCTATAAAATATAATACCAGCTTGTCTTGCTCTCCTTTGACAAAACACCTTTCAATCTCCAATGGTGAGTAGAGGGTGCAGATGACACCAGCCTTGAGCTTACAGCAGCAGTACAGCAAACTATGTGAAGGAGTTGCACAGACTCTACAGCAGACAATGGAAAGTTTTTTTTATACACATTATGTAGGAAGCTGCTGAACAAACCTGATACCAGAGCTAAATCTGTGAAAAATAATGCTGCATGAAAAGTGAACATATTGTAATAATCCCCCAGATTGATACTAACTAGCTTCCCTTAGTCTTGTTGAAAGCTTCTGGGGCAAGGTCTATTCTAGCACCTCTTGCTAGCTTTTATCCTGTATATTTCTCATGTTATGAATGATATTTTCCTTGTTCAGTAATCCTGTAAAGCACAGCCTACACTGTTGGTGCTGTATAAACACAATTTCATGCAACAGAGCTTAAGTTTAATATCTTTGACCTTTTTGAGACAACATGTGACCCCCAAGGGATACTGTGCATAATCTAAACTATTTTTTTGAAAATACATTCTTTTTATGGGAGTGTATAACAGAAAGTATTGCATTATTGATCATTTTATTACTGTTAGCTTGCCTGAAAAAGATTTGATGGCTACCGCACAATGAATGTTTTCTTCACCTCAGATACCCGGTTGGTAGTGTTTTCTGCAGAAACTCTTTATTAGTATTGCTTTATTTATTGCTAGTAATATATTGTTTACTCTCTTCATTGTTGTTTTATTAGCGTTTCATATTTGCCTTGTATTCCCATAGCTCCAGTTCCATTTTTAACATATTAGTGGGATATACAAACTCCTGCTGTTTTCTAGCTTGCTCTAACATTTTAATAGGCTTTCAGTGTTACTTGCTGGAGATTATTAAATAATTAAAAACAAACCTCTATTGAAATAAAATAAACAACACAATTAGGCAATAAGTGCAGTAACCTAAAGAACAAGCGCCTCTCTGGGGCTTGAGCTCACTGGTGTTTTTAAAGCACCTCACACTTGTTACATTTATAGTCACTGAGTCAAAGCAGGATGAGAATTGCAAACAACAAAGATACCGAACACGTCAATGCATATTAATGTTTTTAAAGGGCCTAACGTGAAACATTCTTTTACCAACAAGCTGAAACAAGCATGCAAACATATGGTATACTACACATGCGCAAGCACACACATAAATATAAGTAAAAGGTATGGAAGCCATTGCTGTTATCAAACAAATCAATATATACACATCAGTAAATTTATTCTGTTGCTTAAAACATACATTGTCTATTACACAGTACGCTGCCCTAGGTGCAGGAAAGACATACCAACATGTTCACTGATATACACATAGACTGTAATATAAAGCAAAACAAATGCCAAATAGGTGTCAGGATAGCAGAATTGTTGCAATACAACAATAAAAAAAGTATAGCACGTCTGCGTTACACAAATTCCCTAAGGCACACGTGACATACAAGCCTTGTATGCTTTCAAAATACACTTATCCACACACAAAGACACACAAAATATATTTATTACAACATTCCAAAGCGACGTATGCGACATTTGTAACGCAGATTTACTTTTAAGTTCATCTTATTCAATTCAAATTAAGAACAGGTCCTGGAACATGAGACAAAAGGGATCTCATGAATGTAGTGTGAAACCAGCCATATGTTGGCCGAGTTCATCTATTGTCCATCCTGTTAAGGTGCCCTATGTTAACAAACAGGAAGTAATAAGAATAAGTATCCAGTTGCATTCTATTGTAGGTGCGCTTATTTTTGTTTCAAGAGGGACACTACAACAGGATACAGGCATGAGTCAAGCCTTATCACTTCACTAGATAGAGTAAACATTTTTTTTACTGTTTGCTTACGTACAATAGAAATCAAATGCAAGAGTATTTAGAAGAAAGAGTATTTATTTTTTTTCAATGTTCCCAGACCCTGAGCACCCCCCTCCACACACCTTCCATTGGAAAGCAAAGTACGGTAATAATTATTGTAGATGTAATGTTATGACATGATCTCTCTATTACCGTTGCCCCAGAACCCACTCTCCTCTCATTCTCCAATCTTGGTCCTCTGTGGTCATTGCTTACCATCATGGCCTTTTAGTTTGGGCCTTTAGTGTCTGACCTACTGCTGCCACTGCCATCCTGCCACTGCTGATGATTTTTTCTTTTTTAATGGCCTTTGGTTCAATCTCAAGCCATGGCAACTTGATGGCTAAATGATCTGTAGGAAGATCAATTGTGCGCAATCCTAGATAGGTCCACCAGAGTCTTCTCCACCATTATCTTAATACTTTCAAGCCATCGGGTTGCTGGTCTTCCTGTTCACCTTGCTCCTTTATTCTTCAGAACATGATGTCCTTATCCAGTGATTATCATCATCTTATGATGTGTCCAACATTGGCAAGTCGCAACTTGGTCATCCATGCTGAAGTACTCCACGCATTGTTGAATGTCACCATAAGCTTTTTACGGATCTTTTCTCATCACCTGAGCAATATCATAATTTTGGTTCAAGTGCTGTGCAATAGAGTTGAGCAACTTTTGTTTTTTTAGGGTCGAGTTTCGTTTCATGAAACCCGACTTTTCCAAAAGTCGGGTCGAGCAAAATCGGCCAACTATAGGGAAAAGTCGGGGTTCCGACGGAAACACGAAACCCAATGTAAGTCAATGGGGACTTAAAGTCGGCAGTGAGAGGAGGATGGGAAACACACCTACAGTGCCCATTTGAATGCCAAAAGCATCAATTCTTATTACTTAAGCTTGTCAACCTTAATTTACTTCATAATACTAGTTACGCATTGAAAAATGGGGGTTATTTGGCTACAGTTGTGGGGGGTAGGGCTGGCTCCAGGTTTTCGTGGGCCCAGGGCCAAAGAGCGCCCCTTTAACACATACCACAACTCATAATGCTCCGATACGGCAGAGAAATAGCAGTATAGTACAATGAAAAATACTTCACTTCTTACATCTCATGACTGATATCCATTTTAAATTCTCCAATACTTCCAAAAACGGACAGTATATAACTCCATACAGTATTATGGCCAGCGCTTAGTGCGCTATACAGAGTAATGAGGCCCATATATTTCTCCATATGGAATCATTGATCCCATATAATGTTTCAAACCGTATATGATGAGCTCCACATAATGCTATAGTATGTTGGTCCCCATGGATGAAGCTCCATTGTCTTATGGGCCCAAATAATGCTCTATATATAATGGGTCCCATTTCTACTGCTCTAGTGTATAATGGGCCCTGTAAATGCTGCTCCAGTGTCTGATGTCCACCTTTGGAATGCTCCAGTGTATGGTGGGCCCCATATACTGTATCATTCACCAGAGTATAGTGCTCCCCAAAAATTGCTGTCCCAACATTGAAAACAATTACATAAGTCTCCTTGCTAGGGAATCCCTGCACTACTCTGAACTCCTTGTCATCCCCATCTTCCATCTCACTGCACTTGGCTGTTTAGGCCCTCCCACCGGCAGAGACACTTTTGCGTACTGTGCGGTGCCCTGTGCCAGTGCCATCGCCCATGAGTATGCCCCCCCACCTGCTCAAGGAACCTGCACTTTCATCTGCACCTTCCTCTTTGTCACCGTGCAAGGTGGTATAGTATGTGGGAAGGGGAACCTGAGTTTCCTCTGGGTCAGATTCTGGCAGTGTAGAGTGCGAGGGGAACGTAGTGGTCTGGGTCAATGTACCAGCAGCATCATCCAGCAGTGGCTGGGCCTCAGTGCACTTGTGGCGCCCCCAAGAGTACGGTCGCCACTGTGGCATTACCTTCCTCCTAGGGAGTGTGTTGTCAAGCTTGGGAGCAACGAAGGATCTCTCTAGCAGTGAAACCAACACACAACACATTTCCCACTCCAGGCTAGCAGGGAGACCTCTGAACCTGACTGCTGAGGAGCTGCTCACTGTGGTCGGGAGGAGGTAAGTTAGGGCACTCTGTGCAGGGAAGGGGAAGTGTGTGGACGTGAGAAGGGGAGCTGGAGGATGAGCAGAGTTAAGGCTCACTCCTAGCTGGAGCGCATGGTCCCGATTCCGGTCTCCGAGTTTGTAGGGACACTGACGTTCCTGCAGCAGAAACCGGGGGAAGTAGGAGCTATAAATGCTCTGTACCCAACTAAGGCTCGGAGGCCCCAGCATCGACGTGTGGGAGCCAGAAGGAAAAGGCTACAGCTGTCTGCCATACAAGTAAAGTCTGAGGAACATCTGTTAGACAGGAGGCACTTCAGTGAACCACGGTCCTGTGAGTGCTTCCCCCACAAGCGCTAGAAAGGAGACGTTCAGGAAGGTACATGTTGGCGGAGTGTTGGAAGGGAGCTTTCCATTTTGGTCCCGGAGGTTGGCTAAGGACATGACCCGGAGGACACAGCACGGAGGCAGGCATCTGTGTAACCTGCAGACTGTGAGTAAAGCTTTTGAACTGCACGCTCTGGTGTCCTACAGTTATTCCAGCACCGCTACTTCTGGGTACCAGCACCTACACCACCTGTGCCTTTCCCCATCACTACATCTACACTTCCCTGGGACTCCAGCTCCACCTGTGGGGAGCTTCACCATCTTTGCTGCACAACACCATCAGTCCCAGAGGATCTGCATGCAGCGTCGGCCTAACAACTATGTTGCCGAACACCACAGGTGGTGTCAAACTATCTATATAAACTCTTTACCATTATACCACACCATTTACATGGGCGCCCAGGGCCACCGTCCGGGTCACCGCTGCTGTGACACATCCCACTGACTCCGGCCCTGTGCCGAGTACCCCACAGCCCTGGGAGGGCGACCCATATGCCGATTGCTGACCGGGCGGCGTTATTCCCACGAACCTCCAAACAGCGTCCATGAAGGCAAAGTTTTTGGTTTCCGGGGGCAGTATGATTGCAAAGCTGAACCTTAAAGGAATGTCCAAAAGGGCACCACCAGGAGTGGAGCCTGTGGCTTAATTGGACTCCACCCGGGAAACCACAACCATGCCACCTAAAGAAAAGATGCACACTTTGAAAGCTGTGTCAATTCTGTGTGTGGTGTGGTATGTGTGTTTGTAGTTGTGCTAGCGATTTCCCAGCTTTATTCCGTTAACAACCGAGACTCCGGCATGCCCCCGCAGTACGCGTCAATCTTACTAGAGGGATAAGCGAGGCTCTGGCACGTGAGATCGAGCAATAACAGGTCTAGCATTCCCGTACATGTCCAGGGCTGCATGCACGCTGAAAGGACCAGCTTTTGTTGCTTACAGGTGCAGATAACCTGCTGAACTCCGTTAGTGATGGGGATCTGGGATTCCGATTATTCCCCGCGAACGAACGATGATTTCCCAGTAAGTTCAGGTCAACCGCAATTCCGGAGTTAGGCCTAACCGTCATTCCTGAAAAAATTACGTGTCCAAACCACAGGTGCTGTAGCTTGCTTAACAGCTCGGCAGCCGTTCTCAGGCCCAGTATGGATTCAACAACATTGTAAAAAGTTGATAAAGGGTACAGTTTCACCGGATAACACGTATGTATGTAGCCTAGTTTACACATTAAAAATATATGTCTATAGATCAGGAGGCAGACTCAGATGTTCTCAGGCCCAGTATGGATTTGACCAGATTGTACAAAGTTGAGAAAGGGTACTTTATCACTGGATAGCAGGTATATATAGCATAGTTTAAACATGTAAAATCTCCGTGTTCTCAGTATGGATTACACAGCAATGTAAAAAGTGGAAAAAAGGAAATGCATTTGAGGTGTACACAACTATATACTTTTGGTGTTATTTTTAAATCTTCATATATATTTCTGTCTCAGTAATACAGTCCATCCTCTCCGCAATAGGAAATGAGATGCATACAATTACTGACATAAAGGCTAGTGATTGCAGAAATCTAGGAATTACTATTCAAGGGAAAAACTTCCGTCACAATTCTCATAGGCGATGCTGACCCTCAATTAATTTGTGTGTAGAGACAGTGAAAACATTTTTTTGTGAATAAAGTCTTGCTGTATCGCACTTCCGTTGATTCCATCACTGTTACTCATCTCAATCAAATTTTTATCACAGGGAGTGATGTAAACATGGTGCTCACTGGCTAACATGATCTGTCACGTAACTTAGGAGTGCAAAAGACAGAAGCCACAGGCCGTAGGCGATTCTATTTGATTGGTATGAGAGGGCACATTTTAAAATGTGCGCCGGAATGTCACACGTTTGTGAGTAGGAAAACTGTGAAAGCTGATGATAAACCACCACTGCATGTCATTGTGAGTCGACGTCCATAAGAAATGGAAGTCATTGATCATTTGGAGCTAGAGCCCGGCCAGCAGGACAGGGCATAGCTACATCTTAACCATCATCTTTCAGTTCAATCAATTTGTAGTGGCACTCCCAGTGAAGGATTTGACAGCCCAGACTACACAGCGGAGGAGCAGGGAGAGGTAAACATTGCAAATGCTGGGGCCCTGCCCAAGCAAGAAGGGCACACTCGTGGGCATCGGTACTGGCACTGGGCCCCTCATAGTACGGCGGTGTGTCTGACGGCGGGTGTGCACCACCACCGTCAGAGACACTTGATTGCACTATGAGGGACCCTGTGCCAGTGCCCGCGCCCAAGAGTCAGCCTACCCACCGGTCCAGGGCAACGGCACTCGCACGGTTTCATGCGCTAGGTGGTGACCCCGGCAATGGGGGGGGCAGCCCAGTTAGGGCGGTTTACACAGCGGCACATGTTGATGTGGGACATTCAGCTGCTGCAAAAGGCGAAATAGGTCAAGTTCGCGGAATAGGAGGAGGACCAAAGCAAGCCATTTTTCTGGCAACCTATGTGTCATCAAGGGAAGGTGGGACAAAATCCTTGGAAACCCATGCATGGTTCATTGTAATGAAGGTTAGATCATCCACATTTTGGGTTGACAGACGGGTCCTTTTTTCTGTCAGGATTGATCCAGCTGCACTGAAGACTCTTTCCGATAGCACACTTGCAGCTGGGCAAGCGAGCTCCTGTAAGGCATATTGTGCCAATTCAGGCCAGGTGTCCAGTTTAGCGGCCCAATAGTCAAAGGGGAATGACCTGTGCGGGAGAACATCGATATGGGAGGAAAAGTAGTTTGTAACCATAGTTGACAACTGCTGTCTCCTGTCACTTTCCATCGATGCAGTATTACCAGTTGTGTGAGCGGTACTGGAAAAATCGGTCCACAACATTGTCATGAAACCCCTGTCTCCAACGCCACTTCTGCGGTGTGCACCACAAACACCTCTGCCAAGCTGCCCCCGGCCCGTACGGCTCGTGTGAGAACCATCACCGCTGCTGTGTGCTGGGAATGCCTCAACCAACCGGTTTAACAGAGTTGCTTGTTTATTAGCCAATATTAGGTCAAGGTTCTCGTGTGGCATGATGTTTTGTAATTTGCCTTTATAGCGTGGATCCAGGATGCTGGCCAACCAGTAGTCGTCATCGTTCATCATTTTGGCAATGGGTGGGTCCCTTTTTAGGATCTGCAAGGCATAATCTGACATGTGGGCCAATGTTCCCGGTGTCAATGATGCACTGCGAGTGCTGGTTGGAGGAGCACTTTCTGGCAAATCCACATCCCTCCAGTCACGCACAAACCCTGTACCAGACCTTGCCACGCCAACATTTTCACTTGCCCCACGAGATGCATCCTCCTCCCCTAAGTAATCATCCCCATCATCATCCTCCTCCTCCTCTTCTTCCTCCACCTCATCCAGGAGAGGTCCCTGAGCAGACAATGGCTGAATGTCATCAAGGATTCCCTCCCCCTCTTCCTCCTCATCAACATTGGCTGCAGACGCCTGCTCCTTAAGGTGTGTCAAAGTTTGCATGAGCAGACGCATAAGTGGGATGCTCATGCTTAGGATGCTGTCGTCTGCGCTTACCAGCCGTGTGCATTCCTCAAAACACTGAAGGACTTTACAGAGGTCTTTCAGCTTCGACCACTGCACACCTGTCAACTCCATGTCTGCTCTCAAAGTGCCTGGCCGTGTATCCTCCCACAAATGCATTATGGCCTGCCTCTGTTCGCACAGCCGCTCAACCATGTGCAGGGTGGAGTTCCACCTTGTTGCAATGTCGATAATGAGGTGGTGGTTGGGAAGGTGGAGCAATCGTTGCAGCTTCTGCATACAAATGGAGTGTACAGGCGACCGGCGGATGTGCGCGCACAGTCTTCGCACCTTCTGGAGCCGGGCTGTTAACTCCGGGTAATTGTTGAGGAAGCACTGCACCACCAGGTTCAAGGTGTGAGCCAAGCAAGGTATGTAGCTGAGTTTTGAAAGGGCTATGGCTGACACAAAATTACGGCCGTTATCACTAACTACCTTGCCTGCCTCAAGATGTATACTGCCCAGCCATTACTCAGTTTGTCGCTGAAAGTACTCGGCCAGCACCTCCGCGGTGTGTCTGTCGCCCAAACACATCATCTGCAACACAGCCTGCTGACTCTTTCCACTAGCTGCTCGATAGGGGGACACCACGTGTTCAACAGTGGCAGCTGCAGTTGGAGTGCTCGTACGACTGCGCTCTGTGGACGAGCTTTCGCTTCTGGAGGAGGAGGAGGAGGCGGGTCGAACGCCTACAGCCAACTGTTTCCTATACCGTGGGCTATGCAGCAATGTCCCACCACCGCTGTCCCCTGTGGACCCTGCTTCCACCACATTAACCCAGTGCGCAGTGATGGACATGTAACGGCCCTGGCCATGCCGACTGGACCATGCATCTGTTGTGAGGTGCACCTTTCCACTCACTGACTGCTTGAGTGCATGGACAATGCGGTCTTTCACATGATGGTGGAGGGCTGGGATGGCTTTGTGAGAGAAGAAGTGGCGACTGGGTAGGTCATAGCGTGGTACTGCATAGGCCATGAGTTCACGGAAAGCTGCGCTTTCCACCAACCGATAGGACATCATCTCTAACGAGATTAGTTTGGCAATGTGGGCGTTCAAACCCAGTGTATGCGGATGAGAGACTGAGTACTTTCTTGACCTACTCATAGTCTCTGGGAGGGTGAGCTGGACTTGAGAGCTGCATATGGTGGAACTAGCGGTGGACAGGGCGGACTGAGAGAGGGTTGATGATGGTGATGGAGTTGGTGTTCTTTCTGATGGCCTAGATTCAGTCTTTCGTTGATATAACAGTGGGATTCCCTGACTGCTTTGGCCTTGCAACGACACCTCAACATTTGCTGCTGTGCTAACCGGTGGGCTTACAGTGGGGGAAACAATGTAGCGTTGCTGACTACCTTCTTTGTGATCAGTTGCACATGTGGTACTTGAGGTTTGGTGTTGTGTCCACGCTTGCAAGTGCATGCTGTTTAAATGTCTAAGCATGCAACTGGTATTCAAATTTTTCAGATTTTTCCCTCGGCTAAAGGTCTTTGCGCACTTCTTACAGATAACCTTGGCCTGATCATGAGGATTTTGTTCAAAAAAGTGCCACACTGCACTCTTCCTACTTTGGAAGACATTTTGCGGCCTAGCACGCTGTGCTATTTTGACCGTCTGGACAAGCTGTCCAGCAACTCTTTTGATTTTTGGAACCTGTCTTTGGAGTGCTCCGGGCCTGCCAGATAACAGCTGTTGCGATGTTGATGTCTGCTGTGGAAGCTCCTCCTCCTCATCTGAGCTATTGGAAGCAGCACCTTCTTCCCCCAATGGATGCCAATCTGGGTCAACAACTGGGTCATCCATCACCTCCTCTTCAATGTCATGTGCACCTTCCTCTGTGTCACCGTGTATGGTGGTATAGTATGCGGGAAGGGGCACCTGAGTCAACTTCAGAAGAGGAGGCGATAGACCTGGAGGATGAGTCAGCAATGTAAGCAAAAACTTTTTCCTGAAGCTCTGGCTTTAAAAGCGGTTTGCCAACTCCTAGAAATCTAAGCCTTCGAGGCCTTGTGTAGCTAGGCTGTTATGGAAATATATATGTATTTCATATAGATCTCACTTGCCTGCTATAGGCTATATACTCATGTACTCTTATATAGGCTATATACTGCTATATACTCATATATACTGCACACAGATACATATTCACAGTTTGAACCTTGTAACTAGTTGGTGGAAATAACCTGCTACCCAGTCATCTCATTGTCTTGTGACTTGAGAAATATCTAGCAGACATAGGGAATGAGGAACTTAGGCCAGGTGGTCCGGCCGATATTGGAGACTTGCTGACAAGTGCAAGACTCTGGACAGTAAATCACGTGGAGTCTAAATAACCCCAGGTCGGACACCCATATATCTTCATGCATTTAAACTAACCAATTAGCTAAGAAGTAAAGCCTTTATGTTAATGCGTAACCACTCCTTTATATGAACTGATAAAAGACCACATATGAATAAAGTTTCCAGAGTTCTGCTGGAATGGGTTGTTGCTAACTAAGTGTAGCTTCCTCTTTTCCTTTGAGCGCTCAATAGGACTCTGTCTAATCAGGACAGGCCACAGTACGTACAGGGGTAAATCTACCCAAATCAAAAATAGATCCACATCAAGTGGCACCCAACGTGGGGCCGTGGACGAAAACGCACGGGGATCCTGCTGACCGGAGAGGACAGAGGTGCCGGCCAAGGTCTTGGTTCATGGGAACGGAGATTTGCGAAACTCCATAAGTAAGGTAAGAAAATCTAGTTATCTTACCTGAATGTTCCCTGTGCCCAGTCCGGGTCAGCAACTCTAGCCGGTCAGTGTGGTCACCAAACCCAGGTAGTGTTAAAAAGTCCACGTGCAAATCCAAACCCTGGGATAAGCTAAGTGTCTACTGTGATCCTGTGTGTCTGAGATCCGGGTGAGAGAGTTGGTGGAGACTGTGACTTGATTTGTGGCTTCTGAGACACCGATAACAAGACTGAGTCTCTCTGACTAAGTCAGATCACGTTCCCGCACCACGCGGAGGTTTTGACTTAGACGGGATATCACAGGTGAATGCCTCTGAAAAAGCTGTCACGGTCCCCACACACACACACGGCGGTGTCAGCTTCAAGGAGGTATCACAGGTGAATCCCACTGCTGTCACGGTCCCCGCACACACACACGGAGGTGTCAGCTTAAGGGAGGTATCACAGGTGAATCTCTTGGCTGCCACAGTCCCCGCACACAAGCGGAGGCTGGCAGACTGGGGGGGATATCATAGACTGATCACTGGAGAGATTATCACGGTTCTCGGGTGCACACGGAGGGGTGATAATCTAGTGGGATATCACGGCTCCCGTCTCCCAGCAGACGGAGGGTGATACATCCCGGTGCTAACCAAAGCGCCATGGGTGATTGGCAGTTACTGGTTGTCAGCAGCTGTTTGACGTGTCACAGAAGGGCTTTCGATCTCTCTCCCTGGACGTCTATATGTGAATTCATTGCAGGTTTCCGCAAAGATCTGAAGCAGAAAGAGTTTTGCCTTTTTTATTGTAAACTTCCTCTTTTGCCTGCAGGGTGTGCCCCTGATATATATATATATATATATATATATATATATATATATATATATATATATATATATATATATATATATATATATATATTTTTTTTTTTTTTTTTCATATTGTTATATTTTGGACTCTGCTTTTCCCTATTTTATGCCTTATTTTGCATTCTTGGTAGTGGTTTTTGTTACTGTAGTGTGAGAATTTTCGGGAAAGCTGGGTCTTTTTGAGCATATCAATGTTTGTTTTTTTGTTTTTTTTCCTCTTCATGTTACTGAAAGACACAGGCAGAAAAAAGAGGAAGTTGGGTGCCTGCATTCTGCATTAACCCTTCTATTATTGAAAGTGTACTCGTATTTGTTTTTTTTATCTTTCTAAGTGGTTTTTTTCAAAGTTTATATACTTTTTCCCTTTTTTATCTCTTTTTAGCTTTCTTCCACTTTTTGTGACATTTTACAGTTTTTTGGTTTAGTTTTCACTTCTTTCATTCAGTTTTGTTAAAAAGAGAATTTTTACCTGCGTTGGGTTATTCACTAAATATTCTTGTTTTGTTCCCTTTTAAGCAGGTTAAAAGGGGTTGCAAAGTGTTTAAAGGTTTAATCACTCACTTTTTTGATGTTTTTGGAACAGACACAGTAGGTGTTATTCAGAAAGTTAAGCATGTCATTTTCTACGGGCAGCTCCGTATGCTGCAGCATGGTATGATGTACTGAAAGGAAAAAAGGAAATAGCTAGTAATTGCCGTCTGCATTTCTTAAAGTGACAGAGGATTTTAACAGCGCAGAAGGTGATAGCAGATAGTGTGAACAAGAAAGGATTGTTTTTTTTTTACGTGTAGGAAAAGTGTTTTCAGCGGGATACTAATCTGTGCCGTCTGAGAAGGACCACAGGTCTAAGAATGCCTTCCGTGATGGCAGGGGGGGAAGCAGTCCGCCCCCCCATCTCCTCTCTCCTCACTATTCCCTCCTCCCATCTCTCTCCTCCCTCTATCTCTGCTATTCTCACAATCTCCTCCCCTCTCTCATCTATCTCTCTTCCTATCCCTCCTCCTCCTCCTCCTTTTCTCTCTCCAATCTCTCCTCCCTCTCCATCTTCATCACCAACGCCCACCTCTCATCCCTCTCCTCTTCCCTCCTCCTTGTCTTCACCATCTCCTCCCTTTTTGTCTCCTCCCCACTCTCCTCCACTATCTCTCACTTCTCCTCCTATTCCAAATCTTTCCTCCACCCTTCCCTCTCTTACTTTTCCTCTCCCACCTCTCAGTTCATCGTCACCCGCTGGCCCAGTGCCAGATCTAGACAATGAGGTGTCCCTAGTTCCACAGGGCACTCTCTCGAAAGAGACAGTTATAACACCGGGAGAAGAAAGTGAATCACTCCCCACACATGACAACACAGGTGCCCTCCCGATACAACAGATAGCAGAAGGGAGGTGTGGGTCATCAGACACTGCACTTGCTGAGACTGAAGATCCTATGTGCCACATGGAGCTCCAGTCTCGGGGGGGGGGGGGGAAGTACACACACACAGAAAGACAAATCACACAGTGGCACAGTTCCTCCTCTGATGAACATGAAGAGGAGATTATGCTGCATAGTACTAGGGGCAGATAGAGCCAGAACTCTTACACTATGTGCCCTTCACCCCTAGTCAGGTGTTCAGTATTCTAAGAAATCTGCCAGAACCAAATATGGACCCCATGCCATTTTACCGAAGAATGCAGCAGAGCCAGCAGACATATGCTGCAACCTGGAGTGATCTCTGGTCCATAATGGAGATTAAAGCAGGTGAAACACTCTGGCCAATCATGAAGGAACATTTCAAGCTTCCATCAGAATTAGATGTGCATTCCTGGGAATCAGGATCAAAGCTAATTGAACAGCTTAGAGAGTGGGCCAACGCCAGACAAGCACTCAGCCTGCATAACATGAGACAAGCCGAGACAGAGTCTCTAGACAGGTTTCATGGCAGAGTGAGGCAAGTATTCCAAGGTTTAGGCTTCACCATTCATGATCAGTTACATGGACAGATGTTGGCACAGGCCTTTGTGCATGGACTAAGAGAACCAATCAAGAGACTGCTGATAATGGCCAGGCCTGAGTACAGGATAATAGCAGTAGATGTCCTCCTTACAGTAGCCAGAAGAATTGAGTCCCTCCCAGGAGTACGGAGGACAGGCCCTCCCATGATGGCCACTGACGTGGAGGAGCAACCACCCTGCAGAGACAGAAGACCTGTCAGGTGTTTCAACTGTGGCAACCTTGGCCATTTCCGGAACCGGTGCACAGCGCCCCGGCAACCCAGGTCATCACGCAGAGGAATAGGCCAAGAAAGAAACACAGAAGACAATGAAGAACCCTGTCCATAGGACAAAGGCAAACCAGGCCCGCCAGACATCACGCCCCTGACATGTGAAACCCCATCAGCAGACCCAATACCTCAAATCACTTTGGGCTGTCATATCTTTCCTTGTGGACACTGGTGCAGTCAGAAGTGAAAATCCCCGACCCCACCAGTCTATCAGAACACTCTGTGTCTTGTATGGGGATTTAAGGTCAAGACAGATGTTCCCCAGCTTGCAAGCCCCTGAGCATGTGGACACAGCCAGGACACTCCATCCTGTTCCAGTTTACGGTGGAGACCTGCCCACCCCACCTGATGAGCGCAGACCTACTGCAGGAACTGAAGGTGACCAAAGTGTCCCATGAAGATGTGACCTTGACCTCTTCTCCACCTCAGACCCAAGAAGAATCAATCATGCTGGTGGCCCTACAAGAGCCTCGCTCGAACAACCGGTGCAAGCCTACCCAAGGAGGTGCTGGACATAGCACCCAGAAGCCTATGGCCCAAGGGAGACTTCAAGACTTCAAGTTGCGCCAGTGCAGGTGTCACTCAAGTCTACAACCCCGGACGCTCCGAGGGCCCAGCATCCGCAGCTCATCACCCAGAGCTAAACTGCCTCTGACCAACTGGAGGTCTAAGTGGAACTGCTGTTCAAGAAACGGCCTAAGAACTTTGGCATGGGCCAGGAAAACTCTCAACCCAGAGGGACCACACCCGCTTCGTGAAATGGCTGCACTGCTTCCGGTTGCAGTGCCAGAGGATCATCTTGGACAAGATTCTGAAGGTGCTCCCTGAAGTTAATCCAGGCCCTGGACCAGAAGACAGCCACTCAGCTCCTCAAATTGGTTAACAAGACGCTGACCTGAAATCAAGTTGGGTGAAAGGAACTGCTGCTGGCTGGTAAAGAAGATGCCCCAGCAAAAAGACCTCCTGTGAGAGCAAGAAAGCTCAGCTGAACGACACCTCTGACGAAAAATATTGTCACCAGCAAACGGTTTGGTTTCCTGCCAGCCCTGTGCCAGAAGATGGGAGTCACTCACGGCACTGTGAAGAGCAAGGCCAGATTGAGCCGCCTCACCCACGGGAATCATCATGCGGTCCCAGCTTCTCTCGATCAAGAGGAAGACTGCGAAAGGAGAACCAGATCAGATTGAATGGTGCATAACCTGAGGACTGTGAGCGAAGCAACCGTGTTGGAATCCCCAGTTGTGCCAGATCTGCACACTCTGCTGACAAACGTGCCAGCCACAGCAAAGGCGCTCACGGCAATGGATCTGCCAGAAGCTCCCCTCAATGTTCCCCCTCACCTGGATGACCAGTTCCTGAAAACGCACAAGGGTTGTGAGGAACAAATGGACAGTGATGACCAAGAGGGCCCGGAACAGCCTTTCACAGCTCGTCAGAGCATTGTCCTCCATCCCCATCAACTGGATTGCGGAGCATGCAGAAGTCATCGACATCGCTGCCTGCACAGCACTCTCCATGTCTCCTCTACTCTACCTGATGGAGCAGCAACGTAAGTTCTGCAAAACAGAGTCTAGTGGTGTCAAAAGCAAGTTCCTGAAGACACCATATCGCCCACTGGACGAAACACTTGACAGATGACCGGAAGACCGCGGAGGAGAAGATAGCTCCCTCAGCAACTCCGAAGATGCATGCCTTCCTTAGTCTAGTCTCATACTGCAGAACTTGGATTTCTGGTGCTCCAGACTTAATGCAGCCTCTGTACAATTGCATCAACGCATTGCAACCTTCATTTCGTACAGGAAACTGAAAGACTTCATAGTCTCTGCGCCAACTCTAGGCCTCGCTGACTACGAGAAGCCATCCCGTCCTGACCAAAACGGAAAAAGAAGGACCAAGATGGAGAAGGTCATGCTACTGGCCAGGCTTAAAACAGACCCACGGAGGAAAACCAGGGACCTCTAGACTACCTCTCAGCCGGCCTGGATCCAGTTGCAAGGGGGGCCCTCCTGCATGAAAACAATACCCGCAGCGCACGCCCTCCTACCAAGGCTACTCTCCACCACTCTTCAGTGCTCGCAGCCGTTACCTGTCTCTACTCCCACTCCCAAGGGGGGATGCGGATACGGACCCTCAGATGAAAAATCTGCAAGATACCGTAGATGGCTCCAGTTTTGCAGATGATGAAGGAAGGTTCCACACGGGATGTGCAGCGACCAGCAATCAAGACATTCTATGGTCCAGAAGGTTGTCAGCCCAAGAGCCCAAGAAGCGGAGCTAATAGAGCTGACGAAAGACCTGCCAGATTGCGAAGAACAAAAACTTCCATGTACTCGCATGACATGGCACCCGACTTCGGACTCATCTGGGCTGCAAGAAACTTCATCACAGCAAGCGGATTGACCGTGAAGCACCATGGAGCCATCAGAGACCTGCTGGACACTCTTCAACTACTAAAAGTGGTGACAGTGTTGAAGGTCAAGGCACACGGAAAACTGAACACAGTAGAGACACGGGGTATCAACATGGCAGACGTGGCAGCCAAAAAAGCAGCCAGAGGAAGACAATATGGAAAATGGGAGAGGTCGTAGAGCCGGACGGCTACTACATGACGACTGAAGACGAGAAAACCTGGCAAACCGAAGTCAATGGGAAAACCGTTGAAGATGCCATCTCTGAATTGGACAGAAGTGCTGCCTCCTCCTCCACCAGCCAACAAGCTGAATCACTTCCAGGATGAAGACTCTTACGTGGATATGAATTCTGAGGCAGAAGAATGGTGCCCACCTTTACCAGAAAGGATGTATTTGATGGAAAACATTTCAGAAGATTGTCCTCCACCGCCCTCTCATGGGGAAGCTTCTTCTCCAGCACAGTCCTACGATTTGCAGTCCAAGGCAACACTCCCCGAGATGAGCTACATGAGTCCGAAGGCATCCCAAGGCTACAACAGTTTTGACCTTTCCCCCTCATCCCCGGAGAATACCGGCTGTATCTGTACCAATGCAAAGAGTCCCAAGTCCTCCTCTGACACAGTCTAACCCGAGTCTTCATACAGAGGGAGGCGCGGACAGAGACGAAACCTCAGCTAAAATCCCACCATCAGCTCAGAGAATGGCAATTACCACAACCTAGTCACTAAACCTGACAAAATGACTTCCTGAAACCTGTACAAGAAGTAACAGGATCAGACTTGGAAGGAGGAGAAGGAAAGCTGGATGCTGAAGGCCAAAAGCACTGGGCTCCAAGAAACCGTCTACATCAAAACGTCTACCTCAAGACAGACCTAGCCTACCTCAAACTGTCTACCTCAAAACGTCTACCTCAAGACAGACCCAGTCTATCTCAAAGTGTGTACCCTACGGTGGTTCAATGGGCACATGGCCCCCACATAGAATTGAAGACACAGATGAATGACCTGATTGGACTCAACTCACACCTCAACAGCAAAGATTCCCAGCAGCTGTTCGGCCACCGACAAATTTAACATCGGACAAGCGGGAAAAGTTCCCCCACATCATCTGGCCTGAAGACTTCCCAGTAAGGAACCAGTTGGCGAAGACTACTGCAAAGAAGCTACTCTCAAAAATAGTGTGCAGATATGGGGTTTCCAGAAGCAATAGCAAGTGATCAGGGACCCGCATAACCAGCAAACCTAACACAAGAGACCTGATCAGCAGTAGGGTCAGACTTAGGCCTACACACTACTCACCATCCCACACCATAGACTAGGTGGGACACTTAAGAGCAGCATGCTAAAGAATTTGCCCAAGAGACAGACAAACCCTGGCATTAGACACTCCCGTAGGCTCAGTAAAAAGCTGTCATCAACATGAGACTTTATTTTGGTAAAAAACCCAGTTTAGGGGTATTCTTTACTTAGCAGTTGACTATGCAATATGATACTTTGTCTGCATGTGTAATTGAATTTATCAAGAATCTTGCTAATGTCCATTCTCGAGTTTTCTCCTTCATTGCCAGGTCCAGATTCGGTGCCTGGTATGCACGTCCTGAAGTCAGGAGACTGCTGAGTGTTGGTGAAAAAAGTCTGTAAAGAGAAGCACTCGATCCCAGATCCGATGGCCCTTCTCCAAGTGCTGACGCCACCGACCTGGAGGGAAACCCCACCAGGATATCCACGCATCGCATTGCAGGAAAAGGCCTTCATACCAGAAGATACACCTGAGCTGGAATGATGCTGTGGATGACCTGACTGAATAAATTACCTACCTGACGGAGAATACACATGCACTGACTGCATAGACTGCTAACTAAGAGACTTTGATTACATTGCACCACACCCCCTTTAGGGACAGATCTCCTGACTGCCCATTTGCGAAAAGTCTCTACAGAGAAGGATGTATGCACTAGGCATATGTCAGTCCATTGGCAGCCTAAAAGAGTTGCAGCACTTTGGGCCAGGAACAGGATTTTAGGGCAAGTGTTATCTAAGGGGGGATTGGTATGGAAATATATATGTATTTCATATAGATCTCACTTGCCTGCTATAGGCTATATACTCATGTACTCTTATATAGGCTATATACTGCTATATACTCATATATACTGCACACAGATACATATTCACAGCTTGAACCTTGTAACTAGTTGGTGGAAATAACCTGCTACCCAGTCATCTCATTGTCTTGTGACTTGAGAAATATCTAGCAGACATAGGGAATGAGGAACTTAGGCCAGGTGGTCCGGCCGATATTGGAGACTTGCTGACAAGTGCAAGACTCCGGACAGTAAATCACTGTCGGACACCCATATATGTTCATGCATTTAAACTGACCAATTAGCTAAGAAGTAAAGCCTTTATGTTAATGAGTAACCACTCCTTTATATGAACTGATAAAAGACCACACATGAATAAAGTTTCCAGAGTTCTGCTGGAATGAGTTGTTGCTAACTAAGTGTAGCTTCCTCTTTTCCTTTGAGCGCTCAATAAGACTGTCTAATCAGGACAGGCCACAGTACGCACAGGGGTAAATCTACCCAAATCAAAAATAAATCCACATCAGACGATGATGCAGGCTCAACACCTCCTGCATTCGGTCCTATTTTGCTTTTGCCACTGCCATCAGATCCACCACCAACACCATCATTACCAGCTGGCAACCCCCGCCCAATTCCACGGCCTCTTCCACCAGCCTTCCTCATTTTTGGTAAAAATGTACACAAAATCCCACAAACTATATAGTAATGTAAAACAAGGTACAAGGTGTATATAGGACAGGAGAGATGTAGAATTTCTGAACACACTTGTGGACACTATTGGATTATGTGAGGCCCAGTGAATATCACACCGCTATATCACAGGCTCAATGTCGCAGGTGTGAAAAATGTCACTATAGGACATGGGAGATGTAGAATTTCTGAACACACTTGTGGACACTGTTGGATTGTGTGAGGCCCAGTGAATATCACACCGCTATGTCACAGGCTCCATGTCGCAGGTGTGAAAAATGTCACTATAGGACAGGGGAGATGTAGAATTTCTGAACACACTTGTGGACACTGTTGGATTGTGTGAGGCCCAGTGAATATCACACCGCTATGTCACAGGCTCAATGTCGCACGTGTGAAAAATGTCACTATAGGACAGGGGAGATGTAGAATTTCTGAACACACTTGTGGACACTGTTCGATTGTGTGAGGCCCAGTGAATATCACACCGCTATGTCACAGGCTCAATGTCGCAGGTGTGAAAAATGTCACTATAGGACAGGGGAGATGTAGAATTTCTGAACACACTTGTGGACACTGTTAGATTGTGTGAGGCCCAGTGAATATCACACCGCTATGTCACAGGCTCAATGTCGCAGGTGTGAAAAATGTCACTATAGGACAGGGGAGATGTAGAATTTCTGAACACACTTGTGGACACTGTTGGATTGTGTGAGGTCCAATGAATATCACACCGCTATGTCACAGGCAGAAATTGGCTAGTGTATGACAAACTGCAAGGTGTATATAGAATTGGGCAGAATAGGAATCTCCCTAGAATGTAGGTCTGTAAGAACGGAACATGTCCTCGACTTATTCTTACAGAGTCACACACAGATAGCTTCACTGTGGCCGTGATAACAGCCGTTACACGGTACTGAGAGAGGAGCGTGCACGTACACCGCTGTCTGGTGTCCGCAAAATTGTCAAGCTCCGTGTTTTTTAAGTATACGGACTGACACACTCTGTCTCTCTATAGTTTTGAATGTGATCAAACAGCAAATATACTTAACTGTTTGAAAAACAGACAAAACAGAAGGTGGAGGTCTGTAAGAACGGAACATGTCCTCGACTTATTCTTACAGAGTCACACACAGATAGCTTCACTGTGGCCGTGATAACAGCCGTTACATGGTACTGTGTGAGGAGCGTACACCGCTGTATGGTGTGAACAAATGCACACTCAGTACCTCACCAGGACAAAAAAAAAATTTGGATTGCTTTTAAAAAAGCAGTTTGCAGAGCAGTGGGAAACAGCAATGCAGCTATCAGGAAGCCTTATAAGGCAGCCTAACAACCAACACAGCTGATCCAGCAAAATATAGCCTCCACTTGCACTGCACAGTAACTGGTGTGTTGTACAGGCAAAATTGCTAGAAGCAGAAGCAGTTTTTGGTGTCTTCTTCCCTGCCTAACGCTCTCCCTACAGAATCAGCAGCAGCAGCTCTCTCTATTCTGAGATCAGCATGAGTAACATGGCGGTCGGCGTGCACGCCCTTTTATACCCTCTGTGACGCCCCCAAAGCATGCCAATCACTTGCATGCCCTTCTCAAAGATGGTGGTGACCCCTGCCTATGTCATCACGTTGCCCACAGTGTCCGTGGATCCTGATTGGCTGAAAAAGGGCGGAAAACAAACTTTTGAAACGCGATTTTGACGCTAAAGTCGCCGAGCTCGTGGCCGACCTCACCCTAGGGTCGGGTTTCGTTTCATGAAACCCGACTTTACCAAAAGTCGGCGACTTTTGAAATTTTTCGACCCGTTTCGCTCAACTCTACTGTGCAACAGTGTACTGTGTGTCATATCATTTCTAATGAAGACTAAGACTACTCTGGAATTAGAGACCTAGAGATTCCTTTTAGGAAAGTCCAAACCTTCTTGATGATATTAAGGGTAGAGATGACCAAACTTGTTTGGAAAACATTCATCAATCTCAAATTCGGCACATTCTGATTCACATTAGATTTCCCAAGCATCTTTCCTCAAAGTCGGCAACATTCAGTCAAAGGTCGGTAAATGATTGTGATTAGTGATTAGCAAGGATGCTCGTCACTACTCGGAACTTGCCCGAGCATTTCGCTGCTCGAGATGCTCGGAGCTCACCGAGTATTTCTGGGGTTGCTTGGTGGGAGCTCGGGTCCCCCGCCCTGCATGTTTGGCACTCTTTAAAGAGCCAATGAACATGCAGGGATTGTTTTGAACACACTGTAATGCCACAGCCATGTTGGTTGTGGCATTACAGTGATTGGCTCCTGCACAGCGTCATCAGGTCTATAGCAGACCAGGCGGCGCCATGCTCGTCACAGTCTGCTCTGGACTCACGCAGTGTAGGGAGATTTGCTGCTGAGCTAGGGAGAGATTTGGTTGTTTATTAGCAAGTGTGGGTATACCATCTCTAATACACAAATCCATCTCAACCAATAGTCCTTCTGAAGACTAATAAAGGTGCATAGAGATCAGTGGTAGGCAGGCAGGCAGGCAGGCAGTGTATGTGGCAGACTTCATTGCATATAGCAAGAGGATCCATTCCAGTCCTGTCTGCTGCTGCTGCCTATTACAAATATTTATAGACATAGGATCTTAATCCTGCTTATTTGCTTTAAATGCAATCCAGAGAACACTGCTTTTCTACTCTATTTGCTTGTTGCAACTGCAGAATACAGCCAGATCCTTTCCATATTATAGCGTAAAAATCCAGCTATTTTAAACAAGGGTTTGTCCGTCACATGGATCACATCTCAGTGCACTAAAAATTGTGCCATTTCAGGCCTAAATGTAATTTTTTTCAGTGTTTCAGTGTTTAAGGCAAGTTATTGAGACCAGTTTTCTGAAAAATTAATAGTTACCTACAGGCCAGATATTTCAAACTGTGGATTGTCTGTCAAACGGATCACATAGTGCGCTCAAAATTGTGCCATTTTAGGCCTCATGTTCTCTGGGGTCTCGGCTACTCCCGGCAGCCGAAACCCCAGAGAAATGCTGGGGGGCACTAAAACCTTAAACTTCAGTGCCGTTAAAAAGCGGTGCTGTGGTTTAAGTACCCTTAACTGCGGCCATTAAAAGGTGTATTGGCGGTCATTAAGGGGTTAAATCAATGGGATTCTGGTTACTAGTAGAGATGAACGAACTTGTTCAGAAAACGTTGACTAATCTCAAATTTGGCATGGACATAGCACATTTGGATTCACGTTTTTGGAGAAAATGAGCATTTTTACCAAAAATCGGCAACATTCTCTCACAGTTCATTTACATGATCGCTTTTCCACTAATGCTTTTGTAAAGACTTTGTCTAGGATAGTGGTACTGTATGATGAGTGGGGGGAGATATGTTTTATGAGGGGAGGGGAGGGGAGGTTAGAGGAGCCACAAACTGATTTTTTTTTAACTTAATGTGTGGAGATTCCTGCAGTCAATCAGGGCACAGAAACCACCCACAATGTCCAGACTCAAGGGCTTGTGTCATTGGCTGCCGAAGTCACATGGCTGTCTCCATATAAAGAGTGGACATGCTGTTTTGGTGTCATTTTGTCAGTGTCACAGCTCCTGCTGCTGCTACTGAATAGTCAGATAGGTAGATAGGCAGTTGATTGTCAGTCAGCTAGTTCAGATACATAGGATCCTGTGTAGCTGTGAATCTGACCTTCCAGCAGATCAATTGTTTTTGCTAATTGTGTGGTCCAGAGACACCAGGGAACATTTCAGCACATAATTCTTTTATGCTGTTAATATTGTGCTTCAGCCAGGAGTCAACATTTGAGAATCTAAATTGTTTGTTTTAATAGCGTACTCTAGAAAGATTGACATATTTCTGCAGAAAATATTTAGTTTTATTCTGGTAATATTTTTGGCTAGCCAGGAGTACACATTTGAAAATACAAATTGATGGTGCTAATAGCATGTTCCTGAAACCAGTCCACATTTCTGCAGAAAAAAAATTGTGCTAGTAATATTTTTGGCCAGCCAGAAGCACACATACATGATATAAATCATTTGTGCTAATTGTGTTGTCCAGCCAGCAGGCCACATAATAGTATGGGATAAGGCCTGGGACCGGGCTTGGACCAGCATTTCTAGCTTAAACATTGATCAGTAATAGAGGTGGATGAGTGACAAGTGTAGGCCTGAAGGTCTGAGAGCCCTGCCAAATTCAGGCAACACACATGAAAGAGACACAACTTGGAATTCAAACATTTTCAAAAATTAGGGGCAGACACCTCTAAAGTGTCAATGCTTTATTTTATTTTTTTATTTATTTTACTCATGTATATAGCCCCATTAATCCCACAGCGCTATACAGACATTATCAATTTTCCCACAGTACAAATAGTATTTTGGTGCTCTGACACCCTTTCCACTATGGCAGCCCACCAGATGGAGACCCAACTTGGAGTATCCACATTTCATAAAATAGTAACATCAGCATCAGTAGCAACAGCAGGCACAGAATCCATAACAAAGGTGTCACAGACTGCAATAACACAAGATCAAGGCAGCACACGAAAAATGACACCATTGCCTATTTTGTCCAGTCTGTAGCTGGGGTGCAAAAGTCATTGGAGATCCATGACTTGTGCATCTTGATGAAAGTTGACAGCCGGATGTGCTTATCCATCAGGACAGTACCAGTAGTAATGAAGACACGTTCTGAGAGATTGCTGGCTGCGGGGAATGACAAAACCTCAAAGGCGTGAAATGCGAGCTCAGGCCACTCTTTCATTTTTGAACATCAAAATGCAAAGGGGTCCAGATTCCCCCTGATGGCATTGATATTGAGCTTGAGATACTCATGCACCAGCTTCTCCTGTCGTTCACTATGGCTGGTCTAAAAAATGTGTGAAACGACTCACAGAAATGTATTTATTTTTTAAATTTATTTGACTCACTTATATAGCACCATTAATTACACAGCACTTCACTGACATTTTCGGCACTGTCCTCATTGGGGCTCATAATCTGAATTTCCTATCAGTAAGTCTTCAGAGTGTGGGAGGAAACTGAAGTACCCGGGGAAACCCACGCAAACACAGGGAAAACATACAAACTCCTTGCAGATATTGTCTTTGGTGGGGTATGAACCCAGCACCCCAATGATGCAAGATTGCAGTGCTAATCACTAAGTCACTGTTCTGCCTCTGACACTGCTGCTGCTAATGTTTTTTTGCGTTGGCGACTTCTATAAGTACGATGCACACTGTGTGCCTCACTGCTGTCTTGGAAAAGCCACTGTTAAGATTGTCTACAAGCATATTTCGATGCTCCAGAATGCACGTGTCCCTTTCAAGGGGGTGAAGCATCTGGCAAATTTACTCTTTTATTGTTGAGTGGCAACTCAGTAGTCCAGGCAGTCAGAGAGTCCTGGACAGGAGCCATCTCAGTCTCTACTTCTGTTCTCTGAATCTGTTGGCTTGGAAAAAGGGGGCCAGCCAGCAGCATTCAAGAATGTGAAGAAGAGGGAGTATGCAGTGATGCGCAACTGCTTTGTCCCTCTTAATCTGCAGAGGCGGGTGGGCCAGTGCCTATGGTCAGCACCCCTCAGTACGCATCAGAAGATGAGACTCAGTTGCCACTTTCTGGTGCGTACGGTGCTGGCGAGACTACCCAGGAGAAGCAGGTGTTTGAAGAGGGGAGTGTAGATGATGAGGTCCTTGACCCATCATGGCATGAGAAACAGGAAGGTGGTGGGAGCAGCTCTGAGGAAGAGATTCCCCAAACAGCCAAAACAGGAGGGAGAGGGAGGGGGCAGACTTGGTTGCCTGTAGCCTCCACTTCGGCACCCGTTAGGAGCATTCCTCTTCCAAAATCCAAAACGGGCGCTCCCAAGACTTGCAGTGCGTGGTCCTTTTTTGACACAGTTGCAGATGACATTTGCTTTGTCAAATGCAAGCTGTGTCACCGGAAAGTCAAAAGAGGGAAAAGTGTCAGCAACCTCAATACCACAAATATGTGGAAACATGTGCGGACCAAGCACGTGGTGGAGTTACAAAGACACACTGAAGACGTAGGCCAACCTACAGCACCACCTACCACCTCTTCAGCTCGTGTTGTAGCCTCTTCCTCCAGCTCTCACACAGCTGGTTCGGCTTCCTCACAGGATCGCCATGGAAGAACCTCTGACACTGTTGTACAGAGACCCAGTGACATTCCACCCACAGCACCACGTTCCCGTTCATCCTCACACTCCCAGGCCACTCTACAGCCATGGATAGCACAGGCATGGGAGAAAAGGTGGCCATACTCAGCAAACCATCCCCGAGCACAGGCTCTGAATGCTGGCATTGCCAAACTACTGGCCCTTGAAATGCTCTCATTCAGGCTGGTGGAGACAGACACCTTCCAGAACATCATGGCATTGGCAGTCCCACAATACACCGTGCCCAGACGCTTTTATTTCAGCAGGCAAGCCGACCCTGCCCTGCAAAAGCATGTGGAGGGAAAAATTAAACATGCGCTACTAAATGCCGTCAGTAGCAAGGTCCACCTGACCACCGATGCGTGGACCAGTAACAATGGACAGGGACGATACCTTTCCCTCACTGCACATTGGATCAATGTTGTGGAGCCGGGTACAGATCTTGAGAGTGGCACTGTACGTGTTCTGCCAACTCCAAGGATTGCTGGAATCCAGTCTGTACATTGACTCCACCTCATACTCCGGTTCCTCAGAATCAGTGCTGCAGGAGCCTGTTACGACCGATATGAGCACAGCCGTGGCCAAACATCAACAGGCCGTACTGAAATTAATTTCTTTGGGGAATCGAAGCCACAAAGCACAGGAGCTCTGGAATGCCATCAAGCAGGAGAGCGACGTGTGGTTTGTGCCAGTGAATCTCCAGCCAGGCTTGGTAGTGTGTGACAATGGCCGAAATCTGGTGGCAGCTCTGGGCCTAGGCATCCTCACTCACATCCCATGTCTTGCACATGTGCTCAACTTGGTCGTGCAGAGCTTTCTGAGGGACTATCCGGATCTTGATGCACTGCTGCACAAGGTCCGCATAGAGTGCGCTCACTTGCGACGTTCCAGCATGGCAAGATCGCGCATTGCAGCTCTGCAGCGCCGATTACACCTTCCAGAACATCGCATCATATGTGACCTACCCAACAGGTGGAATTCAACGTTACATATGTTGGAGCGGTTGTGTGAGCAGCAGGCAGCAGTAATGGAGTACCAGCTACATCAGGCGCAAACAAGTTGCGCTGTGCGCCGGTCACACTTCAGCACCACTGAGTGGGCCTCTATGAAGGACATCTGCCTCGTGTTGCGTGCCTTCGATGATTCCACGCGGATGGCGAGTGCAGATGATGCACTAGTCAGCATGACTGTCCCCCTTATCTGCCTGCTTCAAAAAACACTGCAAGCACTAAGGGAGGAGGTTTTGGAAGAGGTGGAGGATGAGGAGTCACAAATGCCATCTGCTTCTGGACAGTCTGCGCTACGTGGTTCCACACAGAGGCCTAAGCATGGGGCACTTTGTGAGGAGGATGAGGAGGAGTCAATGGAGGAAGACATCTCTCCAGAGGAGGGAGGTACACAATGCTCTAGTCAGTATGTACAGCGAGGGTGGGGTGATGAAGAGCAGGCAGAGATGACGCCTCAAGCAGGGGACAGCATTTCTTTGGCAGTTGGAAGTCTGCAGCACATGGTTGATTTCATGCTGCAGTGCCTGAGAAATGACCACCGCATCGCCCACATTCTCAACACGGCTGATTATTGGGTGTACACCCTCCTAGATTCTCGCTACCGGGACAACTTACAAAGCCTCATAACACCATTGAACCGGGAGCGTAAAATGCGGGAGTACCAAGAGACACTGGTGCATTCCATCATGTTCTCCATTCCACCCGAGAGCAGTGCTGCTAGTGCTTTACAAAGCAGCTCAGTGCGTCGAGGCAGTGGAGGAAGCTCTGCACAAAGAGGGAGCAGAGGCAGCGCCTCAGCACAAGGCAAGACCAGTATGGCCCAAATGTGGCAAAGTTTTGTGTGCCCGCCACAAATGTCTACACCATCACAGATGGCTCCAGTCAGCAGGAGACAACATTTCCGTCAGATGGTGACAGACTACATGTCTTGCCCGGTCAGTGTACTCCCAGACGGCTCTTCCCCCTTCAAGTTTTGGGTCTCTAAGCTGGATACATGGCCAGAGCTTAGCAAGTATGCATTGGAGGTGCTGGCTTGCCCTGTTGCTAGTGTATTATCGGAACGCGTCTTTAGTGCTGCAGGTGGTGTACTAACAGACCGTCGCACGCGACTATGCACCGATAACGTTGACCGGCTTACTTTTCTGAAAATCAACAAGGCCTGGATCTTGCCAGAATTTGCCAGTCCTCTTCCAGAATAAATAATTGGTTGGCAATAGTATCCAGGTCTCCTGTTGTGTTCATGTTTCTACCACCTGAACTGTAATCCCTGGGCTCCAACACGGCCAGTTGTTCACAAGTGCCGTCTGCACAGAGAAAAACACATGCTCCAGTGTTAGTGGGGTTCAGTAACGCTAGCTGCTCCCCTGCTGTGTGTCCGGCAATGTCTACTGCTGCCTCCACATTCACACTACTACTGATTTCAAACTTGCTCCAATTAGGCCTCTGGCTCCACTCTGTCTTTAATATTTCCCATGGCCTCCAACACCGCCAGTTGCTGCTCAGAAGTGCCGTCTGCACAATCAACACTTGTTCCTGTGTTACTGGGGTTCAGTAACGCCAGCTGCTCCCCTGCTGTGTGTACGGCATAGTCTCCTGCTGCCTCCACATTAAAACTACATCACATATAAAAGAGAAAACAAAAAGCAAAAAACACAAATATCCTGAACTAAAAGTAAAAAATATACTGCAAATAATGCATAAAGGTAATAATAATAAGGGTATTTAGTAAACATAATTTTGTTTACTAAATACCCTTATTATTATTATTACCTTTATGCATTATTTGCAGTATATTTTTTACTTTTAGTTCAGGATATTTGTGTTTTTTACTTTTTGTTTTCTCTGGTTAATGGTCATGTGTTAATATGCACTTACATTGTGAATACACATTAACTTACTTTTCTCAGTTCAGATTTGTTTTTTATTCATTTCATTGTGCATTCAGTGCATATATGGGTGTGACCGCCCTCTTTCTGAGCTGGGAAAGCCATCCAGTCTGGCCTAAGCTGTTACTAGTGGTTCAGCCGCTCGACCCTTATTCACATTCATGCCACTTGGCAAGTGAAAAGGTTTTAAATACTAGAGTAGGGACTGTCCCACAAGGGTTGCCGTGACGTGGCGGGATGGCTTGTACATTATTTTGATCAAAATTATGTTTACTAAATACCCTTATTATTATTATTACCTTTATGCATTATTTGCAGTATATTTTTTACTTTTAGTTCAGGATATTTGTGTTTTTTGCTTTTTGTTTTCTCTGGTTAATGGTCATGTGTTAATATGCACTTACATTGTGCATACACATTAACTTACTTTTCTCAGTTCAGATTTGTTTTTTAATCACATATAAAACTTGCTGCAATTAGGCCTCAGCCTGCTCCATGATTGACCCTGGGCTCCAACACCGCCAGTTGTTGCTCAGAAGTGCAGTCCGCACAGAAACAAACGCTAGCTCCTGTGTTAGTGGGGTTCAGTAATGCCAGCTGCTCCTCTGCTGTGTGTCTGGCAATGTCTCCTGCTGCCTCCACATTCAAACTACATCACATATAAAACTGGCTGCAATTAGGCCTCAGCCTGCTCCATGATTGATCCTGGGCTTCAACATCGCCAGTTGTTGCTTAGAAGTGCCGTCCACACAGAAAACAACACTAGCTCCTGTGTTAGTGGGGTTCAGTAATGCCAGCTGCTCCCCTGCTGTGTGTCTGTCAATGTCTCCTGCTGCCTCCACATTCAAACTACATCACATATAAAACTGGCTGCAATTAGGCCTCAGCCTGCTCCATGATTGATCCTGGGCTTCAACATTGCCAGTTGTTGCTCAGAAGTGCCGTCCGCTCAGAAAACAACACTAGCTCCTGTGTTAGTGGGGTTCAGTAATGCCAGCTGCTCCCCTGCTGTGTGTCCGGCAATGTCTCCTGCTGCCTCCACATTCAAACTACATCACATATAAAACTTGCTGCAATTAGGCCTCAGCCTGCTCCATGATTAACCCTGGGCTCCAACATCGCCAGTTGTTGCTCAGAAATGCCGTCCGCACAGAAAAAAACACTAGCACCTGTGTTAGTGGGGTTCAGTAACGCCTGCTGCTCCCCTACTGTGTGTACGGCAAAGTCTCCTGCTGCCTCCACATTCAAACTACATCCGATTTTAAACTTGCTCCAAGTAGGCACGGTTAAAAATCAGTAGTAGTGTGAATGTGGAATCAGCAGTAGACATTGCCAGACACACAGCAGGGGAGCAGCTGGCATTACTAAACCCCACTAACACAGAAGCTAGTGTTTTTTTCTGTGCAGATGGCACTTCCGAGCAACAACTGGCGATGTTGGAGCCCAGGATCAATCATGGAGCAGGCTGAGGCCTAATTGGAGCAAGTGTAAAATCTGAGGTATTTTGAATGTAGAGGCAGCAGGAGACTTTGCCGTACACACAGCAGTGGAGCAGCTGGCATTACTGAACCCCACTAACACTGTAGCTAGTGTTTTTTTCTCTGTGCAGACGGCACTTCCGAGCAACAACTGGTGATGTTGGAGCCCAGGGTCATTCATGGAGCACGGTTGATTGATCCTGGGCTCCAACATCGCCAGTTGTTGCTCAGAAGTGCCGTCTGCACAGAAAAAAACACTAGCTTCTGTGTTAGTGGGGTTCAGTAATGCCAGCTGCTCCCCTGCTGTGTGTCCGGTAATGTCTCCTGCTGCCTCCACATTCAAACTACATCACATATAAAACTTGCTGCACTAGCAGTGGGAATGTGGACAGAGCAGAAGACACTGCCGGACACACATCTGGGGATCAACTGACGTTACTGAGCCCCAGCAACACAGGAACAAGTGTTGATTGTGCAGACGGCACTTCTGAGCAGCAACTGCCGGTGTTAGAGGACAGGGTAAATACTAGAGACAGTAGAGCCAGAGGCCTAATTGGAGCACGGTTAAAATCAGCAGTAGTCTACAACAGATATAAAACTTGATGAAATTAGGCCTCAGCCTACACCCAGATTGACCCTGGGCTCCAACATCGCCAGTTGCAGCTCAGAAGTGTCTTTGGCACGGGTACTCCCTCCTACCCAGCCTGGTTCCAGCATGCCTGCTGTTTCCGGGTAGTGTCAACGTCACTTTGCCACCAATACGTTGTCCTGTCGTGTTGCGGTCGGGTTAGCTGAGTCTATGGTGCCTGCAGTTTAGGTGCTTCCTATGTGGGCTGTGGGTTCTGGTAATAAAGGCTGGTTCCATAGTGCCAATAGGACAAGCACCCCCTGTAAGGACTGTGGGTTTCGGTAACTGCGGCTGGCTCGCGGCCTTGCAACTTTGTCTTTCTTGGGTACCTTCTGCTACCCATCCGGGTTCCAGTACCGTCAGCTGGTTCTTGGCAGTGCCTTTGGCTGAGGTGCCTCCTTCTCGGGATCTGAGTTCCAGCAACGTCTGCTGGTCCTTGGTAGTGCTTTCTAGCACAGGTACCTCCTGCTTAGTAACCGGGTTCCAGCACCATTAGCTGGTCCTCGGTAGTGCCATTGGCTCTTGTTCCTTTTGTTGCCCCTCCGGGTTCCTGCACCGTCAGCTGGTCCTCGGTAGTGCCATTGGCTCTTGCTCCTTCTGCTGCCCCTGCAGGTTCCAGCACCGTCAGCTGGTCCTCACTAGTTCCATTAGCTCTTGCAGCTTCTGCTACCCCTCTGGGTTCCAGCACCGTCAGCTGGTTCTCAGCAGTGCCTTTGGCTGAGGTGCCTCCTTCTCGGTATCTGAGTTCCAGCAACGTCTGCTGGTCCTTGGTAGTGCTTTCTAGCACAGGTACCTCCTGCTTAGTAACTTGGGTTCCAGTTCCATCAGCTGGTCCACGGTTGTGCCATTGGCTCTTGTTCCTTCTGCTGCCCCTCCGGGTTCCAGCACCGTCAGCTGGTTCTCGGCAGTGTCTTTGGCACGGGTACTCCCTCCTGCCCAGCCTGGTTACAGTACGCCTGCTGTTTCCGGGTAGTGTCAACGTCACTTTGCCACCAAAACGTTGTCCTGTTGTGTTGCGGTCCGGTTAGCCGAGTCTATGGTGCCTGCAGTTTAGGTGCTTCCTATGTGGGCTGCGGGTTCTGGTAATAAAGGCTGGTTCCGTAGTGCCAATAGGACAAGCACCCCCTGTAAGGACTGTGGGTTTCAGTAACTGCGGTTGGCTCGCGGCCTTGCAACTTTGTTTTTCTTGGGTACCTTCTGCTACCAATCCGGGTTCCAGTACCGTCAGCTAGTTCTCGGCAGTGCCTTTGGCTGAGGTGCCTCCTTCTCGGTATCCGAGTTCCAGCAACGTCTGCTGGTTCATGGTAGTGCTTTCTAGCACAGGTACCTCCTGCTTTGTAACCGGGTTCCAGTACCATCAGCTGGTCCACGGTTGTGCCATTGGCTCTTGTTCCTTCTGCTATCCCTCCGGGTTCTAGCACCGTCAGCTGGTTCTCGACAGTGTCTTTGGCATGGGTACTCCCTCCTACCCAGCCTGGTTCCAGCACGCCAGCTGTTTCCGGGAAGTGTCAACGTCACTTTGTCATCAATACAATGTCCTGTCGTGTTGCGGTCCGGTTAGCCGAGTCTATGGTGCCTGCAGTTTAGGTGCTTCCTATGTGGGCTGCGGGTTCTGGTAATAAAGGCTGGTTCCATAGTGCCAATAGGACAAGCACCCCTGTAAGGACTGTGGGTTTCAATAACTGCGGCCGGCTTGCGGCCTTGCAACTTTGTTTTTCATGGGTACCTTCTGCTACCCATCCGGGTTCCAGTACCGTCAGCTAGTTCTCGGCAGTGCCTTTGGCTGAGGTGCCTCCTTCTCGGGATCTGAGTTCCAGCAATGTCAGCTGGTCCTTGGTAGTGCTTTCTAGCACAGGTACCTCCTGCTTACTAACCGGGTTCCAGCACTGTCAGCTGGTCCTCGGTAGTGCCATTGGCTCTTGTTCCTTCTGCTTCCCCTCCGGGTTCCAGCACCGTCAGCTGGTGCTCGCTAGTTCCATTTGCTCTTGCAGTTTCTGCTACCCATCCTGGTTCCAGCACCGTCAGCTGGTTCCAGGCAGAGCCTTTTGCCTAGGTGCCTCCTTCTCGGTATCCGATTTCCAGCAATGTCTGCTGGTCCTTGGTAGTGCTTTCTAGCACAGGTACCTCCTGCTTAGTAACTGGGTTCCAGCACCGTCAGCTGGTCCTCGGTAGTGCCATTTGCTCTTGTTCCTTCTGCTGCCCTTCCGGGTTCCAATACCGTCAGCTGGTCCTCACTAGTTCCATTGGCTCTTGCAGCTTTGGCTACCCATCCGGGTTCCAGTACTGTCAGCTAGTTCTCGGCAGTTCCTCAGCCTTCTTGTACCTTCTGCTACATTTCCAAGTTCAAGCTTTCAGAAATGGTTTTTGTTTATTATCACTCTGGATCTCCCTGACGACAACCCTGAAGACGACAACCCTGAAGACCACCCCGAAGAAGACGACAACCACGAAAATGATAACCCTGAAGACGACGACCTGGAACACCACCCCGAAGAAGACCAAAAAGATGAGCCTGAAGAAGATGACCAAAGAACATGAAGACAACCACCAAGATACAGAACAACAAGAGACAGAAGACCAAGAAGCAGAAGACCAAGAAGCTGCAGAACAAAAAGCAGGACAACATGAAGCATAAGACTAAAAATCAGAGCAAAAGATATTATCTAAAGTATAAGCAGAAGAAGACTTAGAAGTGTATGGGGGTGAGTCCGTTCCTCCTCATGGTGCCCCTGGAAAATGCCTGCTGCTGCAGGCCAAACTGAACGTGGACAAATCCTGCTGTAAATCTTTTGTGACAGGCAGAACGGAAGGTGTAATCTTCAAACTTTTATAGATAACAACTACAGGAATGCCTGTCACAAATAAGAATATGATGAAGAAGAAGAATAGGAAGAAGATGAAGAAGTAGTATATAAAGAAGAATAGTAGTTGAATAAGAAGAATATGAATAATGTAAAAAAAAGAATAATAGGAAGAAGGTGAAGAAGAAGATGAATAAGGTGAAGAAGAAGTTGATGAAAAAGATGCTGCTGCTGAGGATCATGAATGAGAAAGTGTGGAAGAAAAAAAGGTGACGAGCATGGAAGTAGTGAAACATACATATCTGACAAAATATAAAAAAGGTTAACATTGTCAATATCTTTGTAACTCCGAACGTCTTTAAAAAAAAAATTTATTCCTGCTTTTCCATTTGATTGGGCTAAACTTCTATGCCTTTAATGTCTCCTCCACCTCCCCCAATACATTCTACATTATTCTTAGTTGTTTTTCTTCATGTAGAATTAACCTACAAGGAAAGAAAGGGTTTTTTTTTAATTCCGATATTTCTGTCCCATTGACTTGAATGGGACTTCCGGTATCGGAATCGGCGATACCCTATACTTTTTGGGTATCGGCCGATCCAATCCGATCCGATATTTCTCAATATCGGATGGTATCGCTCAACACCACTTGTGACTCATGATTTGGTTTGCCAGTACAAAATCAAGTCTTGGACATTGATTGTGGATACCCATCTATGCAAATCCTTGTTTTCTTGGAATATTCTCTTGACACCAATTTCAACTTGGATGGCACTTCAAAATGGAAATCTTTTGGATTTTCCTTGGCTTTTCTGTGTTCTAATGTACCTTTCAGGATTTTGTACTCTTCCCGTGTGCACCATTTATAATAGAATAACTATGTACTGTATTTGTATTCCATATCTGGTCCTCACTTTGCCTTTTGCACATATCTCTTAAATAATGATCCCTCAAGGTTCTCATTACCACACTGTGTGCACCATATGTTCCTTATATATATTTTTATTAATACGGTATATATTCATCTTTTCTTTTGAAAATTGGTTACTTTATCACCATATATTTCTTAGAGCTTTACGCACTTTTTTAGGCCTTAATGGTCTTTTTATTACTTATTACATACTCATTATATACACAGGCATCAGTTAGTGTCACATCACCCTCCCCTTTTTTATCAGTATGTGGAATATTCTATAATTCTTTGCTATTGGGTTGTGTCATCCTTCTCAATTATAAGAAAGTGATTTTTGTTTGAATACTTACACACATCAGTCTGGCCCTTTTTATGATCATGTCCATTTTTTGGCTCCTTTGGACCTTTTTTGATACTTTTTTAATTATTTTAATTTTAATTATTATTGATTTGCTTCGTTATTACTGTCACACATGGGGCTTGACCACCTGCACAATATTCACTATGCAATATACACATATGCATGGGTGAACATTTAATTGCTTTTATTGTTTATCTATCTATTTAAATTACTTTGTATGGTGGTCAGACTCCCTTGGGTGGCGAACCCATGTCTGCCTTATATAATAGCGGTGGCCTTTACTTGTTTGGCCATTTAGCTTACATGCCTATGTGACCTCACTTTTCAAATCCTGCGTACCGTGCTGCCCGTGCACATGTTCCGCCCTGTCTTATTGACGGGTTGGACATGTGTGCTGGTTTCTGCCTGGTCAACGCGGATTTATTTTGGTCTCAAATTGCTTTATTGCGCAGGTGTGAGCATATGACCATGGGTCCTATGTCTTTTCATTGTGATATTATTCAATCGCGCATGCGCGAACATGTGACTCGTAGGCCCTGCGCCATTTCTTTTGACTTGGCTTTAGTCTGTTTCATTGTGCACGCGTATGGTTGGGACGCATAGGTCCTGTGTTTTTCTTATTCTTTTACTGCGCATGTGCGAACATGTGATTCACAGGTCCTGTGTCTTTTATCAAGCAGACATGAATACACCATTTGCATTTCTTTTTCGTTATTACTGTTCTATTGCGCAGATGCAGACATGTGACCCACAGGTCCTGCGCCTATTTGCGCTTCTGGCTCTATGCCATGTGCTTTCTATACGGGGCTCTGATCTTTAAATACCAGGAAGTAATGACTGCATGATGGAAGTCCTCTCAGGAGGCCCCCCTCCCTTCTCAACAACGCCTGATTCAAAGGTAAATTGATTTACATGTGTATTATATAAAGCCTGGTACTTAACTGATGTCTCATTCTTTTCCCCTGAGGAAGCCACACTTAGTGGCGATACGCGTGGTGCTCCTCCCTCCACACACCATGCTGTGACCAGGTGCTTGTATCTCCGCAACCACCTACAGGTCTATTGCTGCCTTTTTCATCCTTTGGTGGTTTTCACCATGTGCCACATCCTTTACCATTAGGTTAATGCTCAGTTTGACTCTTTTTTTACGATTCAGGGTCCTTCATCTTCATTCCACCTAGGGATCTTTATGCAGCTTGAACATTTTTATGCAGAGTAATAGCATGATCATACATGTTTACAAAAAGCAAGAGAAAAATACAAAGGGCATTCTAATGGCTTCAAAACAAAAATGCAAATAGATATAAAGTGTAAATAAGGCACAATCAGAAAACAGCTGATGTATAATGCCCCAAAATAGACTTTATGTATCAATAGCTTAGCGTTTCCCACATGTAGAACATTTTGAACAAATTCAGTATATATAGACTATACCTGTGTACTAGATATTAAACATGTATGTTTGTATATGTATCTCTCTATAGAGAGGGAGAGGTATATGTACACAAATGTATCTATGTAATAAATAGTACTATATACAGTGGGGGAAATCAGTATTTGATCCCTTGCTGATTTTGTAAGTTTATCCACTGACAAAGACATGAACAGTCTATAATTTTAAGGGTAGGTTAATTTTAACATTGAGAGATAGAATATCAAAAGTAATATCAAGAAAATCACACCAACTGCACACACAATGTGTGTGTGTATGTATATATATATATATATAATGTATATGTCTTTCACAAAATTAGAATATCATCAAAAACTTAATTTATTTCAGTTCTTCAAAACAAAAAGTGAAACATATATTAGATAGAGTCATTACAGAGTGATCTATTTTAAGTATTTATCTCTGTTTATGCTGATGATTATGGCTTACAGCCAATTAGTGTTGAGCGAGTATATTCGATACTCGGGTGGTCTCCGAGTATTTGGAAGTGCTGGGAGATTTAGTTTCTGTGGCCACAGCTGCATGATTTGTGGCTACATGACAGCCTGAATACTTGTGGGGATTTCCTGTTTGTTAGGAAATTCCCATATGTATTCAGGCTGTCAAGTAGCCACAAATCATGCAGCTGCAAAAGAAACTAAATCTACGAGCACTTCCAAATACTAGGAGATCACCCGAGCATGGTCTGGGAAACCCGAGCAACAAGTATACTCGCTCATCACTGCAGCCAATGAAAACCCAAAAGTTATTATCTCAGTAAATTAGAATAACTAATAAAAAACACCTGCAAAGGCTTCCTAAGCATTTTAAAAGGTCCCTTTGTCTGTTTCACTAGGCTCCACAATCATGGGGAAGACTGATGATTTGACAGATGTCCAAAAGGCAGTCATTGACACACTTCGGAAGGAGGGTAAGCCACAAAAGGTCACTGCTAAAGAAGCTGGCTGTTCACAGAGCGCTGTGTCCAAGTATATTAATGGAAAGCTGAGTGAAAGGAAAAAGTCTGGTAGTAAAAGATGCACAAGCAACCTGGATAACTGCAGCCTTGAAAGGATTATTAAGAAAAGGCCATTCAAAAATTTGCTGGAGATTCACAAGGAATGGACTGCTGCTGGAGTCATTGCTTCAAGAGCCACCACACACAGATGTATCCAGGGCATGGGCTACAAGTGTCGAATTCCTTGTGTCAAACCACTCATAACCAAAAGACAACGCCAGAAGCGTCTTACCTGGGCCAAGGAGAAAAAGAACTGGACTGTTGTTCAGTGGTCCAAGGTGTTGCTTTCAGATTAAAGTAAAATTTGCATTTTTTTTGGAAATCAAGGTCCCAGAGTCTGGAAAAAGCATGGAGAGGCACATAATCCAAGCTGCTTGAGGTCTAGTGTAAATTTTCTACAATCAATGATGGCTTGGGGAGCCATGTTATCTACTGGTGTAGTTCGACTGTGTTTTATCAAGACCAAAGTTAGCGCAGCTGTCTACCAGGAAATTTTAGAGCACTTCATATTTCCCTCTGCCGACAAGCTTTTTGGAGCTGGAAATTTCTTTCTCCATCAGGACTTGGCACCTGTCCACACTGCCAAATGTACCAATACCTGGTAAAACAACAGTATCATTGTGCTTGATTGGACAGCAAACTCGCCTGACCTTAACCCCATAGAGAATCTATGGGGTATTATCAAGAGGAAGATGAGAGACACCAGACCCAACAATGCAGACGAGTTGAAGGCTGCAATCAAAGCAACCTGGGCTTCCATAACACCTCAGCAGTGCCACAGGCTGATCGCCTCCATTCCACACTGTACTTGATGCAGTAATTGATGCAAAAGGAGCCCCGGCTGTTGTGAGTTCATTTTCCCCTTCACCATTGAGGTCTGATGAACTCCCTCTTCTGGTGAAGGAAGGTAGTGAGGCTGATTACCAAGCACCTGAGCAGGATGATAATGACTGGGTGACTGGAATTGCTGACTGGATATAAGGAACCCCCCACGGCTACTGCTAGTTGTTGTTGATAGGTTCAGGGGTCTGCAATCCGATAGCTGCCAACTTCTCTGGTTTTCTGGACTTAGCTAGTATTTCTGTTTTTGCCTCCTATGGTGACTCATTCATAACAGAATCACCAGCCATACCGCAGATCCTAGGGTACTCAATAGCAGGAAAGAATTGTAAAAAAAAAAAAAAAAAGTGTGTATATTTTTTCCTCTATATCTCTGAGGCCGTAGGGGGAATTTTTTCCTCTCTCAATGGAGATAAAGCAATTGTCTGATCGTGTGGAGCAGCTCGCTGCGGAAGTGCGGGGAATTTCCGCCTACCTTGCTCATTCACATGCTGCTGAACCAAAGATCCCTACTCTTGATGTGTTTTTTGGGGATCGGTCTAAATTTTTGAATTTCAAAAATAATTGTAAATTATTTTTTGCCTTAAAGCCTAACTCGTCAGGGAGCTCCGCGCAGCTGGTTAAAATTGTCATCTATTTGCTGTGTGGCGATCCCCAGGATTGAGCGTTTTCTTTGAAACCAGATGATCCTATTCTGACTAATGTGAACGCATTTTTTCAAGCCTTGGGGTTGTTGTATGACAAACCTAATGCTATTGATCAGGCTGAAAAGACCCTGTTGGCATTGAGCCAGGGTCGAGATTCTGCAGAATTGTACTGTCAAAAATTCCGAAAGTGGGCGGTCCTTACTACCTGGAATGATAATGCCTTGGCAGCTCTCTTTCGGAAGGGTTTGTCAGAAGTCATAAAAGATACTATGGTGGGATTTCCTGTTCCCTCTGGTCTTGACGATTCTATGTCATTAGCCATTCAGGTTAATCGGCGTTTACGTGAACGCAGGACTGCACGAGAGGTGTTGCCACCTGTTGAACAAGTGTCTGAACCTATGCAATGTGATAGAGTTTTGTCCAGGGAGCAACGTCAGGAGTTCAGAAGGCGTAATAAGTAGAGTTGAGCGACTTTTCGTTTTTTAGGGTCGCGTTTCGTTTCGTGAAACCCGACTTTTCCAAAAGTCGGGTCAAGCAAGATCGTCCGATTATAGGGAAAAGTCGAGGTCGTCCCGAAACACGAAACCCAATGTAAGTCAATGGGGAATAAAAGTCGGCAGTGAGAGGAGGACAGGAAACACACCAACAGTGCCCATTTGAATGCCAAAAGCATCAATTCTTCTTACTTAAGCTTGTCAACCTTAATTAACTTCATAATACAAGTTACGCACTGAAAAATGGGGGTTATTTGGCTACAGACTGTGGGGGGGGGGAGGGCTGGCTCCAGGTTTTCATGTGCCCTGGGCGAAAGAGCGCCCCTTTAACACATACCACAACTCATCATGCTCCGATACGGCAGAGAAATAGCGGTATAGTACAATGAAAAATACCTCACTTTTTACATCTCATGACGAGGCCCATCTATTTCTCCATACAGAATCATTGGTCCCATATAATGTTTGAAACAGTATATGATGAGCTCCACATAATGCTACAGTATATGTTGGTCCCCATGGATGAAGCTCTACTGTCTTATGGGCCCAAATAATGCTCCAAACATAATGGGCCCCATTTCTAATGCTCTAGTGTATAATGGGCCCTGTAAATGCTGCTCCAGTGTCTGATGTCCACCTTTGGAATGTTCCAGTGTATGGTGGGCCCCATCTATCATTCTCAGATGGTGTTAGGCCCAGTATGGATTGCACGTGATTGCACAAAGGTTAGAAAGGGTACCGTATCCCCGGATAACATGTATGGATAGCGTACACATTCAAAATATATGTCTCAGGAGGCAGGCTCAGATGGTGTTAGGCCCAGCATGGATTGCACGTGATTGCACAAAGGTTAGAAAGGGTACCGTTTCCCCGGATAACATGCATGGATAGCGTACACATTCAAAATATATGTCTCAGGAGGCAGGCTCAGATGGTGTTAGGCCCAGTATGGATTGCACATGATTGCACAAAGGTTAGAAAGGGTACCGTTTCCCCAGATAACATGTATGGATAGCGTACACATTCAAAATATATGTCTCAGGAGGCAGGCTCAAATGGTGTTAGGCCCAGTATGGATTGCACGTGATTGCACAAAGGTTAGAAAGGGTACCGTATCCCCAGATAACATGTATGGATAGCGTACACATTCAAAATATATGTCTCAGGAGGCAGGCTCAGACGGTGTTAGGCCCAGTATGGATTGCACGTGATTGCACAAAGGTTAGAAAGGGTACCGTATCCCCGGATAACATGTATGGATAGCATACACATTCAAAACATATGTCTCAGGAGGCAGGCTCAGACAGTGTTAGGCCCAGTATGGATTGCACGTGATTGCACAAAGGTTAGAAAGGGTACCGTATCCCCGGATAACATGTATGGATAGCGTACACATTCAAAATATATGTCTCAGGAGGCAGGCTCAGATGGTGTTAGGCCCAGTATGGATTGCACGTGATTGCACAAAGGTTAGAAAGGGTACTGTTTCCCCGGATAACATGCATGGATAGCGTACACATTCAAAATATATGTCTCAGGAGGCAGGCTCAGACGGTGTTAGGCCCAGTATGGATTGCACGTGATTGCACAAAGGTTAGAAAGGGTACCGTATCCCCAGATAACATGTATGGATAGCGTACACATTCAAAATATATGTCTCAGGAGGCAGGCTCAGACGGTGTTAGGCCCAGTATGGATTGCACGTGATTGCACAAAGGTTAGAAAGGGTACCGTATCCCCAGATAACATGTATGGATAGCGTACACATTCAAAATATATGTCTCAGGAGGCAGGCTCAGACGGTGTTAGGCCCAGTATGGATTGCACGTGATTGCACAAAGGTTAGAAAGGGTACCGTATCCCCGGATAACATGTATGGATAGCGTACACATTCAAAATATATGTCTCAGGAGGCAGGCTCAGATGGTGTTAGGCCCAGTATGGATTGCACGTGATTGCACAAAGGTTAGAAAGGGTACCGTATCCCCGGATAACATGTATGGATAGCGTACACATTCAAAATATATGTCTCAGGAGGCAGGCTCAGACGGTGTTAGGCCCAGTATGGATTGCACGTGATTGCACAAAGGTTAAAAAGGGTACCGTATCCCCAGATAACATGTATGGATAGCGTACACATTCAAAATATATGTCTCAGGAGGCAGGCTCAGACGGTGTTAGGCCCAGTATGGATTGCACGTGATTGCACAAAGGTTAGAAAGGGTACCGTATCCCCGGATAACATGTATGGATAGCGTACACATTCAAAATATATGTCTCAGGAGGCAGGCTCAGACGGTGTCAGGCCCAGTATGGATTGCACGTGATTGCACAAAGGTTAGAAAGGGTACCGTTTCCCCAGATAACATGTATGGATAGCGTACACATTCAAAATATATGTCTCAGGAGGCAGGCTCAGACGGTGTTAGGCCCAGTATGGATTGCACGTGATTGCACAGAGGTTAGAAAGGGTACCGTTTCCCCAGATAACATGTATGGATAGCGTACACATTCAAAATATATGTCTCAGGAGGCAGGCTCAGACGGTGTCAGGCACAGTATGGATTTGACGGCCCAGATTACACAGCGGAGGAGCAGGGAGAGGTAAAGATTGCAAATGCTGGGGCCCTGCCCAAGCAAGGGGGGCCCACTCGTGGGCGTCGGTACTGGCACTGGGCCCCTCATAGTACAGCGGTGTGTCTGACGGCGGGTGTGCACCACCACCGTCAGAGACACTTGATTGCACTATGAGGGACCCTGTGCCAGTGCCCGCGCCCAAGAGTCGGCCTACCCACCTGTCCAGGGCAACGGCACTCGCACGGTGTCGTGCGCTAGGTGGTGACCACGGCCATGGGGGGGGGGAGGCAGCACAGTTAGGGAGTTTTAGAAAGTGGCATATGTTGATGTTGGACATTCAGCTGATTCAAAACGCAAAATAGGTGAAGTCCCAGGAAGAGGTGGACCAAAGCAAGCCATTTTTCTGTCACCCTATGTGTCATCAGGGGAAGGTGGGACAAAATCCTTGGAAACCCATGCGTTGTTCATTTTAATGAAGGTTAGATCATCCACATTTTGGGTTGACAGACGGGTCCTTTTTTCTGTCAGGATTGATCCAGCTGCACTGAAGACTCTTTCCGATAGCACACTTGCAGCTGGGCAAGCGAGCTCCTGTAAGGCATATTGTGCCAATTCAGGCCAGGTGTCCAGTTTAGCGGCCCAATAGTCAAAGGGGAATGACCTGTGTGGGAGAACATCGATATGGGAGGAAAAGTAGTTTGTAACCATAGTTGACAACTGCTGTCTCCTGTCACTTTCCATCGATGCAGTATTACCAGTTGTGTGAGCGGTATTTGAAAAATCAGTCCACAACATTGTCATGAAACCCCTGTCTCCAATGCCACTTCTGCTGTGTGCACCACGAACACCTCTGCCAAGCTGCCCCCGGCCCGTAAGGCTCGTGTGAGAACCATCACCGCTGCTGTGTGCTGGGAATGCCTCAAGCAACCGATTTACCAGAGTTGCTTGTTTATTAGCCAATATTAGGTCAAGGTTCTCCTGTGGCATGATGTTTTGTAATTTGCCTTTATAGCGTGGATCCAGGATGCTGGCCAACCAGTAGTCGTCATCGTTCATCATTTTGGCAATGCGGGGGTCCCTTTTTAGGATCCGCAAGGCATAATCTGACATGTGGGCCAATGTTCCCGGTGTCAATGATGCACTGCGAGTGCTGGGTGGAGGAGAACTTTCTGGCAAATCCACATCCCTCCAGTCACGCACAAACCCTGTACCAGACCTTGCCACTCCAACATTTTCACTTGCCCCATGAGATGCATCCTCCTCCCCTAAGTAATCATCCCCATCATCATCCTCCTCCTCCTCTTCTTCCTCCACCTCGTCCAGGAGAGGTCCCTGAGCAGACAATGGCTGAATGTTATCAAGGATTCCCTCCTCCTCTTCCTCCTCATCAACATTGGCTGCAGACGCCTGCTCCTTAAGGTGCGTCAAAGTTTGCATGAGCAGACACATAAGTGGGATGCTCATGCTTAGGATGGCGTCGTCTGCGCTTACCAGTCGTGTGCATTCCTCAAAACACTGAAGGACTTTACAGAGGTCTTTCAGCTTCGACCACTGCACACCTGTCAACTCCATGTCTGCTCTCAAAGTGCCTGGCCGTGTACAGGCGACCGGCGGATGTGCGCGCACAGTCTTCGCACCTTCTGGAGCAGGGCTGTTAACTCCGGATAATTTTTGAGGAAGCACTGCACCACCAGGTTCAAGGTGTGAGCCAAGCAAGGTATGTGGCTGAGTTTTGAAAGGGCTATGGCTGCCACAATATTACGGCCGTTATCACTAACTACCTTGCCTGCCTCAAGATGTACACTGTCCAGCCATGACTCAGTTTGTCGCTTCAAGTACTCGGCCAGCACCTCGGCGGTGTGTCTGTCGCCCAAACACATCATCTGCAACACAGCGTGCTGACGCTTTCCACTAGCTGCTCGATAGGGTGACACATCGTGTGCAACAGTGGCAGCTGCAGATGGAGTGTTCGTACGACTGCGCTCTGTGGACAAGCTTTCGCTTCTGGAGGACGAGGAGGAGGAGGAGGAGGAGGAGGAGGGTCGAACGCCTACAGCCAACTGTTTCCTATACCGTGGGCTAGGCAGCACTGTCCCACCACCGCTGTCCCCTGTGGACCCTGCATCCACCACATTAACCCAGTGCGCAGTGATGGACACGTAACGGCCCTGGCCATGCCGACTGGACCATGCATCAGTTGTGAGGTGCACCTTTCCGCTCACTGACTGCTAGAGTGCATGGACAATGCGGTCTTTCACATGATGGTGGAGGGCTGGGATGGCTTTGCGAGAGAAGAAGTGGCGACTGGGTAGGTCATAGCGTGGTACTGCATAGGCCATGAGTTCGCGGAAAGCTGTGCATTCCACCAACCGAAAGGGCATCATCTCAAACGAGATTAGTTTGGCAATGTGGGCGTTCAAACCCAGTGTACGCGGATGAGAGACTGAGTACTTTCTTGACCTACTCATAGCGTCTGGGAGGGTGAGCTGGACTTGAGAGCTGCATATGGTGGAAGTAGCGGTGGACAGGGCGGACTGAGAGAGGGTTGATGATGGTGATGGAGTTGGTGTTCTTTCTGATGGCCTAGAATCAGTCTTTCGTTGATATAACAGTGGGATTCCCTGACTGCTGTGGCCTTGCAACGACACCTCAACATTTGCTGCTGTGCTAACCGGTGGGCTTACAGTGGGGGAACAATGTAGCGTTGCTGACTACCTTCGTTGTGATCAGTTGCACATGTGGCACTTGAGGTTTGGTGTTGTGTCCACGCTTGCAAGTGCATGCTGGTTAAATGTCTAAGCATGCAACTGGTATTCAAATTTTTCAGATTTTTCCCTCGGCTAAAGGTCTTTGCCCACTTCTTACAGATAACCTTGGCCTGATCATGAGGATTTTGGTCAAAAAAGTGCCACACTGCACTCTTCCTACTTTGGCAGACATTTTGCGGCCTAGCACGCTGTGATCTTTTGACCCTCTGGACAAGCTGTCCAGCAACTCTTTTGATGTTTGGAACCTGTCTTTGGAGTGCTCCGGGCCTGCCAGATAACAGCTGTTGCGATGTCGATGTCTGCTGTGGATGCTCCTTATCTGAGCTATTGGAAGCAGCACCCTCTTCCCCCAATGGATGCCAATCTGGGTCAACAACTGGGTCATCCATCACCTCCTCTTCTATGTCATGTGCACCTTCCTCTGTGTCACCGTGTATGGTGGTATAGTGTGCGGGAAGGGGCACCTGAGTCTCATCAGGGTCAGAATCTGGCTCTGTACACTGCGAGGACAATGTAGTGCTCTGAGTGAATGTACCAGCAGAATCATCCATCAGCGGCTGTGCATCAGTGCACTCCATGTCAGATTCATCTTGGCCTGGGTAATTCACCATTTGACTTGATAATCCAGGCATGGTATGTGAAAACAGCTCCATGGAGTAATCAGTAGTATGGCCTGCGTCATCCTTCAATCTTGGTTGGGGTGAAGGACACAAGGAAAGGTGTGGTTCATGAACATGAGCCTCCAATGACGACTCAGTGCTTTTACTTTTTACAACTGAAGAAGAGGAGGCGATAGAGCTGGAGGCTGAGTCAGCAATGTAAGACAAAACTTTTTCCTGATGCTCTGGCTTTAAAAGCGGTTTGCCAACTCCTAGAAAACTAAGCGTTCGAGGCCTTATGTAGCCAGACGATGACGCAGGCTCAACACCTCCTGCATTCGGTCCTATTTTGCTCTTGCCACTACCATCAGATCCAGCACCAACACCATCATTACCAGCTGCCAACCCCCGCCCAATTCCATGGCCTCTTCCACCAGCCTTCCTCATTTTTGGTAGAAATGTAGACAAAATCCAACAAACTATATAGTAATGTAAAATAAGGTACAAGGTGTCTATAGGACAGGGGAGATTTTGAATTTCTGCAGACACTTGTGGACAGTTTTGGATTGTGTGAGGCCCACTGATATCTGAACGCTATGTCACAGGCTCGATGGCACAGCTGTGACAAAAGTGACGAGAGGATAAGGGAGATTTTGAATTTCTGCAGACACTTGTAGACAGTTTTGGATTGTGTGAGGCCCACTGATATCTGAGCGCTATGTCACAGGCTCGATGGCACAGCTGTGACAAAAGGGACTAGAGGATAAGGGAGATTGGATTGCTTTTAAAAAAGCAGTTTGCGGAGCAGTGGGTAAACAGCAATGCCAGCCTGTCAGGAAGCCTTAAAAGGCAGCCCAACAACCAACACCACTGATACACCACAATATAGCCTCCCCTTGCACTGCACACACAGTGACTGGTGTGTTGTGCAGGCCAAATTGCTAGCAGCAGAAGCAGTTTTTTTTTCTTCTCAGGACAAAAAAAAAAAATTGGGATTGCTTTTAAAAAAGCAGTTTGCGGAGCAGTGGGTAAACAGCAATGCAGGAATGTCAGGAAGCCATAGAAGGCAGCCCAACAACCAACACCACTGATACACCACAATATAGCCTCCCCTTGCACTGCACACATAGTGACTGGTGTGTTGTGCAGGCCAAATCGCTAGCAGCAGAAGCAGTTTTTTTGTCTTCTTCCCTGCCTAACGCTCTCCCTACAGAATCAGCAGCAACCTCTCCCTATACTGAGATCGGCAGAAGTAAGATGGCGGTCGGCGTGCACGCCCTTTTATACACCCTGTTACGCCCACCAAAGCAAGCCAATCACTTGCATGCCCTTCTGAAAGATGGTGGTGACCCCTGCCTATGTCATCACGTTGCCCACAGTGTCCGTGGATCCTGACTGGCTGAAAAAGAGCGCAAAACAAACTTTTGAAACGCGACTTTGGCGCGTAAGTCGCCGACCTCGTGGCCGACCTCATCCTAGGGTCGGGTTTCGTTTCAGGAAACCCGACTTTGCCAAAAGTCGGCGACTTTTGAAATTTTTTGACCCGTTTCGCTCAACTCTAGTAATAAGCTGTGTTTTTTTTGTGGAGATGCCTCGCATATTATTTCTGTCTGTCCTAAACGAGAGAAACGTTTTGCACACACGTTTTCTGTGGGTGGTGTTCAACCTAAGTTTCTTCTGGCAATTACTCTGATCTGCTCCCTGTCCACATTTTCCGCCAAGGCTTTTGTGGATTCGGGAGCAGCCCTGAACCTAATGGACTTGGATTTTGCTAAACGTTGTGGATTTCCTATGACACCTCTGTGGACGCCTATCCCTTTGAGGGGGATTGATGCTACTCCTTTGGCGAAAAATAAACCTGTTTTGGACCCAGGTGGTAATGCGGGTCGCCCCAGACCAAGAAAATTGCAGATTTTTGGTTTTGCATAATTTGCATGATACGATTGTTCTGGGGTTTCCCTGGTTGCAAATTCATAATCCAGTTTTGGATTGGAATTCTGTGTCTGTGGTGAGTTGGGGTTGTCGGTGTGAGGCTCCGCTTTTTTCCACCTCTCCTCAGTCGCATGATGTTCCTGACTATTTGGGGACTTTTATGATGTATTTAGTGAGAATGAGTCTGCGTCTTTGCCTCCTCATAGGAGTTATGACTGTGCAATTGAACTGAGCCCAGGGTGTAAATTTCCCAAGGGTTGGCTCTTCAATTTATCTGTACCCGAGGCTATGCGATCCTATATTAAGGAGGCGTTGGAGAAGGGTCATATTAGACCATCCTCTTCACCCTTAGGTGCCGGGATTTTTTTCGTGGCCAAAAAGGATGGTTCATTAAGACCTTGTATTGATTATCGTGCCCTCAACAAAATTACTATTAAATATCAATAACCGTTACCCCTGATTTCGGATCTATTCTCCAGAGTTAAAGGTGCTTGCTGGTTTACCAAGCTTGACCTCAGGGGGCGTATAATCTTATCCGCATTAAGCATGGGGATGAATGGAAGATGGCGTTTAATACTCCGGAGGGACATTTTGAGTACCTGGTGATGCCTTTTGGGCTCACTAATGCCCCTTCTGTCTTCCAGTGCTTCAGGAACGACATTTTCCGGGACTTTGTGGATAAATTTTTGATTATCTATCTGGATGATATTTTGATCTTCTCCAAGGACTGGGATTATCATGTGGAACATGTTCGGACTGTGTTCCGGATCTTGAGGGAGAATTCCCTGTATGTCAAGGGATCGAAATGCCTTTTTGGGGTACAGAGGATTTCATTTTTGGGATTTATTTTGTCTCCGTCAACTATTGAAATGGACCCGGCCAAAGTACAGGCCATTTATGATTGGGTTCAGCCCACTTCTTTGAAGGCCCTCCAGAAGTTTTGGGGTTTTGCTAATTTTTATCGGAAATTTATAGCAAAATTTTCTAGTATTGCCAAGCCATTGACTGATCTGAATAAGAAGGGTGCTGATGTGTTGAATTGGTCTCCGGAGGCTGTTTCTTCCTTTCAGGAGCTGAAGCGAAGATTCACTTCTGCCCCGGTTTTGCGGCAACCTGATGTCTCACTCCCGTTCCAGGTAGAGGTGGACGCTTCTGAGATTGGTGCAGGAGCTGTTTTGTCCCAAAAGGATCCTGTAACATCTAAAATGAATCCCTGTGCTTTCTTTTCCCAAAAGTTCTCTCCATCTGAACGTAACTATGATGTGGGGAATCGGGAACTGTTACCCATGAAATGGGCATTTGAGGAGTGGAGACATTGGTTGGAGGGAGCTAAACATCAAGTCGTGGTCCTCACTGACCACAAGAATTTGATTTACCTGGAGTCGGCCAAACGCTTGAACCCTAGACAGGCTAGGTGGGACTTGTTTTTTTACACGTTTTGATTTTGTGATCTCTTTTCTTCCTGGCACTAAGAATGTCAAGGCTGATGCTCTCTCTAGGAGCTTCTTTGCTGATTCTCCTGTGGTGACCAAGCCTGCTACCATCTTAGGCGAAGGGGTAGTTCTTTCTGCCATCTCGTCCGATTTGAGACGTGCTCTGGAAGAGTTCCAGGAGGACAAACCTGAGCGTTGTCCCAGTGGAAAGTTGTATGTTCCTGACCAGTGGAAGAAGAGAGTGATGTCTGAAGTTCATTGCTCTGCATTGGCTGGTCATCCAGGTATTTTTGGTACTAGAGATCTGGTGAGTCTGTCTTTTTGGTGGCCCGCCTTGTCTCGTGATGTCAGGAATTTTGTGCAGTCCTGTGGGACTTGCTCCCGGTCTAAACCTTGTTCTCTCTCTAGTGGGTTGTTGATGCCTTTGCCGGTCCCCAGGAGGCCATGGACCCATATTTCAATGGATTTCATCTCTGATATGCCTGTCTCTCAGAGAATGGCTGTTATTTGGGTGATTTGTGATAGGTTCTCTAAGATGGTTCATCTTGTACCTCTCCCTAAGTTGCCATCTTCCTCTGAGTTGGTGCCCCTGTGTTTGCAACAGGTGGTTCGCTTGCAAGGGATTCCTGAGAACATTGTATCTGACAGAGGAGTTCAGTTTGTCTCTAGATTTTGGAGGACTTTCTGTTCCAAGCTGGGAATTCAGTTGTCCTTCTCCTCTGCTTTTCACCCTCAGACCAATGGGCAGAAGGAGAGAACAAACCAGACCTTGGAGTCGTATTTGAGATGTTTTATTTCCTCTGATCAGGATGATTGGGTTTCATTTTTGCCCTTGGCCGAATTTTCTTTAAATAATAGAGCTAGTTCTGCCACTTTGATGTCACTTTTTTTTGTAACTTTGGGTTTCATCCTCGATTTTCTTCAGGGCAGGTGGAGCCTTCTGCCTGCCCAGGTGTTGACACTGTGGTGGAGAGAATGCACCAGATCTGGGACCAAGTGGTGGATAAGTTGTCTCTCTCCCAGGAAAAGGCCCAGCGGTTTTCCAACCGACATAGGACCATTGTTCCCCAGTTTAAGGTTGGTGATATGGTTTGGTTATCATCAAAAAATATTGCTATGAAGGTGGCTTCTCCCAAGTTTAAGCCTAGATTTATTGGACCTTACAAGATTTTGGAGATTATTAATCCGGTCTCTTTTCGTTTGGCTCTTCCTGTCACATTTAAAATCCATAATGTGTTTCATAAGTCCTTGTTGAAGAGGTTTGTTGAACCAGTTGTTCCTGGGGTGGCACCTCCGGACCCTGTATTGGTTGAAGGTAACATGGAATATGAGGTAGAGAAGATACTGGATTCCCGTCTGGCTAGACGGAGACTCCAGTATTTGGTTAAGTGGAAGGGTTATGGTCAGGAGGATAATTCCTGGGTCTCTGCCTCTGATATTCATGCCAAAAGATTGGTGCGTGCCTTTCATCGGGCTCACCCTGATCACCCTGGTGGCGTGGATGAGGGTTCGGTGACCCCTCCTCAAGGGGGAGGTACTGTTGTGAGTTCATTTTCCCCTTCACCATTGAGGTCTGATGAACTCCCTCTTCTGGTGAAGGAAGGTAGTGAGGCTGATTACCAAGCACCTGAGCAGGATGATGATGACTGGGTGACTGGAATTGCTGACTGGATATAAGGCAGCCGACTCCCTTCTGCCTTGCTGGTGATTTCTCAGAGGGATTCTAGGAGACCAGTCTGATTCCTGCTCCTCAAAAGCTAAGTTTTCTGCTCTGCTTTTTGCATTTGTGTTTTGGTTTTGTTTTGCCTTGTTTTTCTCGATTTCTGCCATTCCCTGCTGGGTGAGGTGAATTCCTTTTTGCTCTGTCTTCAGAAAATACCTGAGTACTGATATAGTCTTTTTGAAGCCTAGCGTCTTCAGGGCTTTTTTCCCTATCAGTCTGTTGGCTCTTGTTTTGATAGGGTTTTGGCAGATTGCAGACAGCAGCTTTTCTATCCTGTCCTATTTAGTTAGCTTGGGCCCCATCATTTGCTCAGACTATCTTTCTATCTGTGTGAGTGTTTTTTCATCTTGCTTCAACGTCATTATATGTTGGGGGATGCCTATTGCTTTGGGGTCTGCTCTGGGGCACTTTAGATTTCCCTTTCTGTCTTTAGGCTATTTTGTTCTCCGGCTGTGATCGAGGGGTCTAGGGCACTGTAGGAACCCCCCACGGCTACTGCTAGTTGTTGTTGATAGGTTCAGGGGTCTGCAATCCGATAGCTGCCAACTTCTCTGGTTTTCTCGACTTAGCTAGTATTTCTGTTTTTGCCTCCTACGGTGACTCATTCATAACACCCGACCAAGTATTGAGTGCATGTGTTGTACATACATTTCAGTAGGCCAACATTTCGGATTTTAACATTATTTTTGAAGCTGGTGTTATAAAGTATTCTAATTTATTGAGATAATGTCTTTTGGGTTTTCATTGGTTGTAAGCCGTATTCATCAACATGTAAAAAAGGAAAGGGCGGGCACCACCACGCATGTGCGATAACCAATATAAAGGGTGCTACCTGTGAGCCAAAGACGGCACACCAGGGCGCACACACCAATTAAGGATGAAGTGAAGAAAGCTTTATTGTATCAAAAATTATGCTCACATTTACAAACAACTAAAACCAGTGGTAAACTGTGTTATATATATAGAAAACATATGTTGACAATCAGAATAATCTGCATAAGTGCCAGAAGAAGTTACAAAAATATGAAGGTTACAAGACAGTGACCATCCTTTCAATATATATAAGCCACTACTGATACAGATATGTATCTATGATAACAAAGAAATATGTCTGTCAACATATGTTAGAATATTTCACCCATGTTGGAACAACATCACAGGCAATGTCAGAATGGTGAGCTATTAATAGTGTGGCTCTATAAGATCCTATATGAATCGCATGATGCAGAAATAGCCATACTCACCAAAAGATATTAAGCTGTACTGCCTATCCCTACGCGTATCGCTACGCCTTGTAGCTTCATCAGGGGAAGATGATATCCAATAACACAGCCAGAGTTTAAATAGTAGTAAGTGCACTTACTTATTGTTACCTCGATCGTCAACACCTGTGTTGGCGGCCCAGGAGAAATCAATGAGCTATTTACATGTGGCGTTTGATAATGTCTTAGCGTGCGGTTCAGCCTGCATGTCAGGCTCCTAGTATGACGCTGAGAGGAGGTGACAGGGAGGACCAGTCAAAGCGGAAGCTCCAGAGAGTTGTCTGGGCAACCAACGATAAACCTATAGAGGCAGGAGTGAAGCGTTAGTATGTAACTAACTGCGCATGTCTCAGGAAGGAATAGCAGAGATCCCTGATAATTACCGAGAGGATCAGTAGGTATACAAAACAGGAGTGAAGCGTCAGTATGTGGCTAACTGCGCATGTCTCAGGAAAGGTCACGGAGTAGCAGAAATCCCTGCTGATTGCCGAAGTGATCGATAACATACAATCTTCCCATCACTATTGTGATAGTATTAGACAGTCAACAACTATGGGTTTTTGCTAAATAATTAAGCAGTCAATTAGGTGTAATCTTAAAGACCGCTATAATATGCGAACAAAGACAACGCCCACCCAACATTCTGAAAAAATAAGCACATATACCAAAATCTAACACAGCAGATAATATATACTAATATTCTTGTCAATTGCAAAAGCAATGAAACAGATTTATTTAAAAAATCTAATGATCAATTCAGGTAAACCATACACAGTTCTACCATGATATACGAAAACATGGTATAGTAAATTACCCCTATAGCAATAATAATGTCCCAACTGTCTACCTCAAATAACACCAGAATATGTATCACTATATAAATGACTGCAGATCTATGTTGAAACTGACACTAATACATAACTAAATATTTAGGTTAGAAATTTTAGATGGAGAATACACATAAGATAATATATATTCTCCAATTTACAAAAAAATATATATATTTGTGCCCAGCGTCGGACTGGAACACCTTGGGCCCACCAGAGAAAATCATTCTTGGGGCCCACTATGTAGCTGCATAGAGTTAAATACCAGACCACCAATTGTGCGGTAAAACACACTAATATCCGGGTATAATATAAGGTTGTACATGTCTTAATTATGTAGCAGGAGTTGGGGTAGCCCCCTCATAGACTATAAAGCAGCCCCCTCATAGAACATAATGTAGACCCCTCATAGAATATAATGCAGCCATCTCATAGAATATAATGCAGCCATCTCATAGAATATAATACTGCCCCCCTCATAGGGTATAATGATAGTGTATAATGCACCCCCTCATAGGGTATAATGCACCCCCTCATAGGGTATAATACTGCCCCCCTCATAGGGTATAATGCACCCCCTCATAGGGTATAATACTGCCCCCCTCATAGGGTATAATACTGCCCCCCTCATAGGGTATAATGATAGGGTATAATGCACCCCCTCATAGGGTATAATGCACCCCCTCATAGGGTATAATACTGCCCCCCTCATAGGGTATAATACTGCCCCCCTCATAGGGTATAATGATAGGGTATAATGCACCCCCTCATAGGGTATAATGCACCCCCTCATAGGGTATAATACTGCCCCCCTCATAGGGTATAATACTGCCCCCCTCATAGGGAATAATGCACCCCCTCATAGGGTATAATGCACCCCCTCATAGGGTATAATACTTCCCCCCTCATAGGGTATAATACTGCCCCCCTCATAGGGTATAATACTGCCCCCCTCATAGGGAATAATGCACCCCCTCATAGGGAATAATGCACCCCCTCATAGGGTATAATACTGCCCCCCTCATAGGGTATAATACTGCCCCCCTCATAGGGAATAATGCACCCCGTCATAGGGAATAATGCTGCCCTCCTCATAGGGTATAATGCTGCCTCCTCATAGGGTATAATGCTGCCTCCTCATAGGGTATAATGCTGCCTCCTCATAGGGTATAATGCTGCCCCCTCATAGGGTATAATACTGCCCCCCTCATAGGGAATAATGCACCCCCTCATAGGGTATAATGCTATATAGATATATAGAGTTAGATAGATATAGATAGAAAGATAGATGTAGAAATAGATAGATATAGAGATAGATAGTAGATAATGGATAGAAAGTAGATAATGGATAGATATAGATAGAGATAGATATAAAGATAGATATAGAAAGAAAGATAGATAGATAGGTAGATAGGTAGATAGGTAGATAGATATAGAGATAGATAGAAAATAGATAATGGATAGATAGATAGATAGATAGATAGATAGATAGCTATAGATAGAAAGATATAGAGATATATAGATAGAGATAGATAATAGATAGAGATAGATAATAGACAGAGATATACAGATATAATAATAATAATAATATAGACATATAGATAGATATAGAGATAAATATATATAGATAGATGGCTATAAATAAAAATAGATATAGAGATATATATAGAGATAGATAGATATAGAGATAATAGATATAGAGATCGATAGATAGATATAGAGACAGATAGATATAGAAAGATAGATATAGAGATACATATAGAGATAATAGCTAGATATAGAGATATGTATAGAGATAGATAGATATAGTTAGAAAGATAGATATAGAGAGATATAGAGATAGAGATAGCTAGATAGATAGATGGATAGATAGATATAGATAATAGAGATAATAGATATAATAGATAGATATAGAGATAGATATAGAGATAGATGGATAGATCAATAGATAGATAGATAAAGAGAGAGAGATAGAGATAGATAATGAGATATAGAGATAGATATAGAGATATGGTGTTAGATAGAAAGATAGATATAGAGATAGATAGATAGATATAGAGATAGATATAGATATAGAGATAGATATGGATATAGAGATAACAGATAGATATAGAGATAGAGATAGATAGATAGATATAGAGATAATATATAGATAGATAGATAGATATAGAGATAATATATAGATAGCTATAGAGAGAGATATAGAGATAGATATAGAGAGAAACAGATATAGAGATAGATATAGAGATAGATAGGTAGATAGATATAGAGATAATAGATATAGAGATAGATATAGATATAAAGATAGATAGAGATAGAGAGAGCGGTAGATATAGAGAGATATAGATATAGAGAGAGATAGATACAGAGATCGATAAATAGAGAGATAGATATAGATATGAATAATAGATAGAGATAGATAAAGATAGATAATAAATATAGAGATAACAGATAGATATAGAGATAGAGTAAGACAGAAAGATATAGAGATAGGTAGATATAGATAATAGAGATAGCTAGATAGATAGACATAATAGATAGATATAGATATAGAGATAGATAGAAAGACAGATATAGAGATAGATGTAGAGATAGAAAGATAGATATAGAGATAGAGCGATAGATAGAGATAGATATAGATAATAGATAGTGATAAATAGATAGATAGAGAAAGATAGATATAGAGATAGAAAGATAGATAGATATACAGAGAGATAGATATAGAGATAGAGATAAATAGATAGATAGATATAGAGAGAGATATAGAGAGAAATAGATATAGAGATAATAGATATATATAGAGATAGATAGATATAGATATAGAGAGAGATAGATACAGAGAAAAGATATAGAGATAAATAGATAGAGAAAGATAGATAGATATATAGAGATAGAGCGATAGATAGATATACAGAGAGATAGATATAGAGATAGAGATATATAGATAGATAGCTATAGAGAGAGATATAGAGATAGATATAGAGAGAAATAGATATAGATATAGAGATAGATAGAGATAGATATATAAAGATAGATATAGAGATAGATATAGAGATAGATATAGAGATAGAGCGATAGATAGTGAGAGAAATAGATATAGAGATAGATAGATATAGAGAAAAGATATAGAGATAGATAACGGATAGATAAATAGATAGATAGGTATAGAGATAGATAGAAATAGATATTAGAAAGAGATATATATAGATAAAGATAGATAGATATAGATGGTAGCTAGATAGATAATAAATATAGAGATAATAGATATAGAGATAGATAGAGTAAGATAGATAGATATAGAGATGGATAGATAGATAGATGTAGAGATAGAAAGATAGATATAAAGATAGAGCGATAGATAGAGATAGATATAGAAATAGATAGATATAGATAATAGATAGAGATAGATATAGAGATAGATAGATATAGATAGAGATAGAAAGATAGATAGATATAAGAGAGATAGAGAGAGATATATAGAGATAGATAGATAGATAGAGACAGATAGAGAGAGCGAGAGATATAAAAAAAAAAAAACAATACTCACCTCTCCTCCTCGCTCCCACGCTGATCCCGGCTTCAGTGTCAGGAGCTCCCCCTCTGCCAGACACACAGCGGGTGCGCAATGTAGTGACGTCATCGCGCACCGGCTGTGAGTCAGGAGCAGAGAGGACTGAGGGCGGCGCCGGCCCTGATGCAGAGCGGCTTACTGGGATGGGGGCGGGGCCTCTGGGGGTGTGGAGACCTGAAATGAGATTCACTGCTTCGCAGTGAATATTCATTTCTCTTTAGCAGCGGGGACAGGGGCTCCTGCCTCCTGACACCCGCTGCTGCTCCGCTGGCAGGGGCCCCCATAGCAGCTGCATGGTGTGCGACACACCACTGGCTGGGGGCCCCTGGAGCAGCGGGGGTCCTAGGCAACTGCTGGCCCTGTATGCCAGCAGATGCCAGGGCCCACCGTGGGCCAGTCCGACGCTGTTTGTGAACAAACAAATAACTATCCAGTCATAAAGGATAAATTATCAAACAATCAACCTTCCCTGGTATTTCCCAAGTTGACACCATTCCTCCTATGTGTTATCAAAAGACCCCAATTAAAAACGTATGTATGGGTATGGAAGTTTCACAAATGGGAATTTTGATATAACAGAACTGAGATGAGAATCCCATGTGCTGCTGGAGACTGGTTGTCCACTAAAACACCAAAGGATCCAGGACCACCACCAAAGTCCCCGCATACTGAAAATACCGTAGAAAGAGAACCACAGACAAAATCTAGCCTAAATCTAGTAAAGATAGGGTTGTATATACAATCCCATTAACGGAAACGCAGCATCCATAAACTGAATGTTACGACATCAGAAATCCCGTGTAAAAGAGATCCTCATTAATTCCGTGAGGGGCAACACTATTCAATTTGTAAATCCATTTGGCCTCCAACCTAAGTAGCTCCCCCTGCCTATCTGTTTTGCGTATATTATTGGCAAATTTTTGTAAACCTATGACACGGAGACTATGCGGACTGCCCGAGTGAACCTGTTTGTAATGACTCTATGTAATATACGAGTTTCATTTTTTGTATTGAAGAACTGAAATAAATTATCCTTTTAATGATATTCTAATTTTGTGAGAAGTACCTGTATGTGTAG